>NC_064851.1:89557293-89904793 GCF_024139225.1 Suncus etruscus | reverse complement strand
AAAATACCATGGTTTCTACCTTATACTAGACCAGCAAAGGTGTACTACATAGTGATTAAAATTAATTTGAAGGGCTGGTGCCAAAGTGCAGATTTTACTGCGGTGCTGAGTCAAACCGTTTGCTCAGGATCTATCTGCTCAGAGTAACATCAATTCATAATTCTCCTGCAGTTTCAATACTCTAAGAAATTTCTACTAATAAAGATGAGAGGAAACTTGCGTTATGTATTAGTAGGTGCCTCACACAAAAATCTAGCACTATTAAAGCTACAAGGAAATAGTGACTTCCATATCATGGATAAGATTAAATAAAAAGTTGACAAGCCCTTTTAAATTAGAATAAAATATGTTTGAATCATCTAGAAGCTACCAAGAAACACTCCTTTGATTGTTTTTTTTCTAAGCAAAATTAATCTAAGATGTTCTATGAAACAATTAAATGTCTCATTATATTGGCTAAAATTGTTGTTAATCAAAGTATTTAGAATGATTTGAATGGGTTTTATATGTTCTTAATTCAAAAATGAATGTATTCACTACACAACTGAACTTCATTATAAGTTAACAGTTTTCCAAAGCTAAATTTTCTATCAGGGCAAATAACTCCACTATCAGCATATATTTTATATTATATTTATATTAAAGTCTCCTCAATGCATTTAAAAGATTTCCTCTTTAATATTGCAGAGCAAGAGATTTTAATTCTTTAAACTTCACTGCAATGAATCCTAACATTTAATTCTTAGTCATTTTATAATATTGTGAATCTTTGGGTCCCACTTTTAAGAATAAGGAGCATATCCTACGCCCCTCAAAAAAAGAATAGTGAGTGTTTATAAACTTCAAAAAGCTGTAAAAAGGTTAATTATTTGAGATACACTTTCCATGAACCACCTTTCCCACACTCGTCTCTACATGTTGGCTTACTTTGTGGCTGTGTACTTGCTGTTAAGTTAACTAAGCACAAGTAAAGGTCATGGAAGACAAATAGTAAGAACTTCCATTTTCAATCTTTCACAAGTTGGCTCAATCATTCTCAATATATCACTGACCCCAAACTCCACAAAGGGGGGTATAATTAAAGATACATGCTCATTATCATTGAGTAAATGTTCTACTTTAGGAAGTAAAGATCTTGAAATGGGTCCTATGCAAATGAATAAAAATGTCTCTAAATTTCTTTTTTGCCAGATACTTGCAAAAGACTAAAATTCTGCACATTAGCTCCCTGCTCATGGCTATAACTGAAACAAAGATATTTTAAAAAATGTGTCATTTTCTTTAGAGAATTGTCCTTCTCTCAGTTATAACTCTGGCTACAGTCCCTGGGGGCTATGGCTAGGTATAGAAGTTGGTAGTTAGTAAATAGATGAGAAACAAGGAGAAGTGAATGGAAGTAAATCTTTATTCCAAAGTGATTCAGAGAAAAAGACCTATATCAAGGAGAAGCAATCAATCTAGAAACAGCTTAATTTTAACATTAATTCCAGCATTGAGGATGAGAGGAGTGAATAGGGAGATCTCAAAATATCACAAAATTCTGGAGCACATGCTGGGTTTCCCAAAACAAAATTTAACTCAATTATCACAAATATCTACTGTAGATAGTGTCTGATCTAAATATTCATTAAGAATTTAGTCATGGGGGCCAGAGAGATAGTACAGTGGTAGGGAGTTTGCTTTGCAAGGGGCCGACCCAGGACCAAAAGTGGTTCAAATCTCGGCATTCCATATGGTCCCCGTGCCTGCCAGAAGCAATTTCTGAGCACAGAGTCAGGAGTAATCCCTGAGTGCAGCTGAGTGTGGCCCAAACCCCCCCCCCCAAAAAAAAAGAGTTTAGTCCTACAAGACTTTAGACTACAAAGAAATCTCGGTTGTCACCTATGCTTCTGACTCATCTGTGATTCTTCAAAGTTTTCAGGATTGGCTCTAAAGGATTCGATTCTTTTGCATGAGACACTCATAGACATCGAGAACATTTGACTTACTAGATTACAATTTATTTTAAAATCACATAAATATGTAATAAAATGATAGAAAAAGATACTTCAGGCAAGATATAGGAAAGGGGTAAAATTTCCATGTCTTAGTCCAGCTCCCCACAATCTCCATAACTCCATTTGTTCACCAACTGAAAAATCCCTGAAATCTAGCATTTTGAGAATCATTTATTACATAGACTTGACTTATTAGATCATTGACTATGAGTGATTGAAATCACTCTCCAGCTTCTCTCACCTCCCAGGAAAAGGTTGAGGGATGAGAGTTCCAACCCTCCAATCACATTGCTGATTCCACTGGCATCTTGCCTACATCCTTAGGCTATCTAAGAGCTTTCCAAAAGGTATCTCATCAACATAACAAAAGACACTTTGATTGCTCTCAGAAAATTGCAAGCATTTAAGAAACTCTGTGCCAGAAATGGAGATAAATATATATTTCTTATTACCATCACAAAATCTCATATGGACATGCAGGAAAGTATTATGGCCAAGGCCAAATAGAAAAATGCCACCTGAAGATAGAAATATAAAAGAATGAGAGTATGCTAGACCAGAAATGTAAATTCAGGCAACAGGGCTGGAGAAAAAGCCCCTGACACTATCCTACAAGGGATGAAGAAAATAGGGATAAGTGTGTAAATTTTCTTAGATCTAAGATTAAATGCGAATTGTTAAAGGCATTAAATTGGTCATGACATGTTTTAAAGCTAACCCCCAGTACTTGTTATGTTAATATTACAAAGATGGGTTTCATGTGTGTGTGTGTGTGTGTGTGTGTGTGTGTGTGTTAAGAAATTAGTAATTTCCACAGGTTCCTTTACAATTCATAAAGGCAGTTAACTGTCTCCCAAAAGACAGATGAGCCCTAGCATTGGGCCAGAGTAAATAAGGTTCTTCCTATGTGTAATCTCAAAAAATGCTTACATGCTCAAAAAAGACATTTTATGAATTCACAACAAAGTATGAAAGGTGTATATTACTGTATATACTCAAGTATAAGCCAATTGGAGTATAAGCCAACCCCCAAAATTTAACCCTCAAACTGGGAATACTTAGTGACTCGAGTATAAACCAAGGTGAAAAATACAGCAGCCACTGATAAATTTAAAGAATAAAAATATATACACAAAACAATTATAATAATTGAGGAATCAGTAGGTTAGATGGTTTTCAATATTTATTGCTAGAGAAAAATTGTAAATGAGCAACAATAACTTTAAAACTTTAAATAAAGTGCAGAAACCATTACTGTAATCAAGCTAAATCACAAAGGTTAAAATCCTTCAAAATTGGATTCTCCTCCTCATCATCTATATGTCCAAACAGGGCTTCAGCTGTATCTGATGTGAAGGTATCAGCATAGATATTGTCATCATCACTGAATTCGCAGATATCATCATCACTGCTGTCGGTCTCATACATAGCGCAGAATATTGTGGGTTAAATAATTCAGTGGCATACAGTTCAGTTCAGACGACTACCTCTTCAGCTCAGCTGCGACTTGGAGACTGAGCTAAAACACCGCCCCCTCCAGCAGACAGCAGAAGACGACTGGAGTCTATGAGCATTTGATTTGGTGCGAATCAAATAACTTGAATGACACGAGTATAAGATGAGTTGGGTTTTTTTGGCACAAATTTTGTGCCAAAAGACTCAGTTTATACTCGAGTATATATAGTAATTGAAAGTTTATTTAAATAGAATTTATGAGATTCGAACATTTATGTAGGTTACTGCTGGTGCCATGCAAACCCTCTGATTAAAAAAAAGGCAAAGAAAAATGCTTTGAGAAAATATAAAGTGCATATGTGTGGATTACCTCCATATTTTCTTAACTAGTATGATTTGATAACAGATGAAAAAGAACAAGAATGTTACCATGCATATGACACCTTCCAATGAGTTGTTCAAGAACACTTCATCCTTGGAGAAATATTTTCTCTAATTTCTGTCAAGGTTGGTGTCTGCATGGGTTATGTGCCAAGTAATTGTCCGGTCACAAGTTAACAATGTCGAGAGGCTATTTTAAAGATGAATGGGAACATAAAACATATTTTGTTCTGTTCTCCACATTGAATATATCTCTAGAACAAAATTTGTACTTGAAATAAAATGAATAGATGTGATTTTTATGAGCTATGGGGCTTTTTTTTCACCCCACACCACTGATAGTAGAACAAAAACACTTAGAGGAAGACAACCCAAAGTCATGTTATTTGTATATTTGTTCTTACCATTGTACACTAGCGACATACTGATCTTCCTCCCTTACTAAAAACAGGGCATTATTTAATCTCTACCACCACATCCCAAAGCTTTTCAATAAAGAATTTTGCATTTTCTTTCCACAGGAACTCTAAATTCAAAAAGGATGATTATTCTGCAATACACTGTATCCATTTTACATTTTGAAATCCTTTTTTACAAATATGTGCTAAGAAAAAGTGGATGGGGAGAAATATCCGTTTATATATTATGCTCTTTTTTATTCATACTATTTCTAAGATCAAGCAAATTATCATAATCTTCCCAACATAAATGTACTATTTTATCTACGAATTACTATTTTCCTAAACCAGTGAAATGTGAGGTTTCTATTAGATGCTGAGATCAATAATCTCTGTGTGCTCATAAATGGCAATTCCTTTTGAATTTCAAGGTTATAAATAAATCTCACATTCAAGTTTGTGCTGGTGTTCTAATCTAGATTATCTATATTCCTCTGCACATGCCACTCCTTTTGATTTAATGAATATCCTTTGCAGGCTGACATAGTCTATTCATATACTGATGGGGCCAAGCATCATCCACTAAGAATATCTAAGAAGTATATTCTGAAGGTATACAGTTTTATCCATAGTGAAACTATTATATATGCATTCTGGTCTTTTTGAAGGACTCTCTTATTTGCTTTAAACAAAATTATGCCTATCACTGTATGGTCATATAGTAACTGTTTAACCTTCTTAAGAATTTTTGAGAAATGTTGAAGATAAAGAAAAGTCTGATCTCAAAATCCAATTTCTGTTCTTATAAAAATCAACTCCTCTGCAAAAAGCAGAAATGAGGCAAAGCTTCAAAGCTGCTGCCTAAAGTGTCATAAGTACTGTAGAATAGAGATGGTTTTTAACCATGTCTGAATCAGCAAAGGAATAGAACCTTCTACAAGCTGAATATATGTTTCCTGAATTTTTTTCTTCATACATACCTATAAAAGATACAGAATCATATTTCCTAGTAAATGTCCTACTTAAGGCCTACTTAAGGTGAGTGATCCCCACAGTAAAACCACGCAATAAAGAAATTGTTTAAATAAATAAATCCCACAATAAAGAAATGTTCATGTGTGTGCACAGAGACATCCATTCACACATGCACACTGTACCTCCCCACCCCATTCTTCTGCTGGCTCAAGATAATCAAGATTCATGCCTGAGCCAACTCAGATCTCTACACTGTCCAATACCTGAAATTATCACAAGGGTCAATTGAACCTATCACAAATACCACCAGAAATCTTTTTCTTTTAAGTGTTTCCTTTTTTGCATCTATTAAGTTGGATCTGTGGAAGATGTCTATCAATACTGCTCAAGCCCTTTGATTCTCTATATTCAACCAATTACCTCTGTTTCATAGGAAAAAAAAAACACAAACACACACCAAAGTAAGCAGTTTCCTAAAAATGTTAGGGTTTTCTCTCCATGTGGCCATACAGAATAACAGATATTTTAATAATGATAAAACACCACTATCAATCTCTATCTCCTTTGCTGAGTAAAAATGCAAACATTTCTGTACAGGGGACTTCCATGTAGGAGCAAGACATTCTGTTCTTCTCTGGACACATGTTCATCTAGAAATAATGAGCACAACTGTACAATAGAGAAAAAAGATGAACAATCACAGTACAGTTGAAAACTGCTCTGTGGGGTTTGATTATTTGCAGAGTACCAAGCTCTACCAGGATCAGTCTGGCAGAGAAATGTCTCTCCCCAGTGCCATTCTTCTAGGATCAGCTGTGTCAACCATGTACAAAACTCATCAAAAATATTAAAATGAGAAATATTTCACAGGAGAAAAGAATCAGAAAACAAATGCTTGCTCATATAGTCTATCCCTTGTGGTCTACTACAGTTTTAGTACATTTTTTAACTTATTTACAAAGTTATTCATAGTCAAGTTTTAAATGTACAAATTTTCAGCACCATCAATGTCATTCCTCCTCCACCAATGTTCCCAGAATTGGTCGTTCCATACCTTCCATACCTCTAACCGCAATCTGTCATCATAAAAGGTACCTTTTATAAGTTTGTTTTGTAAGAATTTGGGTCTCCTCGTTTCAATGTTGATGACTCTGTTGTTGGAAATTTAGTTCTGTCCTTCCTTAACACCAATACACCCGAATCCCCTTATCCCTGTCCTCAAATGACTTCACATTTGTCTTTCTTTCCCTCCACTCTATTTCTTTCCCTCTCACTATATAGGTCAACTATAGTTTGCCTGTATCTGATTAGTACATTCTTTAGATGGAGATCAATGCAAGAGCAGTTCATTTCCTCAGACTATAGTGATTATTTCATCAACATTTTATAAGCATACTTATGCAATTAAAAATAAAATTGTACCACATATGCTTCTGTAAAACTATTTTCTTTAAATTTTAAAATATTATTCAAGAAGGATTCTCTTTAATATTACTTGATTAAAGTTTTGGTTGAATGCGCTTAGAATTAAATATTTAGCTCTATGGTTGACAAACTCTTCTGCTTTGCATGAATCTGGTAAAGCCTGCAGAAGTTTATATCCTACCCAGAACATAGAGATTAATTTTCTATTTAATAATAAGCTTATTTGTTCTCATAAACATTTTCCAATCATTGAATACTTATATATTTAATTGTTAAATCTAGATATAATAATTGAATGAGTATTAAATATGATTTGGCTCATTGTTAAAATAAGTAATCATTGAGATCTTTGGAACTACAGTTACAGTTGTTGTTAGACACTCCATACATCACCCATATACATATGTAACTCTAAGTTTAGACTGAAAAAGCATGCATAGAGCTGGTAAATATTAGTATTCCCATCTACTATGGAGATTGTTCAACTATAATTATCTTGCAAAACATTTCTTAAAACTAAAGTATACATTATATCTGTTACATAAGAAGTCATTTTGGTATGAATGAAATTGATGATTACCCTTGATGTATTCTATTCTGGCATTGATTCCATAAACCAATAGCAGATATAGATTATGCTGTATATACACAAACTGCTAATTCCTATAAAGAATTTTTAGCACTACTATAATATTTGGGATTTGTCTAAAGTTTATTAAATAATATTATCATAAATAAACTGATATTTAATTTTTTGGTTTGGTTTTCCATCCACATCCAGAAATATTTAGGGATTACTCCTGACTCTGTACTCAGGAATCATTCCTGGTAATGCTTGAGGCACTATATGGAACGCCAGGAATTGAATCTGGGTTGTCAAATGAAAGTGAATGTCCAACCTGTTTTATTGTTGATTCAGCCCCTAAACTGATACTTTAATAAAATAAAACATATCTCATGATTTGAAATTGTATTCTCCAGCTAGAGAGATAAAGGAAAACTATCTCTCAGAAATGAGAGCATTATTGTATTATCATAAACTAATAGCAGAAATAGACAATTAATTGTTCAGCTATCTTATTACGATTATTAGGAAATATGGTCTTGACCAATAATTGTGAAAATAAAAATTATTACTTTTGGCAGATATTCTCTAGATCAATTAGTTTATATCCAATAATTTCACCCAACAAATCATTCATGTAGTTACTTAAGACCTTGGCAGTTTCACTGGGAATCTTTATTGCTCAGTTTTGCCAAACCAGATGTTTCTTGAGCAAAATAAGGACTCTCTATGACAGGCAATTGGCAAGTTTTCCTTTGAAAAAATTCCAGGATGTATTACGTTTATGATATTCTAAGCAAAAAAGCTTTGTGGCATTGAAAATTATTTTTATTGTTGTTGTTAATGGTGCAGATGTAGGGGGCTCTCTGTAGAACACGTTATCCCCCACCCATATAGACTTTCTATTCTCTCAGTGGTGAATTAAAATGACTATTTATTAAAGTAGGACTTTTAGTTTGATTTCAATGGATGAATCATAAATGCCAGATAATGGAGATATTGTGTTGAGAGACTTCCAGAAAGAGTGATCCTGAAAGAAATCGAAGGGGAGTTGGTGAGGGAAAGGGGAATACTGGCTTAAGAGAGAGGGATTGGTGTGTATAAATGACATTGGAGTATGGAGCAATATAAAATATTTCATGTTGTTGAGAATTGTAAAAACTATCAGAGGTAGGGAACTTGAGTAGAAAGAAGTTAGAAATGTAGTCAAAATAAGATCTGTGTTACACCAAAGTGTCTAATATTTATTTTTAGATGAGCTAAGGATTAAGAAGCAAAGTTAGGCATAAGAAAATGTCCCTTTTAGGGACTTGAGAGAGCATGTGATGGGAGAGAGCAGATACTTTGTATGTAGGATGTCTGGAGTGCATTTGCAGTATTGTATGATCTCCATGCATTGCCAAAAACAACCTCTGAGTATTGAGCCAGAAGTATACCCCTGAACACCACTGGATGTGGCCCAAAAGCAAGCAAATAAATAAAATGTCTCTTTTAGGATGGATACTCTAAATAGAGCACCACATACTTAAACTCTCTTCTCCTGGGCACTTCATGAAACAACACACACACCCTCAACAAATTTGAAAGGATAGAAAGATTACTATTGCTTAGTTGTGGAGGAAGAATTGGAGGCAGAGAGCATAGTACAGAATTTTTTGAATTACTGTCAATGATAAATTGTACAGAAACATAGTAACAATTGTTTTAAGTCAGCCCCTGAAGAGGTTGACTGATGGAGGGATGAAGGCTGAGGTCTTTCCCCTCCAGCTCGCAGCATGCATCTGCCACTCTGTTCAGCTGGAGGTTCTAAGGTGACGTGGCGGGTAAACAGCTCGCAGACAGTCAGGCTTGTGGAAATATTAGCTTTATTCGGTGGACAAGACTGAAGTCCAAAGCCTCAGCATCAGTTCCAGCCAAAAAGCCCCTCGCCTTCCACAGACCTTTGTTTTTATCCCCCAGAATCAGGTACCACCCAATGGTGGGATCAGATACTACCCAATGGTGGAAGCAGAATCAGGTACCACCCTAGGGTGGGGGCAGAATGCCAGGTCACACCCTAGGGAAGAGCACAATCACCGATCAGGGTAGGGTCCATAACATAATAATCCCATAAAATGTTTACATACACAATAATTCCCCCGTTTGTTTTTAGTAAACAAACAATATTGTCTACAACTATTCAAGGAAAAACTAGTCAATAATAAAAGAGCGGCTGTTTGCATAAGCGCATCACAGGAAAATGTTAAAAGATGTTTAGGCAGTAGAATTAATAGGATAAATTAAAGGCAAGAGAAAAATTAAAATGGGGCTTAGATTTCTAGTATGGGAGATAATGTGTAGAGTTCAGCCCATGAAACAGGAGACCAAAATAAAAATCTTAAATCAAGATAATGAGCTTAATTTTGAAGACGTTGAATTTGAAGTACAAGTAGAATATATTGGTGATTAAACTCAGGGCCTTATAAATGTATGGCAAGTACTCTATTGTATGGAGTTTAGAAAAAATATGTGAATTATATAGGTCAGAGAACTATCAATATGCAGGTTGAATAAATTGAAGATTATCATCTCAGATAAATGAGAAGTGGGAAAGCAGAAGTCCAGAAGATCACCCCTACAGAAAAGTTATCAGTAGATTAGCAAAGGCAAGGTAACCACATGTGAGTGGATATATCCAGGTAGTAGAACACATAGACATAGAGGATCACTCTGAGACTTGCCAGAATGCTGACACTTGGAAAACTGCCTAGAACCAAAGCACTGGTGTGTGAGATCTCTAAACCTAAGAATTTAAAAACCAATATTCCTGCAGATTAATGCATCCCAGATGGGAAGACTGAGTAAAGTAAGACAATATGGCACTAGGTTTTGTCAACCTAGTAAGTAAATAATGATAGAAAATTAGGAGAACTCCCAAAATTGAGAAATAAAAAAAAATGATAAAATAAAACCCCATGCTGCACAAAATCATCTACTAGTCCATTCCAATGACTATGTATGTAGTTAAATTTTTCACTTAACTTTTCATAAGAAAAATAGAAGTGTACTATATTTTTGTTTTATTTTCTAATAAAATTTTTGTTACTTTATCCTATTTTGAATCTTGTAAGTCAATTTTTTTTTCTTAGGGTCAAGAACTAAGAACAAAAACATCATAGAGTTGATTTTCTCTGTAAAATAGTTTGGGAGCCTGAGAATATAACTTTTTGGCAGCAATTATATTGGAGACCAGAGGGCTCACAACAGTGAATTAAGAAGTGATGAATGGCAGACATGAGGTAAACCAGTAGAGAAATATTAGGTGTAACATTTTCCTTATTAAAGAATTTTTTAGCCACCAGTAACAAAATTGGGAATCCATAATGAAGTCAGTAACATAACAGATGTGATCATATGCCTAATTAAAGATTCCTGAATCTGATACAAAGAGATATGGAATATTTTACAAGTTAAAGTGCTGTGTCCACAATGCCATGTAGGTGAGCTTTAAGTTCAGAGATTTACTCCTTCCTATCACTGATGCCAGGTACAAAGAAAAGAAGAATTAAGGATTGCAAGAAATATAAAAATCAAAGTAAAAAAAATCAAAGAACCAAATTTAATCATTGTTATGATAAGAGTTGTACTCTCTAGTATCTCCTTCCTCTTATCTGCTTTAAGTTAAAATGTTAGGCTTATGGGAGAAAACTCATCTGGCCTCCCTCTCTCTGGACTACAAAATTTAGAAATAAAGTAAAATCAGCAAACTTTCTGACTGCCTAGGGTAACTTTTCTCCCTCCTGCCCCAGTGTGATGCCTGGAATCAGGAAGGAAAAAAAAAAAGGTCCATTGTGTATAGTGTGTAGTATGAGGCTAAGATAGATTAGGAGACAGGATAGAACTTGTTTTTCCCAAGATACAATAACCTTGGCCATTGTGAGAAATTAGTCCAAAGGAAATGTTTCTCAAAAATTAGATAAGCTACAATTCTTCCTTTCAGTGTGATAAGAGAAAAAAAATTAGGTAAAGAGAAGCAAAATGTTTGCATTCACCCTCTCCTCTATCTGTATGGAGAAAAAAAGTAAAATTTCCCTCTTCTGTGGAAACCAGAGTACAGCATATTTTGAGCAAACCAAATGGAAATACTGAATTTAGAGCTGTAAAGACAATATTTGGGAGCAAGATTAAAATATCTTAAATATATCTCAATGGTGGTTATTTGGAGAAAAGCATAGCAATTTTTGCATTAGTCAAGATTAAGAACAGGACCAACAATGGACAATTAAAGAAAGTGATAAATAGTTCTACTCTGTCCAAGATTTAGGGGTACCCTAGGATGCAAAGTTCTCAGTAAAAACCAGGACAAAGCCAGATAAACAAGAATAATTGGTCTCCTGGGATGGGAAGTTGCAGATCATTTAAAGCAATTTACCTCTTAGAAGTCAGAACTTTTCAATGGGTGCCAATAAAGTTGTTACCACTGGAAAAGCTCAAACTAAGTCAGCATGAAGCTGCCAATAAGAGACAGATGAAGCTAACTTTCTGAAGAACTGATACAATGGATTCTAAGACTTCAAAAATGTATGAGACATATATTTGTGATGAGGAGATAAATGTCACAAACTTTAAAAGAAAAGTTAATTTACTTCCAAACATGTCTCACATTCTCAGTATTCGTATCATGCTTGTCTGTTCACTGTTTAAATCTGTGCTAGTGCCCTACTCCAAGGACAGCCTCCAGGTGTCCATAAAAAGAGAAAAAAACAGAATCAGCTCATGGGCACCTCCCTGAAAAGCAAAAAGCTTTCTTTTTTGAATCACTTATTTAGACAAGTTTGTTCATAAAACAGTTGGTGTTTTTTCAGTTACAAAAGTGGTTTATGATTGTCAGTCAGATAGTGTACAACACCCTTCACAAGCGCGCATTTCCTCCCACCAGTGTCCCAGTTTTTCTACCACCTCCTTCGGCCCCACCCTCTCCCCACCCTCTCCTCTACCTGTTTCTGCCTGTGCCCTATATTCTCTCTCTCTCTCTCTCTCTCCTCTCTCTCTCTCTCTCTCTCTCTCTCTCTCTCTCTCTCTCTCTCTCTCTCTCTCTCTCTCTCTCTCTCTCTCTCTCTCTCTCTCTCTCTCTCTCTCTCTCTCTCTCTCTCTCTCTCTCTCTCTCCCTTTTAGATGCTTACTGAAGTTTGCAATACTGTTACGATATTTAAGAGGTACCATTCCAAACACTTGATTTCCTTTCAGCACTCAGTTCTTGTCCAGAGTGATCATTTACTACTATCAGTGTCATCATGGTCTCATCTCTGTTCTAACTGTACTCCCCTATTTGTGGCAAACTTCAGATGATGAACTGATCCTCCTGATTATCATCTCTACTGTCTCTGGATATTATTACCATACTATCTTTTTTATATATATTCTACAAATGAGTGCTATCATTCTATGTCTGTCCCTCTCCCTCTAACTCAGTTCCCACAGCACAATACTTTCCATATCTATTCATAGATAACAAATTTTCATGACTTCATTTAAAATACCTTATTGATATATGATCATTATCCAAGTAATGACTGGTTTGTTTTATGGCAAAAAATGTATGAGTATGTTTCTAACTTTCCCCTAAGAAATATTTATTTATTATATACATATAAACACATTCACCAGTCTGAAGTGGGAAGGCAATTTGGCTTTAATTCCAATGCAGTTATATTCCATTTAGTTTATACACATACATGCACAAAGTTTTTTTCTACTGGAAATTGCAAATGTATTGAAAATTAAATTATTCCTAAAAATTATTTTATTTTATTTATCATAGCAAACTGAGTAGACTTAAAAATGATTGGATATAGAAAAGGAAGTTAGTTCAAGTTAGTTAAAATTTCTCTTTCATTTCCTTGCTTAAAAAAGAGATGAGGGCTAGTTTTGTTTTATAGAGGTGGGGTAAAAAACACACCATTAAGGACATAACTAGTATTATCACAAACCTGTGATGTTACTTAACTGCACTTGCAACAAGCAAGTTCCTTGTTCATGACTAAAACTATCTTCTACAGACCTTCAAGGGCAACAATGATTTATGGTGACCCAAGTCTCTATAATTAACAGGGGATAGGACTAATTCAGTCATCACAGGAATTTGCTGTTGAAGACTACATGCTCATATTTCCTTAGAGCATCCCTGGTTTACTCATGCTTCACTCTATTACACCATTATAATTATTTGTGTAAACAAATTTAGATGGTAAATTAAATAACTGGTATAGATAGAGTATGCTTTTATGGTACCTTGTCAGAGTAGCTGCTGCAATTAAATAGCCACAAGCCTTAATTATATTTTTGAGCTTTTTTTAGTGTTAGCTTTCTAACATACCTATGCTGAGAATAGATATCAAGATGTTTATGACTGTGTGCATGGCAATATTTTTATTATCATCAAATGATGATGAATAAGAATTATGGCCACTCAAAGAAAAGTAAAATTAGAATTCATGTGTCTTTCAATAATAACTTGGTTTATTTAATTTTCATAATTTTAGCAATAGACAAATGCAGAATAACAATTACTGCTGGCAGTTAGTAATTTTATTAATTAGGTATTCTTTTTGGTACTGATACTGCTCTGTTAGATGACTGGCCAAGCCAACCTTAGAAAACACAGAGTCTGAAAACTGGTATTTTCTACTGTCAGTATTCTTCATTGTGAGAGCACAGTAGTTTAATGGTTAGATGACAAAAATACAAGTGTGCAAGTAACTTTAATGCAGATACTTAAGAGCTTAGAAAAGTAGAGAATATATCTGGAACTTAGCTAGCTGACCCCCACAAAGGAACATTTTCCATATGTACAGAGCATGCATAAAACTGCAACATTGCACACTATTGAAATAATCACCAAAGACTGTCTCATAATATGAAGCTCACCACAAAGGGTGGTGAGTGCAGTTAAAGAAAGAAGTACACTGAGAACTATCATAACAGTGTCAATGAGTGAGGGAAGTAGAAAGCTTGTCTCGAATACGGGGAGGGGGATAGATGAGGGCATTGGTGAAGGGAATGTAGCACTGGTGAAGGAGGGTATATTTTTTATGACTGAAATCCAACTATAATCATGTTTGTAATCATGGTATCTAAATAAAAATATTATTTTTAAAAAACTGCATCATTGCCAAATTGATTTAAAGAAGTTCACAAATCACCAATCCAGCAATCAGTAATTGGTGTTTTAAAAGAAATATGTTTTAGAACTATGGATCGAAATGAAAAAGATTAAAAACACTAGAAGTGTACAAATGGGTAGAAGGAAAAGGTGAAGAGAGAGAAGCACAACTTTAACTGAGTCTGATCCTACATAGGACTTGTACCTTTCCATGAACAAGCCATTTACTTGACTGAGTGTTTAGTAGCTATATAGTATCAAGAACTCAATTTCAACCTGCTATTAGAGTCAGGCAAACTATGTGCTTAACAAAAGTTTAGTTATCAGGAGAGGGGCAAAGATTCTAAATACAGCATTGTGTCTATCACTCGACATATCTTTACTCTACATCTTGTGATATGCCAGATATTATTTTAGGTGGAAGTTGGATACAGCCAACAAATTAACAAATAGATAATCAAGATAAATTAAGATACATATTAAGAATAAAATAAAACAGAGTATTGGAATGGCACCATGATACAGGCAGAAAGGAGCTATTTCAGCTAGAGTTAGTAGAAAACATCTCAGTGAATCAACCATAACTGAAAAGCATCTCAATGGGGGCTTAGAAATATCAGTTTTATAAGTCCTGGCAAGGGTGTAAAACAAAGGAACCTTAATTTCAACACAATTGGTTGAAACATAGACTGGTTAAGTTCCTAAAAAAAAAAAAAACATTATAAAATTTTGTTCAAAATTACAGAGATCTGGGGGCTGGAGAGATAGCATAGAGGTAAGGCGTTTGCCTTTTATGCAGAAGGTCATTGGTTCGAATCCCGGAATCCCATATGGTCCCTGAGCCTGCCAGGAGAAATTTCTGAGAGTGGAGCCAGGAGTAATTCCTGAGCACTGCAGGGTGTGACCCCCCCAAAAAATTACAGATATCTGAGGGGCCAGAGATAGTAAATAGGTAGGGCAGCTTACATGCAGCTCATTTGAGTTCAAACGTCAACACCCCACATGGTCCCTGAGTACAAAGTTTGGAGTAATTCCTGAGTACCTCTGGATGTGACCCAAATATTAAAATCAAGAAGAAAAAAAATCCAAAAAGTGATCCAGCAACTCCACTCCTAGTATCAATCCAAAAATTACTAATTCAAAAGCTATAATACCAAAACTTATATTCTCTCTTCTTTATTTTTCTCACTTTTTTTTTTTTTTGGTTTTTCGGGCCACATCAGTTTGATATTCAGGGGTTACTCCTGGCTAAGCGCTCAGAAATCGCCCCTGACTTGGGGGGACCATATGGGACACTGGGGGATCGAACCTCGGTCCTTCCTTGGCTAGCGCTTGCAAGGCAGACACCTTATCTCTAGCACCACCTCGCCGTCCCCTTTTCTCACATTTTTATTGAAATACCATGATGTATAATACTGTGATTCATAGCTTCAAACATATATTGTTCCAATACCACACCCAATACCAAAGTGCTCACTCTCTTCTCCAATCCGCAAAACTGAATGGTTCCAATCATTTGAGACCTCTCCAATCCTTAAATTTATTTCAGTAAACCAACTCTCAAGTTTTGTTGTATTTGGTTATTTGTTGCACTTACTATTATTTTCTAAGAAAATACTTTTTAAGTCGCCTCTTTATTTTTATTAAAAAATCCTTTTTAGGCGCCAGAGCGGTGAGGCAACACGGTTCAATCCCCCAGAGTCCCATATGGTCCCCCAAGCCAGGGAAATTTCTGAGCAAATAGCCAGGAGTAACCCCTGAGCATCACTGGGTGTGGCTCAAAAAGCAAAAAGAGGAGGAGGAGGAGGAGGAGGAAGAGGAGGAGGAGGTGGAGGAGGAGGAGGAGGAGGAGGAGGAGGAGGAGGAGAAGAAGGAGAAGGAGGAGGAGGAGGAGGAGGAGGAGGAGGAGAAGAAGAAGAAGAAGAAGAAGAAGAAGAGAAGAAGAAGAAGAAGAAGAAGAAGAAGAAGAGATGAGGAGGAGGAGGAGGAGGAGGAGGAGGAGGAGGAGATGGAGGAGGAGGAGGAGGAGGAGGAGGAGGAGAAGAAGAAGAAGAAGAAGAAGAAGAAGAAGAAGAAGAAGAAGAAGAAGAAGAAAGAAAGAAAGAAAGAAAGAAAGAAAGAAAGAAGAGAAGAAAAGAAAGAAAGAAAGAAAGAAAAAAAGAAGAAAGAAAGAAAGAAAGAAAGAAAAGAAAGAAAGAAAGAAAGAAAGAAAGAAAGAAAGAAGAAAGAAAGAAAGAAAGAAAGAAAGAAAGAAAGAAAGAAAGAAAGAAAGAAGGAAAGAAGGAAGGAAAGAAGGAAGGAAGGAAGGAAGGAAGGAAGGAAGGAAGGAAGGAAGGAAGGAAGGAAGGAAGGAAGGAAGGAAGGAAGGAAGAAGGAAGGAAGGAAGGAAGGAAGGAAGGAAGGAAGGAAGGAAGGAAGGAAGGAAGGAAGGAAGGAAGGAAGGAGGGAAGGAAAATCCTTTTTACCTATTTTTTGACTTTTCAAGTGTGAATTTTTCACTGTTTCTGTTTCTGATTACTTTTCCTTTGCAAAGCAGCTTGGTCTGAGAAGATAGTTGATTTGATTTTTATCACTTGATTTTATGGAGAATATTTTTGTTACCATATATAGTCTATCTTGGAGAAAATCATACATGCACTGGAAAAGAGCATGTAGTCAAGTTTTGGGGCATATGGGTACCTATATATTTCTGATAATACCATCTCTTCCATTTCTTTTCTCAAAGCTATTTTTTATACTGATATTTTTATCTAGTTGATCAACCAGGAATGATGTTAAGAGTATTGAAGTTGCCTATTACTATTGTCAAAATCTTCCTTTAGGACTAATAATGGGTTTTTAAAATATTTTGATAACCTATCATTAGGTAAATTTAGGAGTGTGAGTTTTTATTAATGTATTGATCCTTTGGATATTGAGAAAAGACTGTCTGTTTCCCTCATATTTTCTCCACAGCAACAAAGCTTCCCTTTAAAAAATATTTAACTATACTTAGCATTGAGATACTATATAAGATAGAAAAAAATTTGTAAACAATCCAGGTGCCCAACATCAAATGAATGCAGAAAGAAGTTTTGATATACATATTTGTATATCTATTGGAGTACTACTGTTATGAAAAGATCAAGTATTTCCCTTTGTAACAACATTAATGAAACTAAAGAAGGTCTTGCTAAGTGAAATAAATCAGAAGATAGATGATCTCATTCATACATTGTATATAAAGAAGCAATAGAAAGGAACAGAAAAAGTTCAATGTAAGAAAATCTCTAAAGTCTGACTTCAGAACTGAGATTACCAAAGAGTGGGAGGGAGTGAAAGGGATCCAATGGACTATGAAGGAGGGATATCAACTTTAATGTGTGTGGTATGGGAACATTATACCCTAAAACAAATAGAATTATAATCCTGTAAATGAATATTACTTCAATTTAAAGCAAAAATAGCCATTGTAATTCATTGTTCACATTGGTGGTGGGAATGTTGCACTGGTGAAGTGGGGTGTTCTTTACATGACTGAAACCTAATCACAATCATATTTGTAATCAAGATGTTTAAATAAAGAAAAAAAAGAATTAAAATCCTAGAAAGTGAAGGTGATTATATGCGTCTACAATAGGGTTTTTGGTATATAACATCCTGGAACATTGCTGAGGGGAAGAATTATACTTGCATAAGGGAGAAGGAAGAAAGTCTTGCATAACAAATGAAACCAGATCCAGAACTTTGCCAAAAAATAGTAGTGCTTCTTCTATATTTATTCAAGGAGAGGAAATTTACAGAGTGGTTTCATTAAAATGAAAATGGGAAGTTAAAGAAGTTTTGATCTTTTTCTTGTCTTAAACTGGTCTATATCTTATGTTGGTCTTTGGTATCATGTGTAAAATGATCATACAAAACTCCAAATGTCGATGAAGTTATACTTACTAAATGTCTTTAAGGAATTAGTTTAGGTACCACCAACACCAAGCATAAATAGATATGAATATTTTATTTGCTCAATATTTTGAGGAAATGATGCATTATTGATAAAGGCAAAATTTCCTTAAGCTCTCTGATTTCTCCAATTCAATTCCTTGTATAATAGCTAAACCTTCAATAAAAATGCAAAATAAGTTTAGTGCATATTTGCATAACAACTAGTACAAATGTGCCCAATTCACTATATATTTTATAAATGAACACACAACATGCAGTTTTACATACATAATACAGTTTTATTTATGCTAACTTTTTACATATAAAACATATCATTTTATATGGAGCATATTTATTATTTCACTGTTTTGTACATATATCATAATATTCTTAAGAGTTCTTTTTCATTTTTTTACATACATTGTACTAGACAATTAAATCACATGCTATTTATTCATCTACCCACTGATGGTTGATGCTACTTTAGTTATCTTATTGTACTATAAATATTGACACATTAAAAACTTTCCATATTTTCATGCAAAAAAAAAGTTTCACTTTGCAAAATGGCAAATAAAAAGGTATATTTAGGTACCATCATGGTCTGATTTCCAGGGTCTCATGCTGGTTTCTCACTGGTTCCCATTCTGTCCCTTGAATTTCCCCACTGTTCTGATCTGTTGCTGATGCTTTGTGTTCCACCTCACCATTCATGGTAGAATAATAATCTTTCCCTTTAATTTTGTCCCTTTATTCTTTTAATTCTCTATCCACATGCTATTTTTCTTGCTAGGTAATGCCATCTGTTAGCATGAGCAAAGGGTCCAAGGAAAGCTATCATCTATTTCAATCAAAGAGGTTTCAAGAGAGGTTATCTACACTAAGGGATTACTTCTGGTGGAACTTGACAGAGCAAATGAGGTTCTGGGAATCAAACCCAAATCAGGCACTTGCAAGGCATGTTATCCTGTCTCTCAAGTCCCCTGTACCCATATCTCAAGTCCCCTGTACCCATATCTGGACAACTATATATAGCTGAAGAAAACTCAGTAACCTTTTTGCTTTTTACTTAATTATATTCACAAAATAATTGACTGGCCTAAATAGGCAGGTGATATTTCGGTTACAAATGTAACCACTTACAAGATAACAATAAAACTATTCTATACTTTATTCTTGAAAACTATTTTATACTTGGACATTTCTCCACAATCACTCTTACTAATGACATTTTTCTTGTTTTATTAAGAAAATACAAGTGATGATGTTACAGTGGAGGTTGAGGGGTAGAAAGGAGGGGAACCAGGTAATTTAGGAAAGATGATTGATAATTTCAAACTCAGTAACTTGAGAGGAAGCTAGTCAAATAAATAATAAAAATGGTCAAGAAGCAGTAATAGGATTGAACATCATTGTGTTTGTTGCCCAAACATAAACAAGCAATAAAATCAGATATAGATACAAAGACTAAAGATATTGGGCTCACCCAAGGCTAAAGTTCTTCTAGTGAATATGAGTGACAACTAGATGCATAATAAATCTGAGAGTACTTCCAAGGATATGATTAATATATTAATCGCAAAATATGAATTGGGTTAAGAGAAAAGTAAAGAATAATTGAAGTTGAATGAAACTGTATTTGAATTCATGGAATGGGTGGTTTAGTGAAGATGTAGAAAATATTATAGGTAAGATAATGAAATGTGAGATTTAAAGAATTAAATGTAACACAGGATATAAGACAAATTCTGGCTATAAAATGGCTGAAATAATGAGAGAAAATATAATATTATTTCAGTAGATACAGAGGTATAAGATTAAAGGAATCAGCCACCTCATGCACTAGGGAAAACCTTAGAGAACTGAAGAATTTGTTTCAAAGACTCTGAACTAATGATGACACTATTCAATGCAGAGAGACATAAATGACTAAAGACAGGTGTTGTAGAGTCAGTCAACCAGGGTTTGAATCCCTGTTCTTCCAATTTCTCACTGACCACCCCTTTGAGCAATAAAAATAATAAGAAATGTGAGGTATTTACTAAAGACTTTAAAAATATATACATATATATGAATCACAATAATTTAGTGAGTTATTGCACAGAAGAAAACAAGTTTATTGGCCTCTATAAGCCACAGTGTGAGAAGATAATGATAGTTTCTACATTATGAGACTATTTGTGAGTTTCTAATGAAATAATTTGGATAAAATGACAAGCCTGCTGACTGACTCAAAAAAAGGTATATGATAAATGTTAACTGGTTTTGTTAGAGGAATATAGTTAAGCCTCAGACATCCCATAGCAGCTGCCATATGAACTCATCAAGTCCATAGATTTATGACTGATTATGAAAGAATGCAAACAAAACCTGCTAAAATTCATGGTACACTGGTGTCCTTGTGTTATATTGATTTGTGGTGGGTGAAGATTAAATGAGATAATACATGCATGTAGCTCAAAGTTTAGCAAAAGTAATATTAAAATGTTTTTGTTGGATTCAGAGCTAAATCTTATTCAACTGTATTAGCACGTATTAATGTTCTTTGAGAGCAGGCCATCTGTTTCCTGTTTTTTCAAGTGGTTTCCTCTTTGAAAAGCTATCACTTTCATGGGTGTTGATTTATCTTATGACCCCTACACAGAGTCACAACTTTCTCAAGGGTTAAACTTTAAAGTTAACATATTACATAGGTGTATATGTTGATTGTACCAGGCTATCACTTCTTCTCTGTATTTTTCTGTTCATTTCTCTTCCAACTCAGTATTATATGTCTGCTCTATTGCTCTATGCTCCAAAAACTCCTCTATACACTCTCCTTTACAGGATATAACACAGCACCTTTATATGAATTAGAATTCACTGCATCCATCACCAATGTACTAGTAGCATCCTCCATCAAAAAAATCTCTCCTACCCAATCTTCCCTCCTCATGCCTATTCCCTCTGAAAACCACCATAATACTCTGGTATTTCTAGGCCTTCCTCTCTCTCTCTCCTTCATCTTCTTTTATGTTTTCTAATTGAATCAATGTGAAACACAAAGTTTAAAATTTGTTGATGGTTGGGTTTCAATCATACAATGTTTCAACACCAACCTTGCCATCTGTGTTCATTTCCTGCCATCAGTTTCCCCAGTTTCCCTCCTGTCTCCCCACCTTTGTCTCCATTTTCCAGTAGAGTATTATTTGTCAACCAAGATTTAAAAAATGATAAAATTTTTGTTTGCTTCATGCTCTGTTTTCTTAAAAACCAGAACTGAGCTGAGTGTCCTTTTTGCTTCCCAATGTTTCTTTCACACTATTCTTTGTCACTAAAACTGTATGTTTGTTTGTTTGTTTGTTCAATATTTCATTTGAGCACCATGATTTACAGAGTAGCTCATGATATAGTTTTTTTCTGACACTCATTATTCCAACACCAATCTTACCACCTTTACCCTTTCCTCCACCATTATTCCCACTTTCCTTTTACTCCCAGAGACTGCCCCCTTAGCAGGCACAAAATAACTTATTTTATATTGCTTATTACAAAAAATGGTGGCTAATGCACTAGCAAAAAATACCTCAGTAAAAGAAAATTTTTAAAAGTTGATATATGTCACAGAGTGTTCATTAACTCATTGAGGTTTTACTAAACTTGCTAGTTGAGTATTCTTTGGGACTGTTTTCTTATTGAACCTAATTGGCTTCTTAATTTTCAGCCTAATTAGGTATGTTCCTACTAGGTTGTCAGTAATAAAAAAATTGGGGGTGTCAATATTAAGTAAATTGGGGTATGAGTATTAAGGAATATGCCCTAGGATCTGTAGAACTATGTCTATGAGTTCACATGGTTTGCAACAATTGGGTGTGGATGTAGCTTCTGGGGTTTATGACAGTAGGGGGGCTGCTTATTCCCACTTCAAGAAGACCTCAGAGTTTTCAACCATAAAACCAGTGGCCCAGGAATTTTTGTCTGTTTGGTGTCTCTGCAAAAATTAGTCGTGAAGTGATGAGGTTGGGCTGTTTGCATGGTAGTGTCTGTCTATGGAGTGTGGCTGCAGCTTCTGGGGCCTTGGCAGGGCAGGACTTGAACTCTCTCCCTTTGAACACAAAACAATGGTACTTAATAATGCTGTTACACCAAAATAGAGGGACAATATCTCACCAAACTGGTTTAGAAGAGACAAATCTTGGGAAATGAAACTGAGGAAAAAAGGGAAAGCATAAAGGCATGCACGAGACATGGAGACACTACTCAATAATTGACGGTGTGTGAAGGAGGGGTGGAGAGTAAACCTAGAAATTCTTGGGGAGAAGGAATTTATAAGAGGCTAAAGGTCTACATAGGTATATAAAATAGGATTATAGATAGAATTTCTCAAAAAGAGGATAAAACGTTGAATGGCAGATTTGGGGGGAAAGATTTTTTGGATTTGGATTGTTTACATTTTTGTTACTTATCTTAAACTTTTTTTTTTCTTTTTTTGGTTCATGGGGGTCACACCGTTCAAGGGTTACTCCTGGCTCTATGCTCAGAGATTGCTCCTGGTAGGCTCGGGGGACCATACGGGATGCCGGGATTTGAACCACCGTCCTTCTGCATGCAAAGCAAATGCCCTACCTCCATGCTATTTCTCCAGTCTCCTTATCTTGAATTTTTTATGTTTAAAAAAATAAGTTTAAGTTTTCAAGATTTCTTCATAAGAATTATTTACCATTCCACAGAAGCACAATAATATCTAAAGAACTCTAAAGAGCAGTTGTATGAATGCATACAACTTTGTATACAGAGAATGAATATTACAAGACTCCCCAAAATATATTTTTATCACAAAAAAATTGAATATTTAAAATAAAACTACTAAAAATTGTATTTATAGTTCCTGATAATAGAACAGGGTAAAATCTATTATTAGGTAAGTAAAGAAAATAGTTGGCAACTAAATTGGTTTATTTTTCAAGCATTATTATTGACAATGTTAAATATCACATTAAAATAGCAATGGAAATTTTGAGGTTTAATTTATAATTAAATTAATTTATTAATAAATTTAATAGATAATGCATGTCCCTTCTATTTTTAAACCATATAATTTAAAGTTTCTTGTTAACTTATACACTAATCATATATGAAAAACATAGCAGGTTAAAATAAAGTTAAGAAAATACTGTTTTCTAAAAAAATCTTAATAATAGGTTAGCTAAAATGGAGCAATTTGTTTATAGATTTATATATCATACTTATAACTTATAAATATAATATATTTATAATGTTTAAAATAATTTAAATTTATATATATATATATATATTTAGGATAAATAATACAAATACATGTGGGATATTGCTCAAAATTGGAGAATGCACAGGAATGGATCACAAGATGGAATTAATCAACCTTTATTATTTCTAATATTTTTAATATTTGTAATGTTACTGAATTTAATTTGAAATAGCTCTTGAATTTTTTTCAATAACTTAGTTTTTTTAAATTTCTTGCAGTATTGTTATTTGTAAAGTGAACCCTTCCCCCAACTTCCTTTTTCCTTCACCTCTTCTTTTGGTATATAAAAACCACCTTGGATTACAGACAGCACTTCCCCACACCCTGGTGGATGTGGTTCTAGATAATAAAGAAAGTGGTCTGACTTTGGGCTAGAGAGAAAATAAGCACATAGAATAGGCAGCATATGGCAGAGAAAGACCATGAGTCAAAAAACAGACTAACTCCAATAAAGCTTTAACTCATTGGCTTGGTGTATTATTTCTCCACCACTACCCTGTTTCATCAGACTTGTCCCCCTAAGGGGTTAGAAACAGTGCCTGGGAAATTTCACACAACATGTGGTTTATATTTTTATTTTACAGTTATTAAATTATAATGAATACTATTACAACAATTTCTAATTTTTAAGAAATGAGTAATGATGTAGAATACTGTTATAATTACTCTAATTGTAACCTGAATAAAGTATAACATATGTAGCCTTTATATTAAATAGACAAATAAAAATGATCTAGTTATTTTTCTTTTTAATATGCTTAAAACAAATAGGTAGATCTATTTTATTGATAAAAAAACTTTATTTGGACTATGTATTGTTAGGAGAAATCATGAGAGATGTTATTTGGAACCTTGTTATGAACAGTTTACCAGTTACCTTTTAAGCCAAAACGGTAACAAGCTGTGATACAATGCTTTGATAGCAAATGCAATTACAAAAATGGATCTGAATTAACCTTTTAAATCATTAAAAATATATATAACAGATTTTAATAAGCAATATTTCTTCAAAAGTAATTATCATATCTTTTGTATCTTCTATTTTAATAATGTTATGTGTTTATATTTATGCAACATTATAAATCTGAATTATGTGTACCTTTACAGATAGCCTTACTTTCTAAAGTATACCTTGATATTAAAATTTTACTCCTAAGAATTTCTATTGCCAAAATCCTTCGGAAGGCAAAGCAGAAACCACCACTATTGATTCTATTTAGATTATGAAACTGAGCAGCTCTCTCAAGTTTCAATATGAACTAGAATAGAATCACAGTTTCTTTATTTGGAATTAACAAAACAGCTCATTTATTGCTATCTTTATTCTTTTTATTTCCATTTATTAAGAGATGACTTTTTATCATTTACTATGCTCTCAGGCACTGAAAGTCAGAGATAAAGTTATCTGGCCTCCAGGAGTTTTAAGAAAATAATTTCAATACAAATGAAAAGTTCTGTGAGCTAACATGATATTGAAAACAATCTCAGAAGACAGACAACACATTTTCTGAGAAGAGAGCACCCAGTTGAGTTTTGAACAATATAAGAGATTGAAAGAAACATGAAAGACATACCAAATAGCAGTAAGAGTATAAATATCAGTAAGAGTATCTTTAAAGATAAGAGGTAGGGGAATCCTTGGTCTTTTTCAAAAACTCATGAGCATTTAATATGATTTAAGAGAAAGGAAATTACTAACAGTGGTGATATGAGTTTGAAGAGACACAAAGATGTCAAATAAAAAAACTTTTTACCATGATAATTAGTTGGATTATTTCTTTTTCTAGTACATTGAATATAAAGTTGTTTTAGAAGTAGCTGTAAGTTTATTTGCTTTGTTTTGAAAAAATACATTATTTCTGTTTGATATTCACACTCAGTTGTGCTCAGGGCTTCTCCTAACTTTGTGTGTAGTTATCACTCCTAGGGGCTCAGGATAATATAGATGAAAGACAGGTTCAATCATGCAAGGTGGACATCCTACCAGCTATACTAAATCTCCATCCCAGAAAAATTACTAATTTTAAGGTGAAGAATGGATTTTATTAAATCAGAGATAATGATGTAAAAAGTTGTAGGGTTCCTTAACTAGAAAAGATAATGGTTAAAATTCAACAGTGATCAGAGAAAATAATGAATTTAAAGATATCAATGATAGAAAGTTGTTTAGACATCACTAATTCAACATGATATGAAGAGAGAATCTGTAACTTAGATTTTGTCCCAGTTTTTCTTGGCTAACTAGAACTACTGCTTCACTGAACAAAAAAAGGCAAGAAGACCAGACACAATAAAGACTCCTGTACTGATAAAGTTAGGTTTGAGCTGTTGGTGACATAGTCAAGAGCAAAAGTCCAGGAGAGAAATGTTGAATGTATAGTGGGTCTAAGATTGAGCAATATGCAGGCTTCAGAATATGATTGAGAAAAGTAGAGTCCATCACATTGTATCTAGGTTGAAAAAGGGCCTTCACATATCTTCTGGGAGTAACAACATTTACATGAAAGTTATATCAAATCAAGTACCTAAAATAAATATAAAATAAAATAATTAAGTGAAGATAAAGGAAGTGAATAAAAAAGAATTCCTGGAAATTGAAGCATTCATGGAAAATGCATTATTTATGTAAAACAAGTGATGAAATGTTGATGTAAAACTTCATCAAGTGATGTAAAACTTCATGATAGAAAACAATGCTGAGACTCCAGTACACCAAGCCAGGCTCCTGCCCCCAACCACCACCCACTCAGTGCCATCCCAGCTCTACTGGCCTCCCTTTGCCAACACTAAGATGATTGCCCCCACCCTCCCTCCATTACACCCCAACTAGTCTGCACTGCCCAGCTCCAGGAAGGCCCTCCTGCCTCTAGAGTTCCTATGGACAGAGGTACAGACACCTTTCAGATGTCTTTGGTATCTGCCTGTTCTTTTTTTATCCCTTACATCCAAGTACAGAACCTGTCTCATCTTTTGTGATAGATTCCTTAAAAAGAGATTGCATTTCCCAAAGCAGAAGAACCAAGCAAACTGCTAAAATGATATGCTAAAGAATATAGAGATTATATTAAAGAAACGTGTTTTTATCAAGAAGGGAACCAGCAAGAGGACTGATCAACAGCATGGTGAGGTAGCAAGTGACCTTCACTCAGCCCAAAGATCCAAAGAAAACCAGCAGGATGCCACTCGTCATCATCCTGGATAACTTGCATCATGTCAGCTCCCTGGGTGAGATCTTCAACGGGCTACTCAACTGCAAGGACCACAAATGCCCTTACATCATCGGCACCATGAACCAGGCTACCTCCTCCACTCCCAACCTACAGCTCCACCACAACTTCAGATGGGTGCTCTGTGCCAACCACACGGAGCCCGTGAAGGGATTCCTAGGCCGGTTCCTAAGGCGGAAGCTCATGGAAACGGAGATCAGTGGGCGGGTGCGGAATGTGGAGCTGGTAAAAATCATTGACTGGATTCCCAAGGTCTGGCATCACCTCAACCGCTTCTTGGAGGCACACAGCTCCTTGGACGTCACCATAGGCCTCCGGCTCTTCCTGTCCTGCCCCACCGATGTGGATGGCTCCAGGGTGTGGTTCACTGACCTGTGGAACTACTCCATCATCCCGTATCTCCTGGAAGCTGTCAGAGAAGGACTCCAGCTCTATGGGAGACGGGCCCCCTGGGAGGATCCTGCCAAGTGGGTGATGGACACCTATCCGTGGGCTGCCAGTCCCCAGCAGCACGAGTGGCCACCATTGCTGCAGCTCCGGCCAGAGGATGTAGGCTTTGACGGCTACTCCATGCCCCAGGAGGGGTCAACAAGCAAACAGATGCCCCCCCAGTGATGCTGAAGGAGACCCGATGATGAACATGCTGATGCGGCTACAGGAAGCAGCCAACTACTCCAGCCCCCAGAGCTACGACAGTGACTCCAACAGCAACAGCCATCACGATGACATCCTGGACTCATCCTTGGAGTCAACCCTGTGACTTTCACTTCTCCCCTTCCACCGCCATCCTCTGCACCCTCCTGAAGATGACCTCCTGAGCCAGCCCCCAGCCGCAGTCTGACAGCTGCAGGGTCACCTCCCAACCCCCTTGTCCTCCAGCCTGATCCTGGTGCAGGGGTCCCAGACCAGCTTCCTTGGCACCACTGCTCCTTCCTATCCCGAGCACTGCACTATTTTCTGTTCTATTCGAGTCATCCTTTTTTTTTTAATCATGTGTTTTATGTTTTGTTGTTTGTTTTATGCCTCGTTGCTGTGACCGCCCCTGAGACACTGAAAGATGCTTCTTGGGACATGGTGATCACCTGTGACATGCAAAGGATTTTTAAAAAGCCAATTAAAAGGACTCACTTGAAGCTCTGAAACCAAAAAGCATCCTGCCAGCTGCCGCCCAGAGACAAACCAGACTGGAGTAAAGCTGGAGAGAGGGGCACAACCTCCAGAACCTTTGGGTCTGCTGCCAGAACCCCCAAGGCCATTCTGGTCCAGGAGAACAGGTGCTGCCCAGGATATAGGCTTTGAACTGCCCAGGACATGCCCCAAAGCTCCCGCACAGCGAACCCGAGGCCCAAACCAAGCCTACTTTTTGTTCAGTTTTTCAAATGGTGCTCCCCTTTCGTAGAGGCACTCTGCCCATTCTTCCCATCTGTCCACTCACCCCTTTGGGACACAACTCCTGGACATGACCCATCAGAGCGCAAGAGAAGGAGCAAGAGTGCCCCGCATGTCAGCGTGGCCACCAGTGGAAACACAGGCAGCCGTGTTTCCTCCCCAGCCTGAGACAAATCAGGTTTTCTTTTCTGCAAACACTGTGTGGGGTGAGAACGGTTCTACCTTAGAGAACTGCTTTCCCTCCCCAGTCCCCTATCCTGATCCCAGAACAAGGAGTCTCTCCCATCCTGACTAATCTGAAAGATGTTTCCGAGCCCCTCTGGGTAAGAATCAATTCTTGGGTGGAAGGAAGAACCACGGAAGCTGTTTGGGTTTGGTCCTGCTGAGTTTGGGTTTTCAGCTGTCCGCCTGCCCTCACGTCGGGCACTCCGTGGGCCTTGCCTTCCCCTCTCGTCCTCCAGGCCGCACAGCTCTGCTCTCGACAGCACCTCAGGTGTGCCAGTCCCTGACCTCTGGGGAGGTGGTGAGATCACCCGCGAGAAACCCTGCACTTTCCTCAGAAACGACCATCGCGATGCAACTCCACAGGGGCCCCCGCACCTGCCTCCATCCCCATGGGCCTGGCTGCCCTCTTCGGTGCTGACCTTCCCAAAGCGATGCCTTACTGGTTTTGTACTAACCGCGTTCATGGATGCGTGTCGTGCCTGCCTGGGGTCCGTCATTTTCTTTCATTGCTGTTTTTTTCCATCTGAGCAAACAGGGCTAAACAGTCATCCACTCACTAGAAGTCAAATCAAGGTGACTTTTCTCATCCAGAAAGACTCATCTGTGCGATTGCGTGACCCTGGGGTGGGGGTGGGGGTGCATTTTCTTAGATTCTTCTCAGTCTCCAGCTAAAAACTCGACTGGACAAGGATCCGTCTTGTGCAGAAAAAGGCAAAAGTTCCTCCCAAGTCTCCCGGAATGGTAGACAAGCTGGTAGGTGTCTTCCGCTTCCTGGTGTTCTCTTTATCGAGGAGGATGCCTTCTCTGTCCCTGATTTCTGTTCTAGAAAAAGCCTCGTCATTGGAGCCCAGTGTGGGTCTCTGTGTTTGCGGTTGGGATTCTTAGTTTATCCTGACTGTTCCTGTTTTTGTTTCTGAAGGTCCATCTCTTTGTTTTCCCCCACTTTCTGAAACTGCTCCTCTTACACTGGATCATGTTGCTTCTTCCTTTCATTGAAAGGAAAAGGGACCCAGGTCCCCAGAATGGGTGCATGGGCCCCCTCTCAGTGCTGTCCTTGTGTTCGATCTCAGTAAACCCAGACCCTCTCCCGCCACTCTGTGATCAGTTATCCAGCTGTGATATATGTCTTGTTCTAGTTCGTTTCCCATAAAGTCTTTGAACTATATCTTGAGCCGGTGACCATGGGCCAAATGTCTGAGCCTGCTGGTAAACCCAAGGGCAGTTTTCTCCATGTGTCTCCCAGCGGTGTCCTTATACCCTCATACTGTGAATTTGGAAGCAGGGGGATGGGTTTTTCATGAGCAGTGTTCCTAGGCTCCTTGAGTGGACGCCTGCTGATCTTTTTTGGAACATCCTCCTCCTTTTATCTTTTTCCTTTTCTTTCTCCTCTTCTTCCTCTTTAACTTCCCCCCTCTTTATCCTCCTCTCCTTTCTCTCTCTCGCCTCCTCTTCCTCTTTTTCTTCCTCTTCCCCCTCTTCTGTATCTTCCTCCGTCCCCTCATACTCTCCCCCTCTTCTTCCCCTCTTCCTTTTAGTCTTCCTCTTTATCTTTTTCTTCTGTTCCCCCTCTTCCTTTTCCTCTCCAACTTTTTTCCTCCCCATTTTCTCCCCCTCCTCCTTTTCCTCCTTCACACTTCCTCTTCCCTTTCTCATCTCTCTTGCCTCACTGTCTTCCCTCCCACGGGGTACAGGCTCAGAATCGAGACCTGTGCCTAGTGTTGACTGGTGAGTGTGGCCGCAGGTTTCCAGCCCTCCTGTTGGACCTGTGGGCATGTGTCGTGCTCATGTTTCGGGAAGCAGGGTTGTCTTCTGAGGTGCACGGATCTTATTTTGAGTCAGAGTTGACTTTGATTTCAATCACCTTCGCCAAAGTGACTTTGTACTCATGTAAGGTTCAGTCCAAATGCTTCCATTATTTTGTTGCCTTTTGCTATAGTTGGGCTAATTTTGAAATGTATGAAATTCTATGCAACATTTAGGTAGAGTTACCAGTGGAAGCCAAACGTTTTCCTTCCCAAACTGCCAAGACTCATAGAGGCCGTATGCGAGCTGGGAATCCCTTTGCGTTTAAAGTTATGGGTGGGACAAGGAGCTAGACTTGACTAGACCTTTTGTGGTATTTGGGGAATATTTGTTTCATTTAATTTTGTTGTTGTTTGCTTACATGTCAAAATTCTCTGTATTCCAATTTGGTCCTGGTGAATCTACTTCAAAAGGAAAACCCATCTAACTTTACGGATCTCCAACGGAAGGTTTGCTGTTTCCATCTAGTTGTTTCCAGTGGAGCAGTTTATGAAATATGTTTTATAAGATGTACATTTTTTCATTGTAACATGGAAATTGTAAATAACTGATTAAAGTGCTGCATTTTGATGAATTTTTTCTAGCCATTTTTAAAAAGAAAACTAGGAATTGGGTATTTTGTGTACGGTATGTTTCCGTCCTCTCTCCTTACCCCTTCCTATTTAATTTTCATTTGTCATGAGGTTTTGAATTTGCCAATGATCTGCTGGAGATCATGTCCTCCCCCCACCATGTCATAGAGAATAAAGCTGATGATTGTACCAAGTCTTAAATTATTCATGATTCAATAAAATTGATGCTTATTTATTCAAAAAAAAAAGAAAACCAGCAGGAGAGCTGATCAGAGGTTTGTAAATACACACACACACACACACACACACACACACACTCGCTGCCCTCATGGAGGCTGCCTGCCCCCCAGCAAAAAAAGGAACCAGAAGAAGGATTGATCAACAACATGCTGCACATATATCTTCTAGTTAATGAACCTCAGCAAATCATGGAGAAAGTTATCACAATGTCAGAACACCACCATGCTTAGAGATAAATGATGGTAGTTCTCAAAACAAAACAGTGTCGACCACTCATATAGGCTCTCCAATACAAACTTTAGAAAGAAAGTTTAGAAAGTACTCAAAAAACTCAAAGAAACTCAAAACTCATGGAACAAATTGAACGAGCCACAAATAAAAATCAAGAAGATGTGGAAGTAGAAGTGAGTAACTTCAAACTAAATTAACAGAACTAAAAAATTTGGTAGGCAAGAAGAAAACCTCACAGGAAAGTCTACCAAACAGAGTAACAACAGCTGAGGACAAAATCAGTGAGCTGGAAGATCAGATGCATAACAACTTCATAAAACAGAAGAGATTGGAAGAGAGTCTTAAAACCATCAGTGGAAAAAGTCCTCAAAGAATGTGAACAGACAAAAATAGAAGTCTTTGAAAAACTCAACAGAAACAATATAAGAATCATTGGATTTCCAGAGATCAAGGAGGAAAATCTCCATGAAGAATCAACAGGGAAGCACATTATTGCAGAGAAACCTCAGAGCTAAAGAGTGTATGCAACCAAATCCTACATCCTGGAGTACCAGCTAAAAGAGAGCCAAAGAAAAGCACCCCAAGACACATTCTAATCACAATGTGGAAACCTAAAGACAAGGATTGAATAATGAAGGCAGCAAGATCTAAAAAGAAAATTATATACAAAGGAGCAGCTTTAAAGATTTACAGCATATTTGTCACAAGCAACCTTCAAGGCCCAAAGGCAATGGTGGAATATAGAGACAAACCTCAATGAAATAGATACTTCACCAAAAGTACATCACTAGTCAGACTTACATTCAGGTTTGAAGAATACACATCTTCACAAATAAACAATAGCTCATAAACTTCACAGACTCAAAAAACAGTCTTGAAAGACAAACTGACAGGTGTACTTTAAACAAGACAGACCAGCAGACACACCAAACTCCTACTAAAAGATGACATAAGTTCCATGATATTTATCTCTCTCAATGACAATTGACTAAAAGTCCAGTTAGGAGAAAAGGAGTAGCAAAATAGATCAAAAGGCTGAATCCAATGTTTATCTACCTAAAAGAAACTCATCTGAATATTCAGAACCAACATACTCAAAGTCAAAGGTTGGAGAACGATCATTCAAGCAAACAATTCCCTTAAAAAAGGCTAGAGTGGGGGCCTGAGCAATAGCACAGTGGTAGGGCATTTGCCTTGCACAAGTTTGCCTTGCATGTGCCTGACCCAGAATGGACCTGGGTTCAATCCCTGGCATCCCATATTGTCCCCCAAGCCAGGAGCAACTTCGGGGTGCATAGCCAAGACAGCTGAGCATGCCCCCCCGCAAAAAAAGCCAAGGTGGTCAGACTAATATCAGATAACCCAGACATTAGACTATAACATTTTTGTAACTATGGTGCTCAAATAAAGAAATTATATACAAATATATATTATATATATATATTATATATATATATAAATTATATACAAATATATATATATATTTGGTTTTTGGGACACACCTGGCGTTGCTCATGGGTTACTCCTGGCTATCTGCTCAGAAATATCTCCTGGCAGGCACGGGGGACCATATGGGACACTGGGATTCGAACCAACCACCTTTGGTCCTGGATCGGCTGCTTGCAAGGCAAACACCGCTGTGCTATCTTTCCGGGCCCTCAAATAAAGAAATTATATTTTTTTAAAGATTGCTGAATACTGAGAAGAGGTGTAATAAGAAAAAAATCCTAAAAGTGAAAAACTTAGAAAAGAGAATTCTAATAATTTCAAAATAATTTTAGTTAAATAATTGTAGTGGTCAAAAGCAAGTTTCGCTGCAAAAAATAAATTAAGAGGCAGAGATAAATGTTATTCTGTGAGTGTGAAGTTTAACTATAAAAGAGTCAGAAAAATAAACTATAAAATAGGAGTCACTATTTAGGATTTTTGGGAGGTTGTGGTTTGTAAACATGGAATCCTTTTACAGTTGAATTATGAACACTTGCATAGGATAGAAGAAGGTACCAAAAACGAACATAAATGTTTGACTTTTCAAAACTTCGTTATTATTTGCCTGCTATTTATTGGGAACACTGTCATTTAACACATGTCATTAACACAATCATATAGCAGTCAATTAACACATGCTATATGTTATACTTAACACATGCTATGTTCATTAATAAAATTACCCTAGAAAAATGTTATCAAAAACATAATTAGGAAAGGAAAATACTGGGGCCAGAGTGATAACACAGTGGTACGGCATTTGCCTAGCACGCAGCTGACCAAAGACAGACCTGGGTTCAATCCCTGGTGTCCCATATGATCCCCAAGCCAGGAGCAATTTCTGAGTGCATAGTCAGGGGTAACCCCTGAGTGTCACCAAGTGTGGCCCAAAAACTGAAAAAAATAAAAATAAAAATTAACCAGAAAATCCACCTAAATTTATCCTACATCAATACCAAAGATTGTTTTAAGAAAATATGCATATAAATGAAACTATATATACAAGTACAAACTTGTATTGTTTAAGCATCAACTGTATCTTGTAAAATAAAGAGATATCAGTGTCTTTGCAGGCTGAGGAGGAAATCCTATTAGCAGGCAGCTGTAGGAGGGAGAAATCAGGCTACAAAATCCTCCAGAACACTGATGGGGGTGGGGGTGGGGGGCTAACAGAACTCAGAAATTAAATTTCTAGCAATAGAAAATACTATTTCTCTAAAATGAAGAGAAAAATTATGCCCTGACCTACATAGAGCTATGTTAGTGAGGGAAACATGAAAAAAGAAGGGGAGGACATTTAGGAAAGAAATAGAAAGTTAGGAAGCTTCACAAGTAGAACACTGCTGGGGAGTAGGGAGACACAAAACAAAGGGAAGCCAACAATATGATGCTGAAATGACTAATGCAAAAAAACTTTACCATTAACCATATCATAAACCACAATGTCTAAAATGAAATTAAATTGAAAAGGAAAAATATGGCATGGCTTTTGATGTTACAAGTGAGAATATAACATCATCTTACAACATGCACACCCCTAAAAATAAAAATATATAAAGATAAGGAAGTTGCCTCCTGATATATTTAAAACAAAAATAATCTGCTACAAATGTTAAAAAACTAATAGGAACTGGCTCAGGAAAAAAATGTCAATGTTCTGAAATTGTTTAATATAAGGATGATGTGCTAGTTTGCTTGTTGGCAAGCAGCTTGACAGAATAAAATAATAATTTTACAAATAATACTTGTCAAAATGGAAGGCTTATAACTCATGAATATTTTCACTCCCTTTCATTTCATAAATTCTTTGAAACTTGATCATTGCTAATAAGTATCACAATGTTATTCCTTTTTACACTATTGTAATTGACATAAAAATTATTGTCCCAATATATTTTACTTACGTTTACATTTACCAAAATGCTATTTATTTTCAAAATGGTAGGATTTCTTTCTAGCACTAGTGAGAGACAGACTTAGAACTTACGGGTTTGATTTTTCATACAAATGGAATATAATGCACCTAAATCCTTAGCAGAGTTAAATTACAATACAGTTCCACAAGAGATTTATTCTCTCTTACTCTATCATTTGGTTCGAATTGCATAATGATTATCTGAAAAGCAGAGCAAAATAAAATAATGACTCAAAGATTTTAAATGGCCATAGATTAACTTAGACTGATGATTGAAAATGTATAGCTGAAGTAATTGAAATAAAATACAAGTAAGAGTTTAAATGGGCAGAAATATCTGTATTTCATATGTAGTTAATAGCTGAAGTCCAATGGAACCATACCTCTAAGTCAAAAGTAATGATGAAAATCTTAGCAAAAACTTTTGGTTGAAGTCTCCCAATAATATATTGAGAATGTAAATGCAGTGAACTGTAAACTAATATCGCCTACAAAAATTGAGCTGAAAAAAGTAATAAATTTGCTGAAAAAATTTCTTTAAAATCTGCTTTATTCCTGTAAAAGAAAAATGACTAGCAAAAAATTTTGGTAAATCAGGGTAAGACAGTACAAAGGATACAATTGTACTAAACAAAGCTTGCTGCTAAATTTGAGCTTGACTTTGGTACTATACCTCTCTTTTAAACTTGAGATCAAACCATTTTTATTTTATAATTGCATAGGTTACTTATTGGCCAAAATAATAATAATAATAATAATAATAATAATAATAATAATAATAGTAATAATAATAATAAACATGTAATCAAATGCCTCTTTCTAATGTTTTTTGTTGATGGTGTGTGTGTGTGTTTGTGTGTGTGTGTGTGTTTGGGCCACAACCAGCAGAGCTCAAGGGTTACTCCTGGCTCTGTGCTCAGAAATTGCTCCTGGCTCCAGAGAACTTATAAAATGCTGGAGATTAAACCCATGCTCATCCTGGATCAGCTGCTTGCAAGGCAAATGCCCTACTGCTGTGCTACCACTCTGATCCTCTTTCTAATGTAAAAATTTTACTAGATTGATAAACAGAATTTTTATCATAACAGATCACTTTGAACTTTTTTTCATCTTGCAAACTGAAACTCGGTACCCATTTATCAGCTATCTAATTTTTGTTCTCCCCTCAATGAACCCTTTGACACCATCATACTAGTCTCTCTTTCCATATTAGTGAATATTTCATAAATGTATTCAGACAGGTTTTGCTTTTCAGACCTAATTTACTTCATCTAAAGTTATTCCATGTTGTATCCTACAAGATGATATACTCCTTTCTCAAGGATAAATAATAATATTTGATTGTGTGTATATACTTCTTTATCCATTCATCTGTTAAGTGCTACCACCATTTAACTCTTTTTTTCTTTTCTTTTTTTGTTTGTTTTTGTTTTGGGAACACATCCGGAGGCTCTCAGGGGTTACTCTTGGTTCTGCATTCAGAAATCACTCCTGGACTATATGAGATGCCTAGGATCAAACCTGGGTCAGTCCCGAGTCAGCAGTGTGCAAAGCAAATGCCCTACTGCTGTGCAATCTCTCTGGCCCCATCACCACTTAACTCTTGAGAGTGAATAATACCACAATGAATGCAAATATGTTTGTAAGATTCTGCTCATCTTTATCTTCTATAAAAGTTATTATAAACTATATAAAAATTTGTTCACACAGAACTTCTATTTATTCTTTAAAAATTAGGTAAGAGGTCAGAGCAATTGTGCAGCAGAAGGGCATTTGCCTTCCATGTGGCTAACTCAGGACTGACCTCGGTTCCATCCAGGTGTCCTATATGGTCCCCATGCCAAGAGTGATTTCTGAGCGTATAGCCAGGAGTAACCCCTGAGCGTCACCGGGTGTGGCCCAAACACACACACACACACACACACACACACACACACACACACCACAAATTAGATAAATCAAAAAGATAGTCCAGAAGTTGAGGCACTTTGCCTTACTTACACTGGCGTCCTAATTCAATCATACAACATTTCATTTGTTCATAACACCAGGAGTAACCCCTGAATACAGAGCCAATAGTAAGCCCTAAATAATAATAATAATAAATAACTGCTGGGTATAGGCCAAATCCAATTCCTCATTTCCCTAGAAAAAAAATAAGATTTTTAATATAGAAAGCAAAATTATGAATATACACAAAAATAATTTTCTTTAGTTAATGAAGCTGAAACAATAAAAGCTCACAGCATATCACAGATATTTGTGAGGATTTGTTTACATTTTGTTTTGTTTGTGACCACACCCAGTAGTGCTTGCTGTTTGGCTCAGTTTTGCCACCAAGGCAATTGATAAACTTTAGTTTGTTTCTCTGACCTTATATCCTGCTGAACAGAGGCTTGGATGCCATTTTGGGAGAGATTCAGATAAACTTTGCATTATAGGACTAATTAAGAGCTGCATGCAGAAGCCATTATCCTCCATCCAAAACTTGGAGGTAGGTAAATCAGGAGAAAAATACTGAATGACAAACAAGATGAAATTCTCTTTGAATCATATACAATGATTTATTTGAGATATAATTTGTTGTCTAGTTCTTTGTTGAAGAATGAACTTACCAAAGACAATAAGAAGTTCAGAGTTAGAGAGACTAACTCTGGGGATGCATTTGGGCATCCCCAAGCCTTTTGGGCCCCAAATCCGTGGGGTATGCTGCCTGGAGGCAAAGATTCAGGAGTTGATGAGGCCCCTGGATTTCACTTGCGTTTTCATCGATGACCTTGACTGCTACCTGACCGATGTTGGAGATGTCTGTCCCTGTGCCAACATCCGCAGGACGCCCTTTTCCTTTAAATGGTGGCAGATGGTACCTTAACCCTGTCTTGTGCCACTCTCCCCAACAGGAATGGCCTGAGACCACCCATCAGTACTGGTACACCCTGGGTCCTGTGAGAGTCCTAAATCCCACTCTCCTCAGGAGTCAGTTGAGAAGGTACATGCCTGTTTGAGCCCTAGGAAACCCACTTCAGCTAACCCCATTAAAGTCCTTGCTGTTCTGAAAAAAAAAAAAAAAAAAAGAAGTTCAGAGTTAAAAAATAAGGTGAATTTCAGGCCATAGAGATTAGATAATATAGATGGGAAGCCTTTTTTTTTTTTTTTTTTTTTTTTTTTTGCCTTGCAAGTCTCTGGTCAAGGCTGATCCTCAGCATTCCCTATGTTCCCCTTGAGCCCTCCAGGAGAGATTTCCTGAGCGAAACTTACCAAAGACAATAAAAAATTCAGAGTTAATAAATAAGGTGAATTTCAGGCCATAGAGATTAGATAATATAGATGGGAAGCCTTTTTTTTTTTTCCTTGCAAGTCTCTGGTCAAGGCTGATCCCCAGCATTCCCTATGTTCCCCTTGAGCCCTCCAGGAGAGATTTCCTGAGCAAAGAGCCTGTAGTAACCCCTGAGTAAAGCCTGGGGTGGCCCGATAAAACAAAGAAACAAACAAGTTAATTTTGGCTGTAAAGATAGTACAGCTAGTAGGGCAGTTGCCTTGTGTGCAGCTCACTTGGGATCTATCCTGGCATCCCATATAGTCCCCAGAATACATTTGAAGACTCCCTCAGCGTGAGGCCTAGAGTAAACAAACCCTGAGCATTCTTAGAGTAAACCCTGAGCATCTCTGGGTGTTTATAAAGAAACTTCTACCCGGGAAGTTAATTTTAAATATAAAACTCGTGCAATATTCTGAGAGAGGACAAAGAGTAAAGTGCTTGCCTTGCTTTCTGCGCACCTCGGTTTAGGCCGTGGCATGGCACATGATTCCTGAAACACCACCAGAAGTGGTCCCTGAGCACAGAGCCAGGAATAAGCCCTAAGTACTGCCAGGTTTGCCGTCCCTCCCCCACCCACGTCCCAAAAGAGAGAGATAGAGAGAGACTAATTGAGTGGAATATCAATAATGGTGATATAACTAACTGAACAATAAATAATAGTTACTAAATTATTTTTCATGTGTTTGAATCAACAATAACATCTATTATAGTGATAGTAAGTTAAATTGAGACTATAAAACACTATTTCAAAATATATTTTTGAAATAATAATGCATAAATGACATTTTCTGCCAGGAAAATTCTTTCTTTTAGGGGTAGGACATCTGGTGGTGCTCAGAGCTTGTTTTTCCCATCTCATTTCCCATCTCATTTCCCATGCTCAGATTTCAGTCCTGATATGCTCAGGGAACCATAAACAGTGCTGGGAGTCAAACCTGTGTCCTTCACTTACAAGATAAGTGCCTGGTTTGCTGAACTATTAGTACCTGGCCCTAAACGTTTTATTTTCTTGGGGCCAGAGCAATAGCACAGCGGTAGGGAGTTTGCTTTGCATGCAGCAGACCTGAGAAGGACCCAGGTTCGATCCCCAGCAACCCATTCGGTCCCAGAGCCTGCCAGAAACGTTTTCTGAGCATAGAGCCAGGATTCACCCCAGAGAACCGCTGGGTGTGGCCCCAAAACAACAATAAAATTATTTCTCTTAAGATACAAAAAATAGAATAAATGTACTTTCCAAAATGCAGAAATATAGTGAACACCTCTTGTAACACAATGAGCATCTATGAATATGAGTTACAAAAATATGTCACAGATTGAGTGTAATATAATCAGGAAAAAAAGATACAAAGCAAATTTAGCACATAGGGCTGCAAAGAGATGCCTGGGACTTTGCCTTGGGAAAGATGAGGGTTTTTTTGTTCACTGAAGTGCTGTTACATTGTCTTTTATCTACTGTAACAAAATTCTTGTTCCTGACTAAGTGTCTATAATGATTTGACCTAGATTCAATATGTAAAGTTATAATCTCAGTGCAACTAATGGTGATTATCTTCATGTTAACCATTCCTCAAAAACCAACCACAAGAGATGGCCCTCCTCAGCTGCCTTCAATCCAGGCCTTTGCCTTCAATAATCAGGTGAACATCATTCTATGAAGTGATCAGGGAAGCTGACAGTTACCTGTCTTAAAATTAGGACTCTCAACTAAGCTTTCTTGAAAAGCTTTAAATCAGGACAGAGTAATAGCACAGCAGTAGGGTGTTTCTCTTGCATGTAACCGACCCAGGACAGACCGGGGTTCAATCCCTGTCATCCCATATGGTTCCCTTAGCCTGACAGGTGCGATTTCTGAGCACAGAGCCAGGAGTAACCCGTGAGTACAACCAGGTGTGGCCCGAAAAAAACAAAAAACAGAATCTTTAAAAGAAAGAAAGAAAGCTTTTAAATCATTCCCGAGGACTCCATTTTTGTGTGTGTGTAACTTCTTAAGATGTTATGGATTTTCAGGAAATGATTTGAAACCATTTTTATGGCACTGTTACTTCCTTGCTACAAATCAAATAAATAAATAAATAGAGGATTTCTTGCCCTGATTTAGTTGGAGATAAAATAAGCACGAATGAATAGTGTTTTGACAAAGGAAGAATGTGAGAACTCTTAAAGCAACAACTTAGGCATATTTCCAAATATTTATCCTGGCAATAATAAAAAAAAAACACCTACCCAGCACCTCGGGGCTTGAACAATACCATGTCACTGCCAAGCCTGAGCACTGAACCATCTGGCCTGAGCTGACCGACTATTACTGGGAGTGAACCCCAGTTCTCCTGAGCTTAAGTACTCTCCTGCCTCCCCCTCCCCCCAACAACCATGACCACCTAACATAAAACTTTTTGATTTATGGACTCTTCCTTTTTATCACACTTCAAATCAAAGCAAATAATTCTGTTTAAAACAGTTTAAGAAGCAAAGCTGTCCCACTAAGGAGTTGTTATTTTGACTCTCTGACCCAGGAATTCTCTGAATTTACAAAACTTAAAGGAATGGACTGGAGAAAGAGAATACAGTGGTTAGGGTTTTTGCTTTGCATACAGCCAAATGGGGTTCAATTCCCAGCACCATGTATTTTAACCCAAGTATTGCCAGGAATGATTCCAAAGTGCAGAGCCAAGAGTTAGCCCTGAGCATCGCCAAGCATAGCAATAAATAAATAAATAAATAAATAAATAAATAAATAAATAAATAAATAAAATCACATGTTTATTAAAATGCTGAGTCAAAGATTTTAGCCTAGAGAATCTAATATGGTAGAAATTAGAATTGTATACAGATCCCAGGTGATTCTTCTGAATATTTTTTTTTTGTGGGATAAGTGGTCATAATCCATGGAGTCTAGTGTAAAATAAAAATATAAATTCCATGTTTAAATAGAATTAGAAAATTGGGGCCGGAGGGGTTGCTTAAGGGGTAAAGCATCTGCCTTGCTGGTGCTAGCCTAGGTCGGACCATGGTTCGATTCCTCCCATGTCTTATATGGTCCCCTAAGCCAGGTTCGATTTCTGAGCACATAGCCAGGAGTAATCCCTGAGTGTCAATGGGTGTGCCCCCCCAAAAAAAAACAATAATTAGAAAATTAAAGATGACAGATACACAGAATAACAATAAACCAAAAGTAAGGCCCTTAGGAGGAAAAGAGAGAAGAAAGAAGGAAGGAAAGAGGGAAGGAAGAAAAGAAGGAAGGAAGGAATCTACTTTATCTTGAAAAATAATCATTAATATAAAAATATAAAATATAAAAATAATCATTCTTAATATATATATAAGAAATCGTTCCTGGGATGGGGGAACATATGGGAACCTGGGGGATCAAACCCTCTTCTGTCCTATGTCAGCCGCATGCAAGGCAAACATCCTACCACTGCGCCACTGCTCCAGCCCCCATTCTTACTATCTTAATATGTTATTCATTTTACAATGAATCCTCAAATCATTCATTTTGTTTCTTAATGTTCTGAGTTTAAAAGTAAAATAAAACAATTATATAAGAAAAAATTTTAGGGGCTGGAGCTATAGCACAGTGGGTAGGACTTTTGTATTGCATGTGGCCAAACAAATTTTTAAAAATAGGCTCCCATTTTTCCCCCTGAAAAGCTTGAAAATAGATTTCCCCTGGAAGCCTATTTTATTTTATTTATTTATTTTTATTGTGGCCAAAGTGAATTACAAATCTTACACAGTGATATTTAAGGTACACAGTGACAATAAATGAGGGCCTTTCCACCACCAGTGTTGTCCTTCCTTCATTCCTGTTCCCAGGCATATATCCCTTATCTCCCCCTTTATCACCCAGAATGCTAATGTAACTAAAAGCATATATGTTAACACTATTGTAAACCATTTTTTTTGCAGTTCCAGATATTTTTACTAGTGGTTTCTTACAGGTTTAGAGTCAAAGGAGCACTGTAAAAACAAAGTTAGAGTGGCAATTATCGTTTGCATGGGCCCACCAAAGTATGGGGGTCATGGAAAGGAAAAACTTTAGCCTAAGTACAAGGAGACCCTACCCCTGAAATTTTCTGACAGAAGACCATTTCTAGGCTCCAGGCAAACTAGTTTGTCCAATCCTGGTCATTGTCTGTAGTGCCCATACAGTTATATTTTTCACAGTCTCTGTTGTTGGGCTCCTCTTTTTAAATGATTAATTTCTATTGATAAATTAACTTTCCAAGTTAAACATTAATACTTATAAATCACTCCCGCACTGATAACCAATCAAATTATGGTCCTAATTGGATCATAAAAGTTTTGAATATTGAAATTATATTTTTGTTGTTTATTAATATCTTTATTTAAGCACCATGGTTACAAGCATGTTTGTAGTTGGGTTTCAGTCATTAAAAGTATATCTCTTTTTCCCCAGTGCAACCTTCTCTCCACCAATGCCCCCATCTTCCTCCTCCCCACACCCTACCTGTATTCAAGACAGGCATTTTATTTCTCTCACTCACTACCATTGTCATGATAGATTTAGTAAAATTACTTCTCTAACTACATTCACCAATCTTTGTGGTAAGCTTCGTATCATGGGCTGGGTGTTATTTTTTCTATAAAATCATATCAACTAGATTATCCTCAATTTATATTTAATCTTTAAATCTTTTAGATATAGACATCAATTAATACATGGTTAAGAGTCCCTATGTGGCACAAGTTGATGTGACTAGAAAAAAAAGTAATTGATAGAAAGAAAGCAAGAATAAAGTTAGAAAGTTGATATAAAGGTAACTATAAGAGAGAAAAGATCATGTTATTCTACTTGAATATAGGTTTTAAATACTCTAACTCAGTTGGTCCCAAAGTTGTTTGCACATTGGAATTACCTGAACATATTTAAAAATACTAATGCTTGCTCCTACCCTCAGAGACAATTCTGCTATAATTATCATGGTTTGTGGTCTGGTACTCAACCATGTTACTAGAAATACTGAAAAGACATTATGATGTTAAAATCTCTTTAAATAATTCTGCTTAAAAAATTAGAATATCTTTTCTCTATTATTCAATAAAACAAATATTAGGTATTTTCATAAGAACGAAGTTTCTCTGTCTCCATTTTTTCTTTTCTCTAATCTGTGACTTTCTCTCATTTACTTTTAGCCTTCACTGTCTCCTGACTTCTGCTTCCTCTTTTCTGGGTCTGCTTTTGTCCCAAGCCACATCTTCCCACTCTAATAACCTAAGTTTAAGCACTTCAGAAAGATACTGAATGGTCAATCAGACCAATCCACAGACAATATTCCTGCTAAATTGAGTTGTCTCAGATGAATTCCTCAAGGCCACTGACTTGTCTATGCAAGATACCTTCAGATCAATACTTGTACAAGCAACTGTTGGATAAATCATGAATAAGCAGCAGTAACATTCTTCAAAAGGGGGAAAATTGAGTAGTAACTTAAAACATTTAGCCCTATCTTTAGATTTGGAAAGCTTCTTGCTCAATAGGAGTGATAATTATTAATCTTCAACTGTGATAAAAGTGCAAAGATGTAGTGACTGGAATAACACTAGTCTCTCCATTTTCAAATGATACACCCAAACTCCTGACAAGTATCAATCTTGATGAACACCAGAACAAAATGATGATAATAATAGTATGAGTGAAATTTAGAGAAAAAATAAATTGAAATTTCATTGGAATTGTAAAGGAGAGTGATATGAGAAACCAAAAAGTATGTGCAGTGATAAAGATAATAAATAGGACCACTGGCCGAATGCATGAATTAAGAAACGAAGTCTGAACCTAGAAAATGGCAGAAAAAAGAAAACCTCCTAGTGAAATTGATGAGAAATAAGAGTGCTTAACTCCTATTGTCACAGGTATAGCTCACTGTGCTTGTCAGCCTCAAAACATCACAAGCCTATTTTTAATCATTCCCAATCTCCAAGTCAAAAAAAAGTAGAGACAAGTCTGAGTCAGTTTCTCATTTCCAGGTAATCTTACTTCCTGTTCCATAAAATACTGCTGCTAGTTGCCAGAAAGATAGTACAGAGGTAAATCCCATTTCGATCCCAGCACTTCAGGACCCTTATAAAATCCTTGGGCCCTAACACTGAACTGCAAGCTCAGCTATTTCATGAATCACACTAATTAGAGGAAACTATAAGAACCTTTTGCTTCTTTGCTATACATAATAGTTAAGGATAAAATCAAAACATCTTAGAGTTTATGAAATGATGTATTTTTTTAAAGGTTGAATTTTTTTTTACTTCTGTCTTCTTTCATAACCCCTCTTCTACTTCAATCCATTTAAAATTAGTACTTGTCAGTGCAAACATGGGCATTTACCAGTACTCTTTAAAAGTGACTGCATCAAACACATTTAAAGCAAATATGAGGATTATCACAAGACTGGGAGAGCTATTACTCATCTTCTTTAAGGGGAGTTTCTATACCATTTTCTATTTAACAAATGCATTAATCTAAACTCAAAAAATAAAATTAAAATATTTACTGTAGTCTCTCAATATGCTTAAGTGTCAAAATCATAACAAAACTTCAAGTTATCTCTTGGTCTATATTTCTCTCAAAGTTTCAAATAACAAGAATAGTGTTCCTTTTTACCTCTATTCTAAATATACTTCCCCAAAAATTACCCCTCAAAACAAATTTTATTGAATCTCTTCTTTTTCCTTCTTTTTCTGTTATTCTCTAGTTCTAAGAAACTATATTCTAAAAAATGAAAACCTTAATCCTTCCAATTATGAAAGCAAATCTATCCTAATTTGTACAAATATTCAAGAATGACCCAGTAAGGCCATATTAGAAAAATGAAAGAGGAGAATTGAAGGACACATACGTCAATTATTTTCTCCATCATAGCCATCCTATTTTTTTCATTTCTAATTCATGATCCTTTCAACTTCAGATGACCACGCATCAAATGCCTACAGCATCAAAAAGACATTTATTCTGTTCCAGTGAACAAAGGTCATTACTAGAAGTCTTATTCTAAAGATTATTCTCCAAAATCTGGTCTAGAAAGTGAGGGGAGGATGGTTATATTCATTCTAGCTTCAAATGTATGCATTTCCAACAAAAATTGTGGTTTGGACGTTGTGATTTGTTTATGTGTATGAGAATTCTTTACTGTATACATTGTTCACTTGAGAAACTACTTTTTTCTAGTGCATTCATTTGCTCTACAGGGGGAAATTGTGGCACTGTATTTCTTTAACAAGAATAAATAAATCAGACACCTTGAGCTTCACCTTGGTCAAGTCTTCAGCAAATTTTGCAAAGAACTAGCTGACTTAACTAAAATTCTTACCCAATTTTCAGAGGACAAACTAGAGAAAACAAAACAAATATACAGGCTTACTTAACTATGTTGTGAATGATACTGAAGGCAATTCACGTTGTTGGTTTGCTTACTTGTTTATTTTAGATATAGAAGATGCACTCCAGAGCTTAGCATTTACAAATCTGTGCTCTTACACTGACCTACATTGCAGGATGTGAGAAATATGTCCATTATTTTATGTCATATAAGAATGTAGAGTAAAACTAACATATTAACATATATAGTGAATAACCTACATAGCTTTCCATATCCTTTTCTTCAGATCAAATGAGAAATAAACTTTTAGGTATATTAGAGGGCCTCTACTTTCATTTTATGTTATATTTTGTATTTAGAAATACACAATTTTCAAGTTCTTATGATGCTGGACATGAGGTATACTTCCTTCGTTTTTCTCTTGCTTAATATTTCCCACAATTAAAAGACAGGAATTTTTCATATCTCTCTTATCCTGTTCCAAGAACTCTACCTGCAGAAGGGGAGATTATTAGGCTGCCCAGCAAAGTGAACATTAGAATGCAAGGTCTTGGCTTAGAATTCAAGCCAAGGCTTTCTAGCTAGTGAGATTCAAGTACCTAGTGTCAGTCTGCAGAGTCCTGGATCTCACCAGGACTCTAACCTGAGCATACTCCAGATCAGATCTGCCAGTAGGCTTTGATATATAATTGATAATATTGCCATCCCTTCATAACAATCTTTTTTTCTACTATTTCAGGATGTATCATGACATCCTGAAATCTTTTTAGTAACTTGTTTTAATTTTGAAAAACTAGGAAAATAATAAAGTTTATTTTATCATTTATGAAGCCCCCACCCAGCATGCTTAGAGTCATTGCTGGTGATATTTAATCCTGTACAGACCTTATATTAAGGTTCTGACAATTAGTGGTGCTGGGGGGTGGAGAAAAGCATGTGGTACTGATAATAAAATTTGATCAAGGACATTACTTCAACACTTTGAGAAATCTTCCCTTCCTTCAGTATATTCTGTTTGATTTTTCAAGATCCAATTTAAAAAAGAGAGAAAAAATTATATTGCTAACAAAATTAGAATATCTAGGAAACCTCTCTGATCTCAAGTTCTTTACTTTTGCTCCAACTTTTTTTTAAAGTTCATCATTTCTTGCTATTGTTCAAAATTTTTCCTTGTGGTGATATATATTGTTAAATATGTATTTTTTTTCAGTGTTTCCTGAAATTTTATTTTGTCTAAATAAAATCATACTTTATATATTCTTTTATTGCTTGGATGCTATCCTCAATACTTATTTGTGAGATTAACCCATATTGATAAATGCTGCCTTATTTTATTCACTTCAACATCCACTGTATAGTATTCTATTTTATAAATAATTTACAGGTTTTGACAGTCTGCTGATTAGTATAATCCATAAATATAAAAAGCCTGAAAATTTTGAAAAAGATCGATGGGAACATTAGTGGTCTAGTCCATTTCTACCATGAACAATGCTGATATACATATCCTTGTACATACTTTTATGTATAATAATAATACAAAACTATGTGTAAAATATCCTTTTGCATAAAGCAGAGTTTATTTTACAATCAGATTATTCACAATCCACTTTGATACTTGCTACCTATCTCAACTCACTCTACTGGTATTAACATGCATTACCATACTTCAAGTTCCTCCCTATAAATTACTGACTTCAACATTTAATTTCTGTTTCTTTCTTTTATTTTCCTTTGGAAGAAAACAAGTGCTTAAAAGCCTGTGAGCTCATTTGCTATTTTAGAGGTAGGGCTCAGTTGATGCTGGCCTAAGGGAGTGATGGTGATTGGTGTTTGTGGGGAGATATTAGGCTGTGTAATACCAATGATTGAACTGGGAATTGGTGCATGAAAGGCATGAGTTCTGACCCTTGAGCTATCCTCCTGGAAACACATTTAGATTCTGAACCCAGAACTCTCCTTTGAATTTCAGATCTACATATTTCAATATATCCTTTTGTTAGGTTACTGATCCTACTCTAATCAATATTTGTATTCCACCCTAGGGTGTGATCTGGTAATGGTATATTGGATTATTCCCTACTTGATATTCTTCTCTCACCCTAAGGTGGGACCTGATTCTTGAACATAAAAGCAGGGGTTTGAAGAAGGCAGGGGCTTATTCTTCCATCTTCTTCCACTGAGCTGTGTTTCATCAGAGGAACAGAAAGCTTGGGTGGTTGAATTCCTTGCTTGAGCACTGGATTTCCTGAACCTATTTTTGTACCTCTTCACTGTGTGAATTATTTTCTGAGTCCATGTTTCCAGACCTGTGTCTCACCAGACCCTCATTTTAAAGCCATAGGCTTCACTAACATCCTTTGAAAGTCTAACAAATATCTTGGAAAATATGCTCAAAACTCAATTCCCAATGCATCCCCTCAATATTTTAAATTAATTTTCCTTCTTTTACTTAATGGCAATGCCATATTTCTCATTGCCTTGTCACAGAATTTGGAGTCTATTTTTTTTATTTTGGGCATCAAATCCAGGGTCTCACACCTGTAAAGAAAGTTCTCAAAAAAAAAAAAAAGAAAAGAAAAGAAAAGTTCTTTATTACTGAACTATATTCCAGCCTGGGGTCATAATTGATGCTCACTCTTCACACACTATCCTGTCCTTCAGTAAACCCAGCTGACTCAAATTTCAAAAGGCTCCCAGAATATAACTATTTATCATCAACTGCACTATTCTCTTCCATCCAAGTCACTGTCTTCTCTCATCCATATTATCATAATAGCTTCCTCACGTGTCACCTTGTTTCCATTTTACCCTCCCACAGATTATTTAACTATTGAACTTTCACTGTTCAGAAATAATTCATATCCTGTCATTCCTTTACTCCTCATTTCTTCCATAGTAAAAGCCAAAGTCCTTACCATGATTTATAAAGTCTTAAAGAATCTGGCCTCCAATCACCCCTCTGACCTCGTCTCTTAATAGTCTCTCCTCCCTAGACCCATTCAGACCAAGGAAGAAGCCTGGTTTTCCTCAATTCACCAGAGATTAATGTTCTTTTTAAAAAGACGTCAGAATTCTCTCTCTCTCTCTTTCTCTCTCTCCCTCTCTCTTTTTCTCTCTTTCTCTCTCTCTCTCTCTCTCTCTCTCTCTCTCTCTCTCTCTCTCTCTCTCTCTCTCTCTCTCTCTCTCTCTCTCTCTCTCTCTCTCTCTCTCTCTCTCTCTCTCTCTCTCTCACTATGATGTGAGGATTCAGCAAGAAAGCAGCCATTAATCAGCCAGAGGAAAGCTCTCAACAGAAACCAAACTGTGCTGGAACCTTGATCTTATATTTTTCCAGCCTCTAGCACTGCAAGAAAATTGACTTCTGTTTTTTAAGCCACCAGACAGCAATACTTTGCTATGGCAACCCCAAGTATATGCATGACTAACTCTCAGTCTTCAAACCTTTGCTTAAACACCCTTCTTCATGAGGTCTGCTTGATGTCACTATTTAAAGTTGCACCCACTCTGAACTCTCAATACCATTGCACTGATCTATTTATTCAATAGCACTTATCAAGTTATTTCTACAATATTTACTGCCTGTTTTTCCACACTAGAATATTTTCACTATGACAATATTCATTCTCTACATTTTACACTGCTTTATTCCCCTGCAATAGAATTTACTTTTTCCCCAGTCTGTCACATAGGGCACTCAATAGAAAAAGAATGGATGAATGACTGTAAATGTAATGTAGGAGGCAAATGTCTGAGTTGTTGAATATGACTTAGTATCATCAGAACTACACATTAATTTTTATTATTTTATATCCTTGCCAATGATTACTTGCTGTTATGTATCTTTTTAAAATTTGAAAATTTTAGAGGCCAGAGAGATAGCATGGAGGTAAGGTGTTTGCCTTGCATGCAGAAGGACAGTGGTTCAAATCCCCGCATCCCATCTAGTCCCACGAGCCTGCCAGGAGTAATTTCTGAGCGTGCAGCCAGAAGTAACCCCTGAGCTCTGCCGGGTGTGACCCAAAAACAAAAAAAAAAAAGTTGAAAAATTTAAATGTTACAATTAATAGCTTTTATTGTCTTTGTTTTTTGTGGATTTGAGTATACCTTCATATACAATGAACTGACTGGTTGGATATTTTATTCAATAAAATCTATTTAAGCAATTTCTACCAAGCAGATTTTTTCCTGTGTTGATAAGAATTTCTTATATATAGCAAAAATGGATTATTTTCTCAGTTACATATCTTGTAAAGTCTAGTTTTTTCTTCATTTTCACTATTTTTATTTAAGAAATAATTGCAACATTATCAGTGCTACCCATTAGTTTTTGTTTGTTTGCTTATTTGTTTTGGGGCCATACCTGGTGATGCTCAGGGGTTACTCTTGACTATGTGCTCAGAAATCGCTCCTGGCTTGGGGGATCATATGGGACACTGGGAATCAAACCCAGGTCCGTCTTGGGTCAGTTACATGCAAGACAAATGCCCTACTGCTGTGCCATCACTCCGTCCCCATGATCTTGTCTTCTTAGGCAGTACTTCCCAACTCTGGATTATAACAAGATTTTCAATATGTTTTCTTATTTGGGGGTTGGCTTTCCAAGCAAGGCTCATGGGTCTTAGGACCACAGGCCACAAGGCAGAGCAATGCTAGGATCCAAAGAGATAATGCCAATAAGGCCCAGAAGTAATTGAGTCTACCAGGGCCACTCTGGTAGTACTCAGGATCTGTAGCACTATACTTGATAGTGCTCAGGAGCCTTGTAGTGCTGGAAATCTAGCAAAGCCTTGAGCAGACAAGGCAGAAGCCCCTGATTCTTGAGCTATATCACCAGTCAAAATACATTCTTTCAAATGTTTTGAATGATACCTACCACACTTAGATATAAAATCCACCTGGAATTGATTTTTGCATTGGCACAAAAAAAACCACCTCAATTTTATTTTATCCATATTCATAATAATTTCTCACATACAGTTTATTATAAATATAATTTTTCACTCTGGTGGAGGGTGTGGTGCTGGAATATTTTATGCACAAAACCCTACCTCTATTACTATTATAAATAATGATGCCTAAAATAAAATTTTTTTAATCAAAAAGAAGTAATTTTTCCCATTTACTTTAACAAAATCTTTATATCAAATGTCCCTGTATCAAACTCATGGTCTGTTTCTAGGTTCTCTATCCTAAATAATTTTTATCTTTCTCACAGATCCCATATCTTGCTACATAGATAAGTAGAGGTATATTTTTTTATCTGAATAGTAAACTAAGCAAATACACTCTACACTCTAAGTGCTTGGGAACTCCGCTTTTTTTCCCCTAATATTTGTTTGGGCACTGTGATTAGCAGTATTGTTAATAATAGAATTTCAAGAAAACAATGTTTTAACTCCAACGTTGGCTATCTTTCATCAATGTCTCAAAACCCCCTCTTATACCACCTCTTCAACAAAGCGTTTGTCTAAATTATTATAGCTTGAGTCATATGTTTACAATAATGTTAATGCTTATAGTTTTAATGTACACAGTTAGCTCACCCTCCAGCAAATACTCTCCTCCAAAGACCTTATGTTGCATCTGGTCTACATCATCATTCTCTCTTATAAACTCCCCACCTTACTTGGCATCCTCAGTTCTGTATTCCAAAGACATTGTCCACTCTTAACCCTTGACATTTATTTCTACATAAAACTAAAATTATCTTGTAACAATTGCAACAAACTTCCCCATTTTTAAACTGAAACACTACTGGAAACTTATTTGAGCCATCATTAAATCCACAGAAAAGTGGGTAAATAATAAACATAATAAATATTAAAATATTATATTTGAACAGAGAAAAAGTATAAGGTGTAGGGCACTTGCCTTGCACGTGGCTGAACTCTGCTCAACTTCTAGCACCACATGTGATTCTGAGAAATGTCAGGGCTCTGAGCACAGGTAGGAATGGCCCCCAAAACAAAAAATATATATTAGTTTTATTTAAATATTAAATTTTGCAATATGAAAGAACAACATACACAAGAAACCAATGCTTATCATCTCTTATTACTTGATAAATATAAATTAAAATAGAAATAAGATATCACTTTATACATGATAAAGGGACTTACTAAAGATAAAAAGCTGCAAGTATTGAGAGGAATGAAGAGAGAAAATACACTGTACACTGTTAGTGAGAATGTAAGTTGATGTTTGAATTATGGAAAGAAGTTTGAAGACATTTCAAAAAATTCAAAGTAGAAGTTTCATGAAAACTGATTAGCTTACCGTTAGTATTTACTTGAAAAAATGCAAAACACTCCTTTGAAGAGATATATGTGATTCTATGTTTCTTGTAGCATTATTTACAATAACAAAGAGTTAGAAACCTCTGTTCACTAACAAACAAATGAACAGAGTCAGTTCTACTCTAGAAAAAACTATCTGATTGTTAAAAAGATGAATTTTTGTTATTTTTGTAATGAATGTGAGTTCATTTATAAATTATTTTTATGAAAGTATTTAGCAAGTTTAGTTAAAAGGTTGTCAACCAAAACACAATTATTTGATTATTGTGAAATTATTGATGTTCACAATTTATGTCCTCTTAACTGTTTGTTCTAAAGTTTACAATGCAATTGAGATAGCAGTTTTCTTCTGAAGTATTTGTCACAGTTCCTTAAATGGATGATTGAGAGTATCAACTTGGTTTTCATGGTTGGCTAAAACAAAGCTATATACATCTAAAAGACTAGAGAAAAATAAAGGAATTACATGTGTAAAATATTCTTATTTCTAGATACTCTATTATTATTTTTGTGTAAATCTCTATATTCATATCTACTGTATTCAATCAAAAAGTAAATTAGGGAAAACATTTCAAATAATGTCATATGAATATGTGCTTATACATGAAACAGTATTAGTGAATAACTGTCTTGATAAAACTGTTCATTTCTTAAATTACAACTTGTTTCCCAAAGTTGCAGTTTCATGTGATTAGCAGCTTAAGGCCCCTGGAACACTGACCACTTAAGGAGCTCTTCTCAAGTACAAGGTCAGAAGAAGTATTGCAAGCAAAACTCAAGAAAGCCTGAGAATCAGAATGCCTTGCTTTGAAAACAAATAAAGTAAAAAAAAATTCTTGGAGATGTTCTTTATTTTAAAAAGTCCTTATTATCTGTCTATAAAGGAAGAATATGATGAAATAACCAAACATAATCACACTACAGGAACAAAAGCCCAGTTTTACTTGATTACTAGCCTGTGGGTCTTCTGTTCCACACACACTTCTATCTTCATTTTTAAATTATTTAAATTAAGATACTGTGATTAAAAAGCTATTAATAATAGTTTCTCATGCACATAATCCAACACTACACCTATCACAAGTGTACCTTCTATCTTCTAAAGATTTATGTCATAGTCTCTTTGAGCTACAAGATCTGCAACATACAGAGGTTTACAAAATGGCATATGAATATTTGTCTAGAATAAAGAGTTAAAATTTATCAGTTAGCATCATTAGGGAGAAATTAAAATGACTTAAAACAGCTTGTTCTCAAATTACCTTTATTATAATGTCCCATTAGTTGGTGACTTTCAGGGTAACATAATCCCTCATGGTTCTACAAATTATATTCAGAAGATAAAAGTTTTATACTTCTGTAAATGAAGAAATGAGCATTATAAAGAGAAAAAAGTTAGTTTTGATATATTAAAGAATTAGTTGACAGCTGTAATTAGAGGTGCATGATATTTTCACTAAAGCCATATTGCCTAACTCTTGTGGTTGGTGATGGATGTCAGTTTGGAGCTCAGTAGTGGCTGACACCTGAAATACCTCCATGAGATTGTTCTATGGTTACAGCTGATCAGAAAATGTCAGCTAGATTTTGATAAAGTGTTCCCCAAGAAAATTACAGAAGATAGGAAAAATAGATCAGTTCTTTTTAGAACTGATAGAGTATCTTGCCTTTATTCCAATTTGTTAATCAGAACAGTCACAGAGCTCATTCATATTTCACTCCTTGATGTAATAGTGAGGAATAAATTAGTTAACAAATACTATTTAAAGCTAAGTACAGATTTTCTATTATGAATATTAATCAATTTTGGTTATTTTTGTTATGGATGAGAATTCATTTTGGGGACTGGAGAGATAGCAAAGCAGTAGGGTTTTTGCCTTGCATGCAATTGACCCAGGATGAACTCAAGTTCGATTCCCGGCATCCCATATGATCCCGGAGCCTGCCAGAAGCAATTTCTGAGCACAGAGCCAGGAGTAACCCCTGAGTATTGCTGGGTGTGGCCCAAAAATCCAAAAACAAAAAAGAGAGGATTCATTTTTAATATTATTGGATATATTATTTGGAAAGGTTGAAAAAATGTGTCACAGATTGACACTAAGTTAAATAAAAGAAAATAGTGTTCAGTTGGGGAGGTAGTACAGAAGATAAGGCACTTGCCCTACAAGTGGCCAACCATGTTTAGATTTTCTGCACCAACTATAGTCCCAACTCTACCAGGAGTGATCCCTGAGTACAGAAACAATTGTACTTGTTTAGCCCTGAATAGAGTTGTGTGTAACCCAAGCCTCCCCTCCTCCAGAAAACAAAAAAATCTAATCATTTATCAGTAAGTTACTAAATATTAATTATCTGTCAGTTATAAGTAAAAATGTAGGTAAAAAACTTAATAAACTTCTTTTTAATTACTTTATTTAACAAAATTGTACATAATACAGTTGTTTCTGGCAATGTTCCAACACCAATCCTACCATCTGTTGTTACATTTCCTCCACCACTATCCCCAGCTTCCCATCTACCCCCATGCCTGCCCCGTGGAAGGCACAAAATAATTTTTATATTGCTTGTTACAGCTAAATGACTAGTAGAATTATCAAAAAATAATTCAGTAAGAAAAAGTTGTGAAAACTGGTATATCTCACAAAGGGGTCATTAAGTCTTTGAAGATTTACCAGGCTATTTGTTGTTAGTTGGATATTCTGTGTTGTTGTGTTTGTTTATTTAACTTAGTTGGGTTCTATGTTATTCTTGATCTATTTTATTGGCTTCCTACTGGAGTGTCTGTCACTATGAGGAATTAGAAGGTGTTGCTTAGCTGCCTATGCAGTCATATACTCCCATAACTTAACAATTTGTAGAACTGGACCAATAAACTTACAGAGCAGTGGTTGTGAGGTGTGTGTGTGTGTGTGTGTGTGTGTGTGTGTGAGAGAGAGAGAGAGAGAGAGAGAGAGAGAGAGAGAGAGAGAGAGAGAGAAAGGGAGTGGGAGAAAAAGAGAATGGGAGAGACAGACAGACAGACAGACAGACAGACAGACAGACAGACAGACCGACAGAGAATATACTGGGGTACCTGGTCTCCACTCAAAAAAGATGCCAGAATATTTTCCCAAGAACTAATGTACCTGGAATTTTAGTCATTTTTTTTGTTTCTGCAGAGATTAGTGATAAAACAGTAAAGTTGGGCTTTTAGCATGGCAGTGGCTCTGGGGCCTGAATGTAGCCCAATTTCTCTAGTAATGAACAGGAGAAAATTAAAGATGAACTAAAATATGTCTAGTCTATCTAGCTTAGCGTGGGGGAGGTAGGACAAAAATATATTTTAATAATATATTAATAAATGTATCAGGGTTTTTTTGGTTTATGGACCACACCCAGTAATGCTCAGGAGTTACTCCTGGCTATGCACTCAGAAATCACTCCTGGCTTGGGGACTGTATGGAATGAAGGGGATCAAACCACAGTTCGTCCTAGGTTAGCCACATGCAAGTCAAACATCCTACCACTTATGCCATTGCTCCAGCCTCTAATAAATGTATCTTTAAACCACTAAATTAAAATTACAGCAATCCTAATTTTTTGTTTGTTTGGGGGATACACCTGGCAATGTTCTGGAAACTTAGAGGCCACTCCCAAAGATACTCTATCAATCAGATTCACTGGTTAGTACTCAGCCCTTGCACTGCTGTTCCACCAGTAATGCTGTATGTCATCAGGGCAACCCCAAGAGTGTTTGGGACCACGGAACTACACACCACAGTACTTCAAGCTCTTCAGGACTTAAATGAAGATAATGGCAATGAGCAAGAGGTGCCTAGTCATATCACTTGTTCCTGTTATTGATAATTTTTTTTGTGAACAGTCAGTTATTTTTTCAAGATCTCTAAATACAAAGGAACAAGTTTTTTGTATTGTTTTGTTTTGATTTACTAGTAATGCTGAGGTTTTTTGCTTATTTGTTTGTTTTTTTGGGCCACACCCAGTGGTGCTCAAGATTTACTTCTGGCCATGTGCTCAAAACTTGCTTTTGGCTTGAGAGACCATATGGGTCGCCACCAGATAGAACCGTGGTTCATCCTAGGCTAGTGTGGGCAAGGCAGATGCCTTACCTCTAATGGCACTGCTCTGGCTCTGATGTTGAGCAATTTTTGTAAAATTGGACACCTGTTTTAGAGGTTTTATTCAGTTGACTTGGCAATTTTTTTATTTTTATTTTTATTTATGTAATTTTAAAATTTTCTTTATTTAAGCTTAATGGATACAAATGGATACAAACATCTTTGTAATTGGGTTTTGGTCATAAAAGTTACAGCTCCCCTTCAACAGTGAAACCTTTCTGCCCCTAATGTTCCCCATTTCCCTCCTTCCCCATCTCCTTTCTGTCTTCAAGACAGGCATTGCATTTCTCTTTATATCACTGTCATGGCATATAGTGTAGATATGATATGTACATGTTAGTGTAGTTATTTTTCTAACTACTTGCCACTCTTTGTGGTAAGCTTTATATCATGGGATGGTCTTTCTGGTCCTCATCTCTATTATCTCTGGGTATTAATACCATTCTGTCTTATTTTTGTTAAATCCCACAGATGAGTGAGATTACTCTGTTTTTATATTTCCCTGTTGGAGACTGTTTGGCATAACTAAAAGCCCTTTATTTTAAAATCAAAATGGAGTCTCTGAGAGTCTGAGCAAAAGTGCCTACCTGACAATTAGCAGGCTGCCAGCCTGAGCAGCTAGCAAAATGTGGCCTTTGCCCTTGGACCTAAAGAAAAGGGGAGTCATTGCATTCCTCAGAGCTGGGGGAGTCAGCCACAGGCACCAAGATGTTTCCATAAAGATAGAAGCTGGTGGGCCTGGGCAGAGATTAGATCTTATACTTTGTTGCTCTAACAACTTGGGCCTCATGATTGATGAATGCCAGCTTCGTGATGTACAGCCTTGTTAATTTTGAAAAAACATGATGTGCCTGTGGAAAGTTACAATTATTCCAAGAATGCCTTGCCCCTTTCTCTTTGTTTGGCCTGACTATTAAAGGCTGTCCCCCTCCCCAAATAAACGGACTCTTGATCGGAGCTTTTCGTCTTGAGTCTCCTTTGTCTTCCCAACCCCCTCTTTTTTCTTTCAGACTGGAATCCACTTTGTGAATCGTGAATAACTGTTGTGGTCTCCAAGCCTCTCCCGCGGGTCGGGATTGAGGTCCCTGGGGGGCCGCATTTCCCTCTGACTTATTTTACTCAGCATATTAGTCTCCATGTCTATTCATCTATAGGCAAATTTCATGACTTCATTTTTCCTAACAGGTGTGTAGTATTCCATTGTATATATCTACCACAGTTTCTTTAGCCACTCATCTGTTGTCGGGCATCTGGGTTGTTTCCAGATTCTGGCTATTGTAAACAGTGCTGCAATAAACATAGGAGTGCAGAGAGCATTATGCATTTTGTTTTTGTTGTCTTAGAGTATATCCTCAGTAGTGGTATTGCTGGGTCATATGGGAGCTCAATGTCCAGTTTTTTGAGAAATATTCACATTGCTTTCCAAAAAGGTTGGACTAAGTGGCATTCCCACCAACAGTGAATAAGAGTTTCTTTCTCCTCAAATCCACACCAGCAGTGGTTGTTCTTGTTCTTTGTGATGTGTGCCAGTTTCCATGACATGAGATGATATATCACTATTGTTTTAATTTGCATCTCCCTGATGGTTAGTGATATGGAATTTTGTTTATGTGCTGCCATCTGTATATCTTCTTTGAGGAAGTGTCATTTCTTCTCCCCATTTCTTGATGGGGTTAGATGTTTTTTACTTGTTAAGTTATGTCAGTACCTTGTATATCTGAGATGTTAGCCTCTTATCTGATGTGTATTGGGTGAATAGTTTCTCCCATTCCATGGGTGACCTTTTTGAGGGAGAGTTTTTTTACTTCATTTTTTCCTTTCTAATCTTCATGCCATGGATATCTTTTTGTGTGTATGCAATTGCTATGACAAGTACTTTCAGTACCATGTTGAACAAGCATGGTTTGAAGTATGTCTCGTGCCAGATCTTCTCAGAAAGGTTTTTTGTTTTTCTCCATACAGTATAATATTCACCAGGGGCTTGTGGTAAAAGGCCTTGACCATACTGAGAAAAGTTTTTTTCCATCTTGTTGAGTTTTTATCATAAATAAGTTTTGGACTTTATAAAATGTTTCTCTGCATCTATTGATATGATCATGTGGTTTTTATTGTTTCTTTGTTGATTTGGTGTATTATTTTGATTTACGTGCATATGTTGAACCCTTTGTGCATCTCCATAATGAATCCTACTTGGTCATGGAGTATGACATTCTAAATGAGACATTGGACTTATTTGTTAGGATTTTGTTGAGGATCTTTGTATTTGTGTTCATCAAGGATATTGGTCTGTAATTTTCTTTTCTTTTCTTCTTTCTTTCTTTCTTTTTCTTTTTCTTTCTTTTTCTTTCTTTATTTCATTCTTCTTTCTTCTTTCTTTCTGTCTTCTTTCTTTCTTTCTTTCTTTTTCTTTCTTTTTACTTGCAGCATCTCTGCTGCTTTTGGTATCAAGGTGTTGTTAGCTTCATAAAAACCATTTGGTAGTGTTTCTTTTTTTCAATGGAAGTAGGTCCTCTTGGAAAGTTTAAAATAATTGATGAGGTAGTCTACCTGGACCATTGTGGTGGTTATAGTGTTGTGTTTTCTATGTCCTGTGCTGGCGTTCCTTGACTAGGAAAAGTGCATGGTCATGGAGCAGAGTGGAACGGCCACACTTCATTGATTCTTTGTCGTGGTCTGTCTCTTCACCTGGGTGCTGCAGATGTGGATTCCAGACCTCAATGTTGCCAAGATCACTGCTATCACCAGTAAGCGGGTTCCTCTGCTTTGGTTTTCCATTTCCGATTTAGTCCCTTCCCAAAATATTTTATATCTAGCTACATGGCTACCATTTCTAGACTTTCTTTTCTGTTTCTTTCTTTTTTATTTTTATTTTTTGATTTTTGGGCCACACCTAGCGATGCTTAGGAGTTGGCAGACTTGGTGGACCATATGGGATGCCAGGAATCAAACCCAGGTCCATGCTGGGTCAGGCACATGCAAGGCAAATGCCCTAGTGAAATGCTATCTTAAGTTCCCTGGTGGTCTAGTGCTTAGGATCCCATGCTCTCACTGCTGTGGCCTGCTTCGATTCCTGGTCAGGGAAGTTATCTCTTGGTGCAAAAGATACAGCAGTATGGCATTTGCCTTGCACGCAGCCAATCCAGGATGAATCCCAGCATCCCATATGGTCCCCCATGCCTGCCAGGAGCGATTTCTGACCACAGAGCCAGGAGTAACCCCTGAGTGCCACCAGGTATGACCCAAAAACAAAAACAAAACTAAACAAAACAAACAAAAAAGAACATGTATCATATAGTTGACTTAGTTGACTATAATCCCTTTTTTTTTCTTCAGATAAATGAGAACATTATTTTAAAAGAATAAAAAGAAAAATGAAAAAGCTAGAGATGAACAAAAGGTTTTTTTAAGAAATGCATAGAGACAGGGCCGGGAAAGTGGCGCTAGAGGTAAGGTGTCTGCCTTGCAAGCGCTAGTGTAGGACAGATTGCGGTTCCATCCCCCGAGTCCCATATAGTCTCCCCAAGCCAGGAGCAATTTCTGAGCACATAGGAGTAATTCCTGAGCGTCAAATGGTTGTGGCCCAAAAACCAAAAAAAAAAAAATGCATAGTGGCAAGCAAATTTGTGAAAATTATTGTATCTCCAATGAGGTCATTAAGACATTGGCAGAAGCTTTAGTAAGCTCTTGTTGCTTGCTAACCATTCTTTTATTTCATTTTTTTTCTGAACATTTAGTGACTTTAGCTACACATTGGCATCTAAATTGATATCTTCCTTTGGGAATGATAGTAACAAACAAATGAAACTGTCCAGGAATTCAAAGCACTATTACTGATACTGCAGCTTTTGTTGAGAATGTGCTCAACTATCTGGTTTTTCGGAAGTAGGAGAATACAAAGTGTTGGGGGATGTCTGAATTCACTCCAGAAAAGCCCTGGTAATATCAGCTCAAATACCAGAATAGCTGGAGTTTGGTCAGATTGGTGTTTCTGCAGAGAATTGTAGAAGAATAGTGTAGCCTAGCAATAGGTAAAATAGAATTATGAGTGATGGATATAGCAGGCATGGCTTCAGCATGGCATGAGCTTTACCTCCCCTCCACTCTAATTTGTCAGCTTTCAGCTGCATGACTGGTGTGCCCATGATTTTTTACGGCTTGAAATGCATCTCTTTAGAGAAAACAGTGAGACTGTAGAGCTGACCAAGTGCAAACATCATTTCTAGAACTCTTAATTGACTGGTTAGAACGTGTGTGTGTGTGTGTGTGTGTGTGTGTGTGTTTCTAGGCTGGAATTTCTATATGATGTCAATATTTCCACAGATATGACTTTCTTTACAAGTTAAAGTATGATCATAATACTCTTACAAAAAAAGTTCCCCAAAGGTTGTAAATCATATTTAATATAAAACCAAAAATTCTAAGCTTTGTCCTCCTACCTGCTCTGTGTTCTGGTCCCAGGCTACCTTTCCCATTTAATTTACCTTCTCACTCACTCTTCTGCAGCCAATCTAGTCTCCTTTAAATTTCTTGTTCCCCAGAAGAAGAACCCTTGTTATACCCTGCAGATAACTACTCCCTGAAATTTTAATTTATCTGGTTCCCCAATCTAATGAAAATCTCTCCTTCAACATAACCTCATCAGAAACAACACCCACAAACACACTTCACTTTGTATGCTTTATTATTTTTATTTACTCCTTTTCAAAGAACTTAATGATGTTCAGAGAACTTAATTTCAAGAGCTACTTGAAATTATATGTTTTTGCTGATTATTCCTTGTCTCCATCTTAGTATCAAGTTACTCAAAAACAAAAACTTAGTTTTCTTCATGCAAATATCCACAGTGCTTAGAACAGTGGCTAATATGTGGAACTGAATAAAGGAGAAAATAACTTTCTAATAACTGACTGTGTTAATTCTTATGATCATAATCCTATTTCAAACTAAGTTTAAATAAAAGGATCCAGAGAAGGATGAATTCTGGAAAAAATTCAAGAATATTACACACAGATTTGAAACTTTAGTATTCTTCTATTAATCTAAATCTAGCTGTGAATTTAAAGCTATAATTAAGTTTCTTCCTTGGGGCAACTGAGGGTAACGAACAAAGGCCAAGAAAGACATTTTTTTCCTCTTGTAACTATTCTTCATTCTTACAAAATCCTACAATTACTGAGAACATAATATTATTGTGGAGAGGAAAGGTGCAAGTGCCGAGATTACTTAAAGGAAGGAAAGAGTTGTCCACCCATTTCTATTCCAACTACCATAAAGCAACAGGCTTAAACAAGCTTTAGAGTTTGAAGATTTAAAAACAAGCTTTAGAGTTTAAAGATTTAGAAATAGGTACAATCTGCAGATCAATTCCATCTCTAAGTTCAGGTTTAGTCTTCTGCCCACTCAACTGGTATTGAAGTGAAGAAGTTATGACAAAACACTTGAATTGATGGGCACAGTTAATGGGCCCTGCTTTAGATGGTGACATCACCCCTCAACTCTTCATCCCCCTGGATTGCTAAAACAGAAATGAATCTTACTTAGAATAATATTATTAGTGCTTAATTTATAGTTAATATTTATTTTACATAATTTTAATGATTATGTTATATAATATAGAAATGAATTAATTCTATAAAAATTATACTCCAAGTGCTTCCTATTTTATGCTTTTTCATCCATAAAATATATAGTACTTATAACCAGAGAACTATTGACATAGTTCTGGCTGTAAATTAGTCTCTATAAGCAAATGTTATCTTCTAAATTCTTTTTAATAAACCATATCCACATAATTTATATTTCAGAAGTTTTATGCAAATTAAGTATAGTAAATAAAGATACATCTGTTATTTGAAACCATTTTTCTATAGTCCAGGCATATTTATGATTATAATAATTAGTTATTTTGATTTAGTATTTCAATTAGACATATTCTTTTTCTTTAATTAGACATATTCTACCCAGAATTTTACAAAATAATTTAGAAAATATGTTCATTGTCATAGTGAACAATATTACATGGGTGGACCCTTATTATAGTGCTCATTGCCATATTGCTTAGTACTCATGATGTGAAAACATATGTTTATCCTAAAATGCTCCATACATTTTGGGGCAACTGAGGGTAAAGAACAAATCTTATCCCAAAAGCTTCAGTTAGCAGTGTTCACCTCCACTATCAATAAATTGGAAAACCTTTCCTTTTGATGCGCCAGCCCCTTTTTTTAAGTGCTCTGATCCATCTCATAAGGGTCAGATCTCCAACTACAACCTATGACTATATCTTTATGTGTGTCTATAAGTGAGTGTGAGTGTCTATGTGGTGGGCTCCTCTATGTTTGTCTAGTCTGGATTGTATATAATCCCTATATTATTATTATTGTATTGTTATTGTATATAGCCTCTAGTATATGTTATCTCTCCTCTGCCTCATTCACCACCCTACAAAACTCTTTCTATCCTCTCACCCCCTCAATCCTGATTCTTTACTCTCCCTATTTAACCCTCTTTACCCTCAGTTCATTACTCTTCAGGAACTGGGGCTTTTCTCTGCCCCAGTAAACTGCCACCCAGCTCCCAATGCTAAAGGACACTCTTTCAGCCCCCCATCTCTCATTCTAGCAAGAAGCTGGAGCCACCACTCCTGCTCACTTATTCTATGTGGCCCCCTTTCTCCCACCTTCCCTCAATGGGGACTATTGCTTACTGCCGGATTCAGCTTAGAGGGACCCCCAGCTTGAGGACACTACTTGAGGACCCTGACTGCTGCAAATCATTTTTCCGACTCCACAAGACCATGGTGTGAGATGAAAATGTGCCCTGGATTTTTGTTTGTTTGTTTTTTCCGGCCACACCCATTTGATGCTCAGGGGTTACTCCTGGCTAAGCACTCAGAAATTGCCCCTGGCTTGGGGGGACCAGATGGGATGTCAGAGGATCAAACCTCAGTCCTTCCTTGGCTAGTGCTTGCAAAGCAGACACCTTACCTCTAGCGCCACCTCACCGGCCCCGTGCCCTGGATTTTATCCCCCACATCAGACTGTCTCAAAGACTTAATAGAGATACCAATATTATCTTTGTATGTTTACTTCATTAATAGGTATAACTCAGTGTTTATTATTATATGTAAAAATAGCTCCCATTCCCCCTTTTTTCTTTTATTTTTCTTTCTTTTGAGGGGGGGGGCATGGTTTGGTTCTGTTAAGCAGGAAATTTTAGTAGAATTAAAGTCTTGCTTGGTATACTCATGTTAGGGGCTGGAGTGGTGGCACAAGTTGTAGGGTGTTTGCCTTGCATGCACTAACCTAGGACAGACCATGGTTGCATCCCAATGTGTCCCATATGCTTCCCCAAGGCAGGAGTTCCCTGAGTGCATAATCAGGAGCAACCCCTGAGCATCACCGGGTGTGCCCCCCCCAAAAAAAAGAACTCAGGTCAAAATAAATATTGTATAGCTTGTTATTTTTACCCCCTAAATCACCAATAATATAATCTGGCATAGTTTTTTTTTCTGCACAGGCACACTAAAATGAGGAAATCATATGTATAGAAAGAAGTTCTTATCTAAATAAATATTATCTAATAAATATTATAATGCAGGGCCACCTTCCACCCTGAACAATATCATGGGACTTAACTTAGACCTCATTTGAATCGACATTGACCATCCAACCCTGATCCCTGCAACCCCAGCTCCCCGCAGGGGAGGCCTAATACTGCCTGGCACCAACTTGAGCCAGGGTAGATTCATATGACACCCTGATGATGAGGAAACAGCAACAACTTGACCTAAGGGTAAGTTGCTCTATCTCACCACCTAACAGTAGGATGAAATCAGAAGACCCTATGTCCAAGAATCTGTGCAAAAACCAAGATGGCTAATCAGAGAAGACTGACTATGGCAACCTCAACTGAGCAGAAGTTTTCCTGGGACCATAAAGAAAGACTTTATCTGAAGCTTCACTATAGGATTTGTGCAAAAACCAAGATATCTAATTACAGAAGACTGACTTTGACAACTGCAACTGAGCGGAAATTTTCCTGGGACCATAAAGACCTTGGAGTTTAACAACTAACATGCCTGGAGCCTATAGCCAATCTCATGACAGTATGCTTCAAGGGTAGAAATGCACTGTTTCTTTTAGGCCAAGGAAACTTTCTAAATTCCCCAATGTTTACTGTGCCTATGTGGGGGGAGGTGCCACATCTGTCCCCCTTTTTTTTTTCATTTTTTTAAATTTTATTTATATTTATGGCTTTTATAGAGAGACTCCTGTCTTTTTTACAGTACCATAGAATATGAATCAGCTTGTTCTGCCTCATAATTATGTCTTCTTACAAACTAAAAAACAGGAAAAAAATGTGGATGGGACGTAGGAACCAAGCATAGACTCAAGAGCATAGACTGGAAATAAAAAATGGTCAGCCCTAAATACTCAAACCAATGTCAACAACAGTAGAATCAAGAGACCCAAACTATAACAAGCTATACACAAAATGGACCTATTACACTAGCAGACTGGGGGGACTAAAGGTGATTGTATGGAATGCATGCATGCTGAGAACTATGGAGAAGGGAGGTCAACACCGTGGTGGGAATGGCCCTAATTCACTGTCACTATGTAAACTGAAATACAACTGTAAAGACTTATAATTAACATTTTTCTCAATTAAAGAAAAAGAAATGATGTTCATTGTATGCAAATCTTAGTCTAAGCAATATACAATGGAAGTCATACAATATGTATTTAAAGCAATAACAATTTTATTATATTATGTTTATTCCACAATTTTAGAATAATAGAAACATCTCTAATTAATCAAAAATATATTTTCATAGCCAATAATGTAGATTTTTCTGTTCTCATTGAGTTTGCAGTCTGTCATGAAGGATTTATTTACTTGAGTCTTGTGAATTCTTGTGTTTGAGTATGTTGAGATGTGTGTGTTAAGAATCAGGCCCAGTACTTTACATTTACAAAATAACTACTCTAACATTGAAGTATATTTCTAGCCCCCAAATGGATTTGATTCCCTGTATACATATGGTCTCCTGAGCACCACCAGAGTGATCCCTTGGTACAAAACTAGGAGTAAGCTCTGAGCAGTGCCAGGTGAGGTCCACAAAATCTCCTGCTAAATTTTGTTTTGTTTTGTTTTTAGGCCACATTCAGCACCACTCAGGGGATACTCCTGGCTCTGCCATTAGAAATCACTCCTGGCAGGCTCAGGGACCATTTGGGATGCTGGAGATTAAACTCAAATGGCCCATATGCAAGGAAAACACCCTACCCACTGTACTATTGTTCCAGTTCCCAAAAAACAATTAAGAAAAATAAAAAATAAATAAAAACGAGTCATGTATAAAAAATATCTAAAGTTAATTTGGGTTAGTAAAGACTTATCTAAAGAAATGACCTGACATTGTACTTTATATAGATATTTAAATTTTTATTCCTTTAGAGAAGTACTAGGGAATAAAATTTGAAACTGGGATATATGTAATAAAATCATTCTAAATAGTATCAGATTTGACATTTGTCATTTAATTACAATAATTAGCTAAAATTAACTTTTAACTTTTTTAATTATCTTTCAATTTTGCATATATGTCATAATCTTTAGATGTTACTGAAAATAATGAATTTTAACTGAGCCCTAGATCAGTACTAGAAAATTACCAGGTTGTAACTGGAGAGACAGCTCAATGGACTAGAGCTCATACTTTGCATGCAGGAGGCCCTAGATTGGATCTCCATATCATATACCATATGGTGTCCTGACCAGCTCCAGGAGTGACTCCTGAGCACCAACTCAATAGTAGCCCCTGAAAACTTTCAAATATTACTTAAAAAAATGCCAAAAGTCTAAACTTCCCCAAGGAGGTGGAGGGATAGCACGGCAAATAGTGTACTTGTCTTGCATGTGGCCAACCTGTTTGATTCCTGGCATCCCATATTATTTTCTAAGCACAGCCAGGCATACTTTTTTAATTTAGAGCAATAAATAAGCCCTAAGAAGCACCAGATATGGCCCCAAAATATAAATACATTAATAATTAAGTTCCCTAAGATTTTTGTGGTCCAGAAAATACTTGTAAAGAATAAACCAAAACCAGAGGGCATAGAGTAAAACATTACAAATGTCTTTATTACCCTGAGATCAAAGATCCTCCAAATTTCTATTTTTTCCCTTATTAATGATTACCTGAACTGCTTATCCCCCGCAGATTAATGTGAGCACAATGTTTCTTGACAAAACTTTGCTTAATCTCTCCTTTTTCAAGGTTTCTGGACTTTGACTTATCTTCCTCCTGGATCAACACATAACCCTCTTCAAACAGGTTGATCTCAGGGTTACACTCTTTCTAAATTGATATCAAATCATATCATTATCATTCCAACTCTCCTTATTTTATTCCAATTGTTTTACCCCTTTTTATAAAATTAATATCAGATTTGATGGTAAAGCTCAGTAACAGAGCATTTGCCTTCCATGCGTGAGAATATGGATTTGGTTCTACAGCACCAAAAAAGAGACCAACCTCCTGGCAAAAAAAATACTTTTTTTCTAACTCTTGAGATACTTGTCTTTTCCTCCACTTTGGAATAAGATCTCTCTACTTACTAAATCCTGCATATTATTTTATTTGACACACTGCATCTCAAATGTTAAATAAGGGTTTTCTCTCTCATTTAAAGTTTGATATGATAACATATTTATTTCATAAATGAACAAAATTTACATGCCTTCAAATACTACAATTACAAAGCAATGCCTGATATCATGAGAGCTTTATAAATAAAGAAGAATAAAGTAAAAGTGAAGACCTATCTTCCAGAACAAGTTCATGCCTAAAACCATACTTGCCAAAGAGAACTTCTAGAACAAGCCACTTCCTTCAAATCTTTCTCATTTCTTTATTTTCTGTTTCCCTTTTTTGTCCTGAATACATATAGTTCAATTGTAAAATTACTTTTGGCAATCTATTAGAACTACATTAAATATTTTACTGATTTTCTAAACAAAGTGTTCTAAGCATAACTTAACCTTCCTTAAATGATGTACAATCAGTGTTATTTTGAAAGAATTTTACAACAGTGTAAAGTAATGGTTGCATTACCAAACTGTAGTGAAAAGAATTAGATATACTTGGATATATTTCTGCTCTCTCCTTGTCCCCATTCCCTCCTTCTCTTCCTCCTTTTATCTATTCCTTTTCTTCTTTTTTCTTCTGTATTTACCATCACCTTTCTCTGAAAAAGACCCAAGAGTTTTTGACCACCATAAGTACATCTAAGAAATATCATAGATTGGTTCCAGAACCCTAGAAGAAAGTAAATGTCAAAATAAATCAAATAATATGAAAATTTTAACTTTCGATTCCATATAAAATTATTTTTCATATGGAATAGGAACAGACATATTGGGTAAAAGAGGAAAATGTCTGATGGCAAATAGAAAGAAGAAACTTGGTGGATTTCAAAATGTAAGATAGGTGAATATTGCTTGGGATATAATGCTATACACTAAAAACCTATGCATAGTGATAGAGAAATAGTATAAGTGTTAAGGTATGCATTGGACCCTTGCTCTATCCCAAGCACAGTATATAATTCCCATTAATATCAGTAGGAGCGATCCTTTAGTTTAGAGCCAGGCATAGACCCTAAGCATGTGTTTCATAGGTTTATGAAAAAAATGATCCTCACCACTGATCATCAGGGAAGTGCAAATTTAAACAACAGTGACATATCATTGTACACCAGTGAGAGTGTTACATATTTAAAAAAAAACAGAAATGGAACTTGAAAGATAGTACACTGGGTAGGGTACTTGCATTATACCCTGCTAACACAAGTTCAATCCTTAGAACCCTAAACATTCTTTTAAGCCCTACTGGAGTTCCATCCCTGGACACAGAGTTAAGCATCAACCCTAGAGCAATGCTGTGTGTAGCGCCCCCCAAACCAGTGTTAGTAGGTAGTTGAAATCAAAGAAATTCTCATCTATAACTGGTGTGAATGTCCCTGGTTCAATCTTTTTTTGTTTGTTTGGGGTTTTTGTTGTTGTTGTTCTGTTTTGTTTTTTTTTGGGGTCACACCCGGAAGCACTTGGGGTTACTCTATGCTCAGAAATTGCTCGTGGCAAGCTCAGGGGATCATATGGGATGCTGGGATTCAAACCATCAACCTTCTGCATGTAAGGCAAATGCCTTACCTCCATGCTGTCTCTCCACCACCCCCCCCCCCAGTTCAATCTTTTGGGGAAAAAAACATGAAAACTTTTTTAAAAACTAAGAATTGAACTATCTGTCCCATAAATTTCACTTTTGTGAATCTACTGCAACGGCCCAAAACCCTATTTAGAAAAAAAAATTCTTTCTCTTACGTTCAGAACTAATTACAATATCAAAATCTAGAGACAACCTAAGTGTTCAAGAACCATAACTGACTAAAGAAACTAGTGCTTATACATATATACACACACACACACACACACACACACACACACACACACACACACACACACACAGAATTAAATACCATTTAACTAAAGAAAGACAAAGCCATTAAATTTTCCACTATGTGTATGAAACTAGAGGGAAGTACATTGAATAAAATCAGCCAGAAACAGGACATACAGAAATGATGTCCCTCAGATGTAGCTTGTAAAGAAGCACAGTAAGAGACTAATCAATGGTCAAAGGCAATGGAACCTGAAAACTGCTCTATAGAATTGAGTTTGTCATGAGCTGGCCAGAATTGGAAGAAGGAATCCTGAGACAATGGTGTAAAAAAGCAAACACTAGTGGTATTGGAATGTTGTATACAATAATCATTATCACTATTGCTATTGTAAAACATAATGAATTATGAATCAATGTAAAAGGTCTACAACTATGGTTAAAGAAAACTTGGGCTTGACGCAAAGTACCTACATGGTCAAACTAAAGGCTGTCAGTTTCAGTGACCTTAAGTGATTTATATGTATGAAGCTTCAATTTCCTAGTTAGGAAATGGAAATAGGAAAACTTGCTGTACCTGTATGACAATGTTAAGATCAAACAAAGCAACATATTTTCACAGTGGCTTATAAATTGTAAAGTGTTGAAAGTGAATAAATTGTTTAATTAAATATCATTTGTCAAGGACAAAGTGCCTATCCATAAGTTTTCTGTGATTCAACTAACTCATCATTCGTTCCATAGAAGTTCCTCTAAAATTTTAATTATACATAATATTTAATTCAATGCTTCTCAAACATTAGATTTAAAAAAAAGTAATTAAAATGCATTGTTTACTGCGAATTCAGATAAGATGGCTGAGAATCAGAGAAATATTTTTGCCTTTTTAAAAGTTCCTGGAGAACACAGATGCCACTCATTTAGAAGCATTTTGCCACTCTTCTGAGAGTTTGTTAGAAATGCGAAATCCACCTGATCCCCATCTACAGAATCTTACTTCACATTTTACAAGATGTTCAGGTATTTGAGACCTTAAAATCTGAAATGATCTTTCATAGTTATAATAGTGATTCTGAAAGTCAGAAATGCAAATTCTCAAACCCTACCCCCATTCAGACTGCTGAGGCATGAGAGCAAAATGTGAAGCAGGTTACTGGAAACTGAGCTAGGGGTGGGGGTAAGTTTTCTGATCAGGCAGCAAAGAATTTGGTCGAATTGTGTTGTTGGCTTTGAACAAGATAGATCTTTCAGGCAATGGCATGGAATATTAGCAGAGATTTCTAAGGAAAATATTCCAAGTGCAGCTTAGACCCTCCATATTGTTTTATTAAAATGTAAGAGGAGAGAGTTGGATCAAAGAAGAAATTATTAAACAATATAGTAATTAGAACTTGGAAATTTAGAACACTGTAATCCAAGGCGCAGAGCAGGGGCAGGATGGAGAGCTAGATAGACAGACAAAAAGAAACAGAAAGGAGGAGAGTGGGAATATTGGAAAATGAAGAATGCTAATCTGCAACTTTTTTCTGCCTCTGGGATGAAAGCCAGAGACAGGCCTGGGAGGTCCCATGATCCAACAACTCCCAGAAAAAGCATGGAAACATTAAGCGGAGATGATAGTCCTATCTTGGTGCCCAGTACATCATCTTCCTTCTCCCTAATTTTCTCAGGGACTTACCCAATTGCTCTTTGTTCTACTATTGCTCTGTAGAGTATATATATATATATCCCATCCTAACAGAGCTCTGAAGCCATCAAGATACTTGAACTAGTCCGCAGCTAGTTCCTGGCTCCTTGAGCCGATTGATCCTTCTGATTCTGCTTCTTGCTGCTGCTTCCGTGAGTAAAACAACATTGAACTCAAGTCTCCTGCTTGATTCCCCTGCTCCTACCTATGCTTTCTTTGGAATCGAATCTCCTATAAGCAAACTCAAAGACAGAGGCTTGCAAACCAGTAATCAGTATGACAATCGACATAGCCTGCTGGATTCCAAAGAAATGTCTGGGAAGCTCCGCTGACAGAAATCCCTAGTTTTGATTTCTTGGTGGAAAACTAAGCTGGGACCTAGTTTCTAGGTGACCTGGAATTATTCCTCGAAGGGGGCTCCCTGGGGAAGTTTGGGGGTGTGCTGAAATCATCTGTGAACAGTGAGATTCTGACAAGGCAGATCACTGGCGAAGAAAACTTTGGGAAGTCCAAGAACGTGTATTTGGGGGTCAGCCTAGCAGGTTTGTGGGTGCTGGGGGTGGTTGGACCAGCAGCTGACTACTCAGCTTTACTTGAGTAGTTTCTCATCGGTTGTGTGAACAGAAACTGGAACAAAGTGCTCACTTAACCCAGGCAGACTGTGCAGATGCACTGGCCAGAAGATCAAGAATGATTAGGGATTACTCAAAGATCTTGCTCTAGGGTGTTGCTTTGCTTTGAGCAAGTGGTCTGGAGGAAATTGTCAGCCGCTCTGGTTAGATGAGATTGGAGGCTCTGCAAATAGAGGTTTTTCAGCCTCAGAAGACGTAGAGGAGCTGGAGATTGCCTTAGGGAGAGCCAGTCCCACAGTTTATGCAAAACCGAGACTCATAGCAAGCCATGAGGGGCAGAGAGGCTGGCACCTACACCAAAGTTTCACTCCCTACCTCAGTGGGTCTTTACAAAATTCTGTCAGAAATGGAGGAAGAACCTGCCTGCTTGACTCCTTAGACTGGGAACATAGTGCCCTGGTGAGATTGTGTTAGCTGGGACCAAGCTGGCCATAGTGGCAGCAGGTACCAGCCACTCAGTTTAGGGAAAGGTGTTGGGGTGTAAGCACTGCCTAGGAGTCAAGGTCCCTAGTTACCTGGCTATGAGGAACCAGTCAGCTCCCTTAGCCTAATGAAGGTGGCATTCTAATGTCCTTGCCTAAGTGAGCAACTATAGAATTATGGGAGATTACGAAAGAATTTAGAATTAAGTCATGCTATTTATTGAAAGCAATTTATGATATTTACCATCAGATACTGGGTATTTTACACCAAAATGAAAGGCACTGTTTTATTGTCTGCTATCTTGGATATTCATGGTATTTTTGTGCCTATTTTATCATCCTAGCAGGGCCCCAGATACAGTTTGTGGTGCAACTTGTGGCTGACCTTGGGAGATATCGAGTCAGACCAAGAAGAGAAGTGTGAGGTAAGAGCAGATGACTCATATGATCCTGTGGGTGGGGGCACTCCTCTTTCCTACCACATAAAAACAATTGCAGAAATTCCTCTCCTTGGCCTCATAGGGTTGTGGTGGACATTCTTCCAATGCCTAGCCAAGGTGGTGTGAACTCTTGATTGCATATTCAAAAAAGAGGCAGGGTGGGATTGGGCAGAGGAGCACTACAGATATTCAGTAAGGTCAAGGTCAAACTAGAACTGTGCAGTTTTTTTTGTTTTTTTTTGTTTGTTTGTTTGTTTTTGTTTGTTTTGGGGCCACACCCGGCAGTGCTCAGGGGTGACTACTGGCTGTCTGCTCAGAAACAGCTCCTGGCAGGCACGGGGGGACCATATGGGACACTGGGATTCGAACCAACCACCTTTGGTCCTGGATCGGCTGCTTGCAAAGCAAACGCCACTGTGCTATCTCCCCGGGCCCCAGAACTGTGCAGTTTTAACTCATCCCTTCCCTATAAATTGGCTGTTCCTACAACCCAAGATGTATATAAATGGGTGGCTTTGGCAGCAGAGGAAGATACATCAACCTAATGGATTTGAATCTCAATCACAAAAGGAGCCTAAAAGAGGCACAGCCTCATCAAGAAACAGGTTAATTCTGTGTATGAAGCTCTACTAGTTACTGAACTCATGACAGACAGAACCATGATACTGTAGAAACTAATGTTCCCAGAAGATGCTTGATCCAGCACCTCACTAATAAGCCTCATTAAGAAGTGGCTCAAACATTCATATGACAATGTGGCAGGCCTACTTCCAACAACAAAGAGTTCTTCCTTCTCACTTCTAAGTTTATATACTCTAAAATAAAAACTAGAGCAACTATTAAGCCTAACACCATGTGGCTCTCAGCCAAGAAACTGACGACACAGACATGCATCTGGTCCTATTGCCTATCTGTGAGAGAGTCACACCCACACTGGACACTGCCTACACTTATAGATGAAAACAGGCAAGCCCCTGAGAGGCAGGTTGTGACCTTTTTATTAGTTGATAATACTTTTTGGACGGAGAATGCTGGGGGCCAGAATGGCCAGTGGACTGACTGAAAGACAGCACCTATGGTCATCATTTATGCATAAATCTGTCCCCTTTCACATTTAAATAGAATGTTAGGTTATTTTTAAGGCTGTTATTTTATGGATCCTTTTTTTTTTTGGGGGGGGGGGCCACACCCGGTAATGCTCAGGGGCTACTCCTGGCTATGTGCTCAGAAGTTGCTCCTGGCTTGGGGGACCATATGGGACACCGGGGGATCGAACCGCGGTCCGTCCAAGGCTAGCGCAGGCAAGGCAGGCACCTTACCGTTAGCGCCACCGCCCGGCCCCTATTTTATGGATCCTTAATTGAAAAGAACAGCAATAAATGGTGCTACACCACTCACTCTGGGCGAGGCATTGGGGAACATACACCATAAACTAACATACATGTTCCACATTGTTGGATATGCACCCAACATCAATGGCAAAGCAGATAGGTTTTCTCAAGTCAGATCATTGAAAGAAGCTCTGTTAGACACTGGGGCATATAAAATTGAGATATTTTCTTTTTACTCAGTGGCAAATAGTATAACTTAGACCTCTTTCATGCTAAGTGAGATTATGTTTTGCACTTACCTGTATAGACACTGCCACAAGTTTGATATAAACCTTTCCTTCAAACCATGACCATCGTGATCGCATGACCATCTATTATGCTAGAGGAAATGTAACATGACCAGCAGTCACAGTTTTTTGGGCATAAGATGTAATGGTGTACAAGTATGCAAAGCAATATGTCACACATAGAACACATCTTCATTCTACCATATAATCTCTCTGGGGGCGGAACTGGTTGAATAATAGGATTTATGAAGAATACCATAAAAAATGACCATCAGTCTCTACAGGGGTAGAAAGTAAGATCATCAATTACATTTAGAACTCAGAAAAAACAACCTCATGCTGGCTGCCCCTGATTCTGAGGTATTTACACAGATATGCACATCTCCATTTGCATTTGCACACAAGTCGAAATATTCTGCTTGCAACATGAGATGGGTAAAAACCTGCCACAATCTGCTCCTGGCAATATAACATGAAGTGCTTCATCATTTTTTTGGTCCCTGTAATGTTCAAACTGAACTTTATTGGTGTAGAGAGAGATTTGAGTTAGACTTGGAAATTCAGCCCAACAATAGGTAAATGGCCGACTATAATAAAGTATCTGATTCTGGGACTTTAGCTATTTCTATGTGGTGGTTTTATTCTCTATATCTATAATGGATCATGCCACATCCTATAGGAGAGGGCTCAAAATGCCCATCCTGGAAACCCAGTTATAACTGTAACTATATTGGCTCAAGATAAAATCCATTGCACATGTTCTGTCTAACAATCTTCTTTTGTTCCTGTCTACTAAGTAGCTGTCTTATTGCCCTTAGGTTGCTGTACTGAAACCTGTGTCCAGTACATTGGCCCAACTCCAGAATCGCAGTGACTGTTGGATGTGCCCATAGACACTGTCTCTTCAGTTATTGGTCATCCCTGACAACGTGCACCAATGAACATCTCAGCCTGGCAGCAGTTCCTCCCCTGGAGTCCCATTTATACCCCTATTGGATGGGTCACCTATGAGGACACTAAAGGTCAAATGTTCCAGCTAATTCCAAAACAAATGAATCCTATTGGGCCCTGGGTGGGTTATCTATGGGATGGTACTGGATGGTCACTGGCCATTCAAATGGAAATGTTTGGCCAACTGCCTCAGGGCATAGAAAGAAGTAATGGGGAATCTATGCGCCTGGTAGGGGGGGCTCCCAAAGAACAATGTGCCAGCATGACTATTCAAACCCCCACTGATAGAGGGAGGCACCACAATGTTTCTCTTTATGCTGGGGCTTCCCCAGTCCCATGGGGAACATTATGGGTTTGTGATCCCCAAGGATGGGCTTATCTCCCAGTAAGTGGGAGGACATGCCCTTGGGAGTGGCCTCTTATTCCTGGCAGAGTGTTAAGGAATCTTCCTGACACTCCCCCTAATTGGAATGTCTACAGAGCCAGACACCCTACCCCCAGAGTTGCTTGGTGGTTCTACCCTTTAGCCATTTGTTACCCCCAGGAAACAGCTATTGATTTGGAATTCCAAGCACAAGCTCTGACCAATCGCAGGACCACTGTTGCAAGCCAGACCAAATATGCTATCACCAACAAAAAAGGTGGTCGTGGTCGGGGCAGGAAAGAGAATGCAGCAGGCAAGGGGCTTGGTTTTCAGGAAACCAACCCAGGTTTGACCCCTGGCATCTCAGATGGACCCCCAAACCCTGGCAGAAGTGATCTCTAAGCAGAGAGCCAGAAGTAAGGCCTGAGCACTGCTAAGTGTAGCTAAAAACAACAAAAAGTGGCCTTAAAGCAAAGCCAAATGGCACTATATAATACTGTACACTGTGCAGAGTGATACATGTAAAGGGCTGCATATTTTTTATGAATCCCCAATAGTTTGCATTGTGTTCCCTAAGTATTGTGAGCTCTAGGTACACACAGTAAAGAATTAGTGACCTACAAATGAATTCATTCTCCCATTGGCTCTCATCCCTTCCCACAGTGTAGCTACAATCTTCTATATAATTATAGGGTAATTATTATTAGTTACAATAATTTGTTTCATGCTCTGCTGTAATGTGGGACATGTATGTCATGTTTGGCATGATCCACTATTCTAGGTACTTTCTGAAACATTGTGTGGTGCGTAGAATAAAAGAGTAGTGGTAGCATCAGTGTAGGGACAGAACATGAAGAAATTAAGGACATTGACCCAACCCTTTCACTGCCTTCTGGGCAGAAATCCAGAGACTGCCCTGGGAACTGCTATGATTGGACATTCCCAGGAAGATAGTGGAAATATGAAGTAGAGGTAATAGCCCTATCATTGTGCCCACTACAGCATCTTCCTTTCCCCTGATCTTTTTTAAGCCTGTGACAATTGCTCTTTTTTTTGCCCTTGCCCTGTAGAATATATGTATCAATACCCTCTACTGACAAAGCCCTGACATGGTAGGATACCTGAACTAGATTATTAATTCTTTGATAGTTCCTCCTCCCTACTGGTTCAGCTGTTGTAGTGATTCTGTTAGCTCTGCTAGTCATGCCTCAACTTCTGTAAGTACACAACATTAAATTTATGCCTCTAAACTCTGGCTCTATGAGTGTTTTCTTAAGAGGAACTCACTATACACAGCTCTTAAAAATTTAGACTTGCAGTCCAGTAATCAGCATCATGGGAAAAGAGTGTTGAGAATGAAGAGAGAGATGACAGGAAAGAGTGCAACAAAAATTTTCAATAAAAAATACTAAAATATAGGGGCTGAAATGGTGCAAGTGGTAGTGTGTTTGCCTTGCATGTGCTAACCTAGGATGGATCACTGTTCAATCTTCCACTATCCCATATGGTCCCCAAGACAAGAGCGATTTCTGAGCACAAAGCCAGAAGTAACCCCTGAGCAACACCGGGTGTCGCCCCCCCACAAATAAAGAAAAAAGAAAAATTAAAATATAAAGTACATATCTGAACAATCAATTAATCAAGTGTATGACTGATAGATTTAATCAACCATCTCAGCAGAAGTCAGGAATAGAGATGGGATTATACTAACAGAGATACTTCTAGTTTAAGCAAACTGATAGTTAAAGAGAAAGAATGAAGTGATGATGGAAAACTGCTAGACTTTAAGGATTGAGTTCTGTGGAGGGAAATGAGAAGGGTCTGGGACTATACACACTAGTATTCGGGAATTACTCCTGGATCAGTGTATCAAGGTTCTGTCAATGTTCTAGAAACACACATGGTGCCAGGGATTGAACTGAAGTTGCTGCATGCAAGGCAAGTATCAATTTTTGTACTGTCACTTGAAGTAAAGCCAGACACTGAGAGGAGAATTGAAATTAGATTAATCCAAATTGAATTTGAATTAAGAAAAAAGTATCTTGCTTCCTGGAGCAGGATTTTTAGCCGGCACGGGTGGGCAGCTGGCAGGCCTCCGCATGTGCCAGCGGCCTGTTGGCCCAGCCTAGGGTAGGGGGGCCTGGACCTGAGTCACCCGACCCCCCTCTCCCCCATTCCTCCGGATCTCCAGGTGGGTTCCTGGATGGAGTTGATGGGGCACCCTGGGTTTCCCCCACTCCCAGGCCAGGTCTGTCCGGAGATGGGCCTAGGGAGGGGCTTAAATCCCTGTCCTTCGGGCTTGGGAGGGTCTCTCTCCCTTCCTCGAGCAGGATTTTTAGCCGGCATGGGTGGGCAGCTGGCAGGCCTCCACATGTGCCAGCGGCCTTTTGGCCCGGCCTAGGGTAGGGGGGCCTGGACCTGGGTCACCCAACCCCCTTCTCCCCCATTCCTCCAGATCTCCAGGTAGGTTCCTGGATGGAGTTGACGGGGCACCCTGGGTTTCCCCCACTCCCAGGCCAGGTCTGTCCGGAGATGGGCCTAGGGAGGGGCTTAAATCCCTGTCCTTCGGGCTTGGGAGGGTCTCTCTCCCTTCCTCGAGCAGGATTTTTAGCCGGCACGGGTGGGCAGCTGGCAGGCCTCCGCATGTGCCAGCGGCCTGTTGGCCCGCCCTAGGGTAGGGGGGCCTGGACCTGGGTCACCCGACCCCCCTCTCCCCCATTCCTCCGGATCTCCAGGTGGGTTCCTGGATGGAGTTGATGGGGCACCCTGGGTTTCCCCCACTCCCAGGCCAGGTCTGTCCGGAGACAGGCCTAGGGAGGGGCTTAAATCCCTGTCCTTCGGGCTTGGGAGGGTCTCTCTCCCTTCCTCGAGCAGGATTTTTAGCTGGCATGGGTGGGCAGCTGGCAGGCCTCCACATGTGCCAGCGGCCTGTTGGCCCGGCCTAGGGTAGGGGGACCTGGACCTGGGTCACCCGACCCCCCTCTCCCCCATTCCTCCGGATCTCCAGGTGGGTTCCTGGAAGGAGTTGACGGGGCACCTTGGGTTTTCCCCACTCCCAGGCCGGGTCTGTCCGGAGACTGGCCTAGGGTGGGGCTGAGGGGGTGGAGTTTGATCTGGTGGGTGGCAGATAGCTGCTCAGCTATACTCAGGCTGTCACTGGCAATTTCATACCAGTCTACATTTTGCAAACCGCGCGGGGGCGCACGAACATATGCTCCTCCCAACCATCAGTACCCCAGATTTACCCTTCTTAACTTCAGTAACACACAGTTCTAATCTCTGACCTAAGACATACAGTAGATCTAACAAATCCTAGAACTATTTAGAAGGACACAAATTGAACACATATTGAACACATATATCTTTTGTATATTTTATGGGTATTTTCTTTAACTGATATAACTTTCTATATATTCTTCTACCATGATAATTCTATCCACTTTTCATCTTGTCTTTTCTTTGTAAGCTGTTCAGTAAGGATTGTTGTTGGAACTGTCCCTCAGTTTGATGCCTATGATTGAACTATATCATGGAATTTGCTGGTCTTGTTCCTATTGCCTCCAGATGCACCAATAACGCTTCATGGCATTGATCCTTGTTTACATAGACACATTAAAATGGGAAATCACCATACATACAGATAAGTTCTTATCTAATAAGTCTCAGTACAATGTACCTTACACCCTGAACATTGATATAACGACCTGGCACAGGCCTCAGAAGAATGGGCATCCTCCATTCACACCAGAACCAGGCAAGCTATCTACAAAACATCCAAGGTCTTATATAGCAACAGCTGGAAGCAGCCCTCTACCAGGAAAGACACTACCAAGGGTCTGACATCGACCTCCTAAAAAGAGACTTCCGTTTACACTGAGAAGTCTTGACAACAACAAAGACCTGCTCTACAGGACATGGTTCTCTCTATTGCCCCTTAAGTGTGAGGTGAAACGAGAGGATGCTCTGCACCATCCTGACTGCAATATGGGATATGCAGACTCCAGGATCTTTAATACAGAAGCATGATACCAACAACAGAGACTATGTGAGGAATGGAGGTGTATTGCCACTACAGACGATGACTTGAATTGGACAAACTAGTTTGCCTGGAGCCTAGAGTCAGTCCTGTGCCAGGAAACTTCAGGGGTAGGGTCTCCTTGTATTTAGACCATAATTTGTCTTTCCATGTCCCTTATGTTTTGGTGGGCCTATGCAAACAAATGCCACTTTAATACCGTTTTTTACTATGTTCCCTTGACTCCAATCCTTAAGAAAAACAACCCACTAAAACTTTTGAGGTTAACTTAAACTAGTAAGCATGTGCATGGAACTAAATAAATGTACTTTGCCCTCAATGTTTAAGGAGTTACATAAGTCTAAAGTCTTTAGGTTATATTGTGTGCTGCTAAGAAATAGTATGTACCACAACTGGGGATTTGAGGGACAAAGTAATTGTATTGTACATGGGTTCAGTTTTGTTTTTCTTAATGTTCTTTGGCTAAAAGTTCAAGGCTGGGATATCATCGATGGGACTACCAAGAATTCTGTTTATGGGTGATTGGGCTTCCATTGTAACTTTACCCTGTCCTCTTTCTTTGCATCTTTGTTCTCATAATTAAAATAAAAAAAAATTATAAAAAAAAGAAAAAAGTATCTTAACATTCAAACATTTTGCCTTTCAGGATATGTAAATAATATGTACAATATAATATAAATAATATAAATATAAATAAAGTACAAATAATATAAATATAAATAAAGTAAATATAAGTATAAATATGTAAAAAAGAATAGATAAGGAGGGAGCAAGCAGCACAGGATTAAGACACTTGCCATATTTATGGTCATTTCTCCTTCCCTATATAGTTCCCCTGAGCACTACAGTAACAGGAGTTACTGTTAAGCATTTCAAGGAGAATGAGGAAGAGGAAGAGGAAGAAGAAGAAAGAAGGAAGAAGAAGAAGAAGAAGAAGAAGAAGAAGAAGAAGAAGAAGAAGAAGAAGAAGAAGAAGAAGAAGAAGAAGAAGAAGAAGAAGAAGAAGAAGAAGAGGAAGAAGAATTTAAAGAATTTTCCAAATCAAATAAACAGTATGAAAAGCATGAAAGCCAGGTAGGAATTAATCAAAATTGCTAGATGATAGAATTCAAGAATTTGTTAGGTATTTTTCAGTTGACTGGTCATGCTTTAAAGTAAAGACAAGTAAAGATGATAGCATAAAAAATAAAAATTAAGCTGAGGCAAGATCAACTATGCACAAAAACAAATGAATAATAATGGTTTATTATAGAGAAAGTGAGAGGGTTTTAAGTCCAAAGCATGGATTGTGGGGTTAGGTTCAATGAAGAGAAGGAGATACAGTACTTCAGTTGTAATACAATGAGAAGCTTTGTACCTAAACTATGAGGGAGTTCTCAACAACTGAATGCTATTTTCTCTATAAAGAAAGAAAAGCAATTAATTACTGTGCAAGTCTGATTTCTCAACCTTACCTTTGTTGACAGTTTGGTCCCCGAAATTCTATATTTAGGGAATCTGTCCCTTGCAGTGTGGAATGTTGAGCAGTGTGGAATGCTGAGCAGTGTGGAATGTTGGCGCTTGCCCACTTTATTTAGGGGCAATTCTTTCCCCCTAACCCCAGATGTGACCACCATAATTGTCTTCAGATTCTTGCCTGCATGGGCTGTTGAGAGAGAAAAGAAAAGTTCCTGCTGTTCAATTACTCGGTAAAGACAAAGAGAATGCAGAAGATTTGGAAATGGTGTGTAGAGTGAGAAAGCAAATAAACCAAATAGAAGTTGCTGGCTTGTAGGAGACTATCAATGTCTACTGGATGATGTATATTAGTCTGGGTGAAATCAAACTGTATCACTGCATTTTTCTTCCAAACTATGCCTCCTTGGGCATATGGACACTGTAAAAAGAAGTCTGGTTCTCCAGGGATGAGTTTTTGCTAGAGAATTATAATAAAAAAAATGGATGCTGGGCCCGGAGAGATAGCACAGCGGCGTTTGCCTTGCAAGCAGCCGATCCAGGACCAAAGGTGGTTGGTTCGAATCCCGGTGTCCCATATGGTCCCCCGTGCCTGCCAGGAGCTATTTCTGAGCAGACAGCCAGGAGTAACCCCTGAGTATTGCCGGGTGTGGCCCAAAAAAACAAAAAAAACAAACATACAAAAAAAGGATGCTAACAAAACATGTATTAAAATTATGAGCCATGGTGCTAGATAACAGATGAAAAAAATGTAGGGGAACTTGAAGGCTAACACCTAGTGGTACCCAGGGCTTTTTTTCTGGTGTAGTGCTCAGGAATTTCCCACGTGGCTCTCAAGGAACCATTTGTAGTGTTGGGGATCAACAGGTCTACCCATGTGAAAGGCAAACACATAGACCCCCTTGCACTACGGTTCTAGGTCCACTGTCCCTAAATTTTTAAAAGATAAATGTTAAGCTATCTTTAGGAACATAAAAAAGTTTTAGTAAAAGCAACTTTAGCTACACAAACAATTTTATTTTAAAAAGAGTTAAAGGCATCATTACTTCTTCACTAACTACAGGGAGAAAATGAGTTTAAGTAGAAATTAATATGGGGTCTATTTACTTTGTATCTTAATCTACATACATTGTTTCTATCATGCTCATTTCTAATGAACTAAGTCTGAAAACTATTGCAATTCTACCACTGCATTTTAGGTTTCCAAGTTCCTTGGTTTAACAGAAACAATACATAAGCAGCAAAATACAATGAAATAGTAAAATACTATTTTTACTTAAAAATTGGTCACTAAAATGATTTGTAAGTATTTTATGGCAGTGTTTAGAATTAAACTTTATCTTTTAGAAAGTCCAGTAATTCTAATGGTAGAACTAACAATAAAATCTATTTTGAGAAATGGAAAGGACAACTGAGCTAGTGTTTCTTAACAATACATAGCATCTGAAGGAAAGGTAGAATAAAACAAAGAAACAACCTACAAGCACTTCAAATTGAACTAAAACTTTGAAACAAGGTTCAGAAGTAACTACAAATAGCACTTTTGAAAAATAGTGTCATTTTTTAATTAACCATATGTGGCTCATATCATTTAAATCTATGAGGCAAAGTTATATAGGCCTATAGAAAAAAGTGCTAATATTACAAAAGTCCCCCCCCCCCTTGGTTTTATTCAGATAATTCTCTAAATGTGCCATAACTCTTTGGACTGAAAAAGATTTTGCCCCTAAATGTCATCATGTTGCCAACTTATAATTTAAAATATATTTTATGATAATACATAAAATCATATAAAACGTGATTATTTCTATGGGACACCAGGACTCGAACCAACCACCTTTGGTCCTGGATCGGCTGCTTGCAAGGCAAACGCCGCTGTGCTATCTCTCCAGGCCCAAAACGTGATTATTTCTATAAGAGAGGATAGATGGTTTCTTTTTATTCTAAGTGATTTTTATTGTTAGTTTTTCTAAAACATATATCACACCAAAAAATGTTAGGATGAGTTCATGATTTAGTATGAACTAAATGTAGAGAAATGGGTAGTCAGCATAAATAGAAAACTATAATGATTCAAAAAAGGAAATTTGGGGTGAAGTGTTGAAAGAGCACAACTAATGTGCTTTGAAATATTTTTACCAAGGGTCGCAGAGCTAGCACAGAATTAGGGCATTTGCCTTGTAAGCAGCTGATCTAGGACAGACAGTGGTTCAAATCCCAGCATCCTATATGGTTTCTCGAGCCTGCCAGGAGCAATTTCTGAGCTCATATCTAGGAGAAACCCCTGAGTGCCACCGGATGTGACTCAAAAACAACAACAAAAAACACAAAAAATAAATTTGTTTACCAAATATTATTTTGTAATAATTTTAAGGTATTTTCTTTTTGTTGATTCGATATCATCTAAATTCTTATAATAAATATATGTATAATAATAAGATAATTGCAAAATTAATGTAGGGGGAAAGAGCAACTTTACTGAGAAAAATGTATATGAAAGCAGAAAAGTAACATTTCTCAGAATTTACGGATTTTATTTATTGAAGTCATTCAAGATAATAATGTCTTCTATTTTTATTAAATTAATTGAACATAAAATAATTGGGTACAATTTCTGCTATAAACCCTATATTCATGTTTTTTTACACAGTCAATTCTTCAAAGTATTTTAACCCCTCCCTTTTTTAATCATCTTGGTTTACAGAACTATTAATGGTAGGGTTTCATGCATAAAACATCCCAGCACCTCACCTTTTACCAGAGTCTGCTTCTCTTCACCATTGTCCCAGTGCCCCATGTCCCTCCAAATATCCTACTGAAGATAAGATCTCAGTTTCTGTTGGCTTTGGGCATTTTTACTCCTCTACTATGTTTCTTTATAGCTTGCATCTGAGTTAAAGATAGACAGATACATAAGTAGATAAAATATAGATATAAATTGTATCCCTTTGGCTTCCACAGTGATTAATGTGTTGGCATTCTAATGCTATGTTTTCTAATTGCTAATACTAATAAGATTATTACTGATATTATTATATATTATTGTATTAAAATAATCATTATTTATTGGATTAAAATAGGCTACAAATACTATTATGAACATAATTATCCACAGCAGCTGAATAGTTACAGTGAGTTCTCTACACCTACAAGAAGGAAAAATCACCCATATTAGAAAATCTACACAGTTAAAGTGCCAGAAAATCATAACTGTGCTTCAAACTTGTTATAATACCACTCACAAGTACCAGCTTTCTTCTCTATGACTATGCAATGCCCCCAGTCCCAAATCCTTGTGCAGACTGCAACGTGCTCAATAAATCTGTTCTGGCTTGTCTTTAACCATTAGTAAATTTTTATTTTTTACCTCTATCCCCACAAATGGACAGACCCTCTACCTGCTACATTAGTGAATATAAATAGTGACTATAGTAGCTTACGTTGTAGTGCGCTCTCTGATATGCACATGACTAAATGCCACAGCAAACCTTTCAAATAGGAAATCCTATTAGCTAACCAAATAAGCTATTGACACAGTAATCCACAGAAATTAGAGCTACTTTAAAATACTTCCTTTAATTTAATTTTAATTTTCAGTTTGTGGGGCTGACGTGGTCACTCAGAAGGCATATATTATAATCCCCTTACTATCCTTTGGGGCCCCAAACAGTAGTTCTAAAAATAGGTCTTCTGGGACCAGAGAAATATCACAGGGGGTAAGTGTGTTTGCCTTGCATGCCACCGACCCAGATTCAATACCGGGCATATCATATGTCCCTGAACTTTATATGGTCCTCAGAGCCTGCCAGAAATAACCCTGAGTGCTGTCTGGTGCAGCCTCAAAATAAAACAACAGACAAACAAAATATAGGTCTTCTAATTGGTTCCAACCCTAGTTATCTGACTACTAAATCATTTTGTTTGCTTAAATGGCTTCTCTGACAAACTGATTTTCTTAGAAAACAGTATACAATGCTTTGAAATTATGTGTTCATTTGATAGTAATTTTAAAAATATATATCAAAATATGAATATCACTTGTTCATATTTTATGTAAGAGAAAAGACTATAAGAGAGAATTAATTTATATTATACATCTGTTCTCTTGGTATGACTGTGCCAAAAATATGTGTTTCTCAAATTCTCAAATTTTAGCTTTTTCTTCTGCGAAAATGTTTCTTGACTTTCTACTTACTATATTTTAATTTAAATATGTAATAGTACTAGTTAGTATGATATTAACATTGAATTATTTTCGTTATTATTTAAGGTATTCCATACTGATTTCTGGAATTAAAAAATCATTTATAAAAGAAAACTACAATGCTTTATTAAAATATAATTTTCTAACCATAAAACCTGTTAATTTAAAGTATATGATGCAAGGCTGTATTACATTCAGGAAACACCACACCCAGTTTTAGAATGCTATCATAACTCTCAAAGGAAATATATTCTTATCAGTAGTGGCCCTTTCCCCATTACACAAACCAAGCAGTCACTAATATATATTTATTGTTATATATTCATTTAATCTAGCTCTTTCTACAAATATAATCATACTGTATGTGATACCTTTAGTTTACTTCATTGTTTTCAAGTTTAATTCATATGTTATATTCCATTGCCTGATTATATCATATTTTATCAATTAATGGACATTTATACTGTTCAAATCTTTGGGTATTTGAAAAAATATTACTATATATTATTAATAGTTCTCCACAAAGTAATATTTGTATTTATATATATTATTTATTTTTTTGAATATATAAAAGGCTAAAATTTTTAATTGGGGCTAGAGAGATAGTATAGTGTATAGGGCACTTGCTTTGTATGAAATTTTTTTTTGTGTTTTTTTGTTGGTTTGTTTGTTTTTGGTTTTTGGTTTTTAGGCTACACCCGGCATTGCTCAGGGGTTACTCCTGGCTGTCTGCTCAGAAATAGCTCCTGGCAGGCACGGGGGACCATATGGGACACCAGGATTCGAACCAACCACATTTGGTCCTGGATCGGCTGCCTTGCAAGGCAAACGTCACTGTGCTATCTCTCCTGGTCCGCTTTGTATGAAGTTGACCTGGATTCAATCACTGGAACCTTATATGATCCCCTAAAACTCTCCTAACCACCATCCAAGAGTGATTCCTCAGCATGGAGCCACAAGTAAGACCTAAGCCCAGGTGGTTGTGACATAAAAATAAAAATAAAAAAATGTCTAGATCATTTGGTGACCCAGCATTTACATTTGGAAGCCACTATAGTCTAATGGTGCAATTACACTGCACCATTTACATACCTACAAGTAGTATATATAAATTTAAGACATTTTAAATAAAAAGGTAAATGATGAAACTGTATAACCTTAATAAAAGTATTTCATGATATACATGACAAATTCATGATATACATATAATAAATCAAAAAGATTCAAAATTTTATGATTTCTTGCTTTCTTCTTGCAATAATTTATTCTATAATAGTGCACCTGTGAATTCTTTTTAAAAAATAGTTTTGAGTTTATTAAAGTAAAATTTATCAAAAAGATACTTGCTTTTTTTCCAATTTTTATTTTGACCAAAGTGGATTACAAATCTTTCATAGTGACATTGAATCAGGGGCATTCCCACTATCAATGTTGTCCTCCCTCCACCCCTGTTCCCTGCATGCATCCCCTACCCCCCTCCTGTACCCCCAGGTTGCTAGTGGTCCCTGCTGTGTCTAGCATATTGTAGATTGAGTGTCGATTCTGTTGTCATTAGCTTTGGAGTTGGTGTTTAAGTCTGATCATTTTTTTATTTCTTCTTAATGTTCATATCGAAGGCTGGGGGCCGGAGTGGTGTCACAAGGGGTAAGGCGTCTGCCTTGCATGTGCTATCCTAGAACGGATCATGGTTTGATCCCCGGGGTCCCATATGGTCCCCCAAGCCAGAACTGATTTTTTTTTTTTGTTTTTTGGGTCACACCCAGCAGTGTTCAGGGGTTACTCCTGGCTCTACGCTCAGAAATCGCTCCTGAAAGGCTCGGGGGACCATATGGGATACTGGCATTCGAACCGCTGTCCTGCAATCAAGATAAATACCTTACCTCCATGTTATCTCTCCTGCTCCCCAGAAGTGATTTCTGAGTGCATAGCCAGGAGTAACCCCTGAGCATCATTGGGTGTGGCCCAAAACCAAACAAAACAAAAGAATATTGAATATTGGATGAATGCTTAATATATAGGAAACACAGGTTTGGAATCCTGTCAGGAGTTGCTGAGCACCACTTGGTGTGCCCCCAAGACAAAAAAATTATTTTGAGTTTTGAAAGAAACAGGGATAAACAGTAGTCCCAGAGAATTGTTTATAATCTGAATCAGGTTATTTTAAGCTCAACTACAATTTATAAAGCTTAATAATTTATAGAAAAAACTTTCTGAGATCCTGCCAATTCCAGACCATTACTTTTAATAGATATTATGATTCATTGGTTTGGAATTGTTCACTTTTCTTTTCTATGTTACTTTCATATTTACTTTCATATTACTCTTATTTACCCTGTTCATACCAGTAATAATTATTCTAGATCATCAGTCACACATACAATAGATACAATTTGTAATGTCTTATTTTAGTTGTTAAGTGAAACTTTATCGCCAGAGAAAGTTCCACATGAAGTTTAAAAGTTAAGTTTAGTGGACAAAGAGCCATGGGTGTATGTAGTGTACCCAAGACCCACCCATTTCTGGGAGGGGTCTTGGGAACCGGATAGTAGGTGTAACCCTACCTGCAAGACCCGGCCCATTCCTGGGAGGTTCCTGGGAGGGGTCTTGGAAAGAATAGATAAACCTCTGAGCCAGGGGATTCGGCCCTTTTGCCGTTTCTCTCTTTGCCTGGCTGGGCTCCCTGGCTTTTGGACCTTGGCTCTTTGGCTCTTTGGGCCGCATGGAGCCCAAAGGGAAGATGGCTGAAAAGAGGATAAGATGCAGGGCAAGCCTAGAATGGCTGAATGCTTGAAAGGTTATAAGTAGGCCACACGCGTGGTGGCTAGGGCCTGAATAAAGTTGTTGCTTCCTGACGCCTGCGTGTAAGTGAGTGATTTCACCTGGGCCTGGGACTCACCAGCTGGATGGAGGTTGCAAAGCCACGTGGCCTGGGATGGCATCCATCACCATCCAGCCCCATCCAGCTCCATCCTTAATTATGTAATACAACAGGTGTATGCCCATCTATTTACAGAGAGTTGGGGCTATCATGAAGAACAATATGAAACACTGAAGATGGAGTGTAAATAACATAGTTATTTTGTAATAAAATTAGGAATTCAAGTGCTGTCATGTCATAATTATTATTTCCACCAAGTAGGAATAAGCACATGTGATTTCATTTTACTTCATGAAAAATATTTTTTTACTTGAGAAAAAGAATGTACCACAATTCTTCTCTTTTACTGAGTTTCTGAGAAAAATGAATGCTCTTTTATGGGATCAAAAGTGGAGAAAAAAGGAGGCTGGAGAGATAGCCTAGCACTAGGGCATTTGCCTTGCAAGTGGCCGACCCAGGATGGACCTGGGTTTGATTCCCAGCATCCATATGGTTCCTCAACCCTGCCAAGGAGCGATTTCTGAGCACAGAGCAAGGAATAACCCACAAGCACCTAAGGGTGTGGCCCAAAATACAATATATATATATGTTTTAGAGTTTTTTGGGGGAGGGAGTTGGGACACACTCAGCATCTCCCAGTGGTTATACCTGGCTCTGTGCTCAGAAATCGGTTCTGGCAGGCTCTGGGACCATATGGGATGCTGGGGATTGAATCTGGGTCCACCCTGATTCATCTGTATGTAAGGCAAATGCCCTTCCACTGTGCTATTACTCTGCCAAGGAAAAAAAAAATTAGAAATTTTTACTAGTGCAGTGAAAATCAAGGAAAACATGTATCTTTCACAGACCTTTGAAACTTTTTTTTTTTTTTTTTTGGTTTTTGGGCCACACCTAATAACGCTTGCTCAGGTGTTACTCCTGGCTATGTGCTCAGAAATCACTCCTGGCTTGGGGGACCAAATGGGACGCTGGGGGATCAAACAGCAATTCATCCTAGGTTAGCGCATGCCTTACAATTGGCGCCACTGCTCCAGCCCCAGAAACGTTCTCTTTTGTTTCACTTACTTTTTTTTTTTTTTTGGTTTTTGGGACACACCCGGTGACGCTCAGGGGTTACATGTGGGACGCTGGGGGATCGAGCCGCGGACCATCCTAGGCTAGTACGCACAAGGTAGATGCTTTATAGCTTGTGCCACTGCTCTGGCCCCTCACTTACTTGAAATAATATATTCTCCACAAGTAATAACATTCAAACATACACTGCTTCCTAAAAGTTGTTATAGGCATTCTCTACTCAGCCCTTTTGCCCTGAGACCTTGGTTTCTGGTCTTTCTTCCAGACTTTAAACAGTAATGTCATCTTCTTCACTCATCACTCATATTTTCTTGAGGCTTTAGGATATTTAGTAAACTTTTTGGTTCTATCTATAAATAAAGTTTAGAAACACTGCAGAACTTCTTTCAACCAAAACATGAGGCCATTAGCACCACCTTTTTGTCTCCAATGTTTGCTTAGTTTATTCAACTAAACAAAGAGAAGTTGGGGTTAGGAGTAACAGAACAGTGAGTAGGGCATTTTTATTTGCATGCAGCTGACCAGTTTGATACTCAGCATGGTTCCCCATGCCTTCATAGAAATGAGCTCTGCAGATTGTCAGATGTGACCCCCCAAACAAAAGACAGACAGAGAAGTTGAAAAGTGATTTCTGAGATCAGAGTCAGGAATAACCCCAGAGTGCAACCAAGTATAGCCAAAAACAACAACAATAACAACAACAACAAAAAGAAAGAAGAAAGAAAGAAAGAAAGAAAGAAAGAAAGAAAGAAAGAAAGAAAGAAAGAAAGAAAGAAAGAAAGAAAGAAAGAAAGAAAGAAAGAAAGAAAGAAAGAAAGAAAGAAGAAAAAAGAAAGAAAGAAAGAAAGAAAGAGAAAGAAAGAAAGAAAGAAAGAAAGAAAGAAAGAAAGAAAGAAAGAAAGAAAGAAAGAAAGGAAGGAAGGAAGGAAGGAAGGAAGGAAGGAAGGAAGGAAGGAAGGAAGGAAGGAAGGAAGGAAGGAAGGAAGGAAGGGAGGAAGGAAGGGAGGAAGGAAGGAAGAGGAAAAAAAGAAAGAAAGAAAGAATAAAAAAGAAAAAGAAATTAGAAAGAAAGAAAAAAGAAAAACAAAGAAACAAAGAAAAAAAGGAAAGCAACTAAATATAAAAGCTGAAAAAGTTTATTGACAGGGTCGAAGAGATGGCATGGAGGTAAGGTGTTTGCCTTGCATGCAGAAGGATGGTGATTCGAATTCTGGCATCCCATATGGTCCCCTATGCCTGCCAGGGGCGATTTCTGAGTGTAGAGCCAGGAGTAACCCCTGAGCACTGCCGGGTGTGACCCAAACACCCCCCCCCCAAAAAAAAAGATTACTGACATTACTAAATTTAAATTAGATTACTTATATAGTAAGAGAGCAATGACTTCTTTTATATTCACACATCTTCAGATAGATATGGTGTGGGAGAGTTGAATTCAAGGCTTTATTGGTCTGGAACCAGAACCAGCCACCTTTATTTTTGTTTTACATGGTTAATGTAGTTGGTATGTCTCTTCAAACACTTTTTCTGTGAATTTTTAAAATTTGTTTTTGTTCAAGGGAGTTCCTACATATCTCTACTCTTACTTAAAATAGACACCTTGTATTATGTATCCTATGATGACTATCCATGTTAATATCTCATTTAACAAATAATTAAAACAGCTTTCACTCATAATAAATCTATTTCATAAGATTACAGGTAATAAAAATCTTAAAATAAACTTATTAAAGGTGAACAGAAATCAATGGAGCAATCACTTTAAACAATTTAAATTTAATAAAAATAAAGTTTAAAGTTTTAGGAAAAAAACATTTTAAGTCCAAAGACTAAATATTTATTGGCTCCACTCTATAAAATTGGATTAATGCCCAAGCAGGTTTGTATCAAAATTAAAGAGTGCCAGAAATAGAATTAGCTTTATAATCTTTTCATCCCATATTAACGAGCCCTTAAGAGTAACTTTTATTGTTTTTCTGAGATAGACTGAATTATTAGATGTAAAGATTATATGTGTATATATATATATATATATATATATATATATATATATATATTTGTGGCTATAAGAAGTAATTCAGAGCTGAAGCAGTGGCACAAGTGGTAGGGTATTTGCCTTGCATGCGGCTAACCTAGGACGGAGGGCGGTTCCATCCTCTGGCGTCCCATATCCCTCGGCATCCCTTATGGTCCCCCAAACCAGGAGCGATTTCTGAGCGCATAGCCAGGAGTAACCGCTGAGCGTCACCAGGTGTGGCCCAGAAAGCAAAAAAAAAAAAAATGTAATTCAATCTTAAAATTTTATAGATAAAATAATAAAACATTCCAGAAAAGATGAACACAACCAGATTTATTCATGAGATATGTAACTCTAAGTATTATTTATTTGTGAATATGTCCATTTTAAGGGTGTTGTTGAAAACAAACTTTTCATTCTATCCATAGCTTAACAATTGTACTTGGAAACAAAAATTTCCCTGTTTGCTGTACAATCCTCCTAAACATTCTAACCCTGCTTGGATATGCTGCACTCTTCTGGGCATAGAATTTTATAGCAATTATCAAAACAACCAAGCCAATAAAGTTGGATTTATGAAACAAAAACCAATTATTAACAAACATGTCAAATGTATGGCTTTTATTTTTACGAAAAAGATATAGAAAAAAACATAATAGTTAAAATAGATACTTAAGTGACAACGTAATAAGAAATTTTGTGTCGCTTTCTATTTTTGTCCAACAGTCAAACACCTGAAAACCACCACACTGTAGGCACATTTCTAAAGGTGCCAGCTGTTCCCTGCTGTTTAAAACAACAGCAGAAACAGAGTTAAAGTCACGTTTCCAGACTGGCCGAGGACTAGGATAATAGCTTTCCTGGTGGGAAATTAGTGGACTTTTTCCTTCCAGATAACTTTGTTTGCAGAGCAACAGGGGAATTAAGAATTAGCCAACACATGTTGGAAAATACTCTTGCCTTGAAAACAATTTTTTCTGGCCCCCAATCTTGCTTCGCTGGAAGTAGTCGCCAAATAACAAAACTTAAATTGCAGCAGTGTTCAAATTTATTGCATGACGCTATGGCAACATAAAACAAGTCTTCTTTAAATGGAAAATTTGACCAGCTTCTATGAGGTAAGTGAATTTGGAAAGTAGAAAGCGAGTGGGGGAGTACTTTTTCTTTTCTTCTTTTTTTTTTTTAAGGGGGAGTGGGTGCACCAGGAAAAAATTCTAAGCAACCACATAATCGTAGTCACTTAGGATGTCAAAGCATGTTAGATTAGACAGCTCGCTGGCTCTCCGGATCTCCGTGCATCACCTAGGGACTTTCTGGCTTAACTGGACACCGGAGGGGGGAAATTCCTGACACAGGCTAACCAAAGTGGGGGTTGGTTAAAAAATAAAGAGAGGAAACGGAGAAAAGATGCGCCTCGGTAGGACCCAGTGCCGGGTGATTCTCAGCACCAGCCTGCACCTTCCAGGAGGAGCTGCTCCGGAGGGACCCTCCATGGTCAGGCACGGAGCTGCGCTCGCCGCTGGGAGGTCTCCAAGCAGCTCCCGCAACTGTCAGCGACTCGACGTCCACCCCACGCGGGGACCGCGACCCCAGGTCGGCAACCCTGAGCCCCACCCGCACCTCGACCCTGGGGTGCACGGCTTCCCCCTTCTATCTCCTTGCCCAACCCGTGCGTCTCGTTGCGTGGCTTGGCCGCGCGCCCGGGGACCCCCGCGCCCTCCCGGCCCCCGCGAGGCTGCGTTTCCCGACAACTCCCCACCCACCCGGAGAGGCCCCTCTCCACGCCGCGGCCCCACCCCCGCGGGGGCCCCCCCGAGCGGCGCCTGATTGGCCCGGCCGCGCTGATGCATCACTCTCCGGCCGCGTCCCCGCCCCCGTTTCCGACCGCCCGGCGAGCGGAGCGCAGCGCAGCGGCCACCGCGCGGGGTGAGCGAGCGAGCGAGTGAGCGAGTGTGAGCGCGCGGGGTGTGACGGCTCCGCTCCGAGGCTCCCTCCGGCTGTGGCCCCCCCCAGGTGGGCGCGCGCGCGATCCACGGGGAGCTGGCACCGGGGCACACACGCTCCGCCCGCGGACCGCAGGCTTGGGCGAGTCCCAGCTCGGGGATGGAGAGCGGGCGAAGTTGAGCCGCCCCCTGCACCCCAACTCTTGCGGATCCCTTCCCGCCCCGAGGTGCGCGAGGTGCCGGCCTTGGCACGCTCCAGGTGTGCCCGTCCCGCAGCACCCCCGCACCGGGGCGCGGAAACTTCCCCTGAAGTCTCCAGTGTGTGTGTGTGTGTGTGTGTGTGTGTGTGTGTGTGTGTGTGTGTGTGTGTGTGTGTGTGTGTGTGTGTGTGTGTGTGTGTGTGTGTGTGTGTGTGGAGGGGGGTCTCGGAGCGGGTTCCCCGGGGATCCCCGAGGCTGGGGCGCGAAGGCGGGGAGAGCCGCTGGGCATCGCCCCCCGTTCCCCACCTAATTTCTTTCTCCCTTTTGCTTCTCTTCTCTGCCCGCAGGGGTTGCCGCCCGCCCTGGTGTGTCGCGCGTGCTGGTGTGCCGGCGGAGCCGCCCCCGGGAGAAGACTCGGGAGGGCGTCGCTGCCCCCGGGGAGACCCGCAGCCCGGCCCCCGGGGTGGGGCGGCCCGAATGCGCCCGAGCCGGCCCCGCAGCCGCTGACGCGGGGCGGCGGTGAAGTTTGCCCGCCGAGCGGCGCGGCGCGGGGCCCCTGGACGGCGGGCTGCGCGGAGGAGGCGGTGGCGGCGGCCGGAGCGATGCCGGCGGGGGGCCTGTTGCCGCTCTTCGGCAGCCCGGCGGGCGGCGGCCTGGGCGGGGGGCTCGGCGGCGGCGGCGGCGCCGGCGTGGGCAGGAAGGGCTCGGGCCCCGCCGCCTTCCGCCTGACGGAGAAGTTCGTCCTGCTGCTGGTCTTCAGCGCCTTCATCACGCTTTGCTTCGGGGCGATTTTCTTCCTGCCCGACTCGTCCAAGCTGCTCAGCGGGGTCCTGTTCCACTCCAGCCCGGCCCTGCAGCCGGCCCCCGGCCACCGAGCCGGGGAGCCGGCCGGCGCCCTGGAGGACAACTTGGCCCGGATCCGCGAGAACCATGAGCGGGCTCTCCGGGAAGCCAAGGAGACCCTGCAGAAGCTGCCCGAGGAGATCCAGAGGGACATCCTGCTGGAGAAGGAGAAGGTGGTCCACGACCAGCAGCGCCAGGAGGAGGCGTTCCAGGGGCTCCCCGCGGTGGACTTCGTACCCCCCATCGGGGCGGTGGGCCGGCCGCCCTCCGACTCTGACATCTCGGACAAGAGGGCAAAGATCAAAGAGGTGAGTGCTCGGATGGCCCAGGCCGGGGGTCGTTTTGGCCCCGGGGACTGACTGAGCTTTGGCGCTCAGGGGCTGGCAGTCCCGCGGGGGAGGGAAGTGCTTTTTTCACTTCCACCTGGTTCTGGGTCAAAGGCGCTTTCGATTTCCGTGTTTTAGAGACCTAGCAGACGTGGCCAATTCCGAGCAGAGGTTGAACCCCTTGGCCTTTTGGCTGGTGATGGAGCTAGGAGAGGTAGCTATGAAAGGTACGGGCAGGTAGTGTACAAGCCGCAGTCACGAGCTGGTACCTGGTTAATCATTCCCGGAGAACAGTGAGAGCGAAGATGCTTTAACAGTCCTCTCCGAAGGCTTGGGCTTGGCACTGGAATGAAGTTTGAACGCAAAGGCAAAAAGCATCAGTCAAGCTTGACTTTATAAAAATGAGGGGGAGGGTTCTAAAACATTCCTGAACACCCCGGCATTTTTAGTCAGTCGGTGCTTCTCTGCCAGGTGGCACCCTGTGCTTGCTTACAGATGGCAAGGTGAAACTTGAGACCTACCCATCCTAGGGGGCACACTTCCTTTTCTTGAAGAATGCAAACTGGGAAGAGCTGGTCCACCCACTGTCCCTTGTACTCCTAGGTTCCAGCTAGGAATTGCAACAGGTTTGTGTCCACAACAGCCGTAGTGATAAATTGTAGGACAAACATGGACTTGAAGCTTATTTATGAGCACGCTCATTTGGAACTTGGAACATGCGGTTAGTTTGTGACCAGCTGAAAGCTGAAGAAGACCTTAAAAATCACACTAGACTATATAATTCTACAGAAGAAAGTTGAAGAACCCAGAGCTCCAGAACCCAGTTCTGCGGACCCAGTCATTCGGAACTTGAATGTACTTGTTCACCAGGCACTGAGTTCTTTGTGTTCATAGAGTTAAGTTTTGCCTGGCTAAAACTGGCAGCCTAAATTTTTCACAACCCGAGTATTGTAGGAAGGAAATTAAAGCTTTTATTCTAAATCTGATGTAGACACCTAAAATGCATTACAAGTGGAAGTATGACTTTTTTTTTTTAAATGGAGTCTGACAGTAAGTTGTGTGTTTTGACTTTCAGTAGATCTTACAAAGCTTCCTAATTATCCATTTTCAGAGAGTAAACAGAACTAATTTTGAAATAGTGAAAGGTATTATTTAGCTGGCGTAAGTATGGAAAGCAGCAGTTTTAGAACTTGTGACTTTAATGCGCAACTAGATAAATTTGATAAAACTCTAATTGATAAAGTAGATAAGGAATCTCTTCAGTTTACTGCAGGCAAATTGTCTTTATTCCACTGTGCAGATATACTCTCTTTCCTGGTCCATCAGTTTTTTCTGCTTCTTTGAGGCCTCTCAGAGAAAGAAATCTTCAAAACTTAAGGGAATGCTGGATATTAATTCCCATGTTTCCCCAAGATATTTTTCTTTTTCTTACAATCCTGACAAGGTTCTCAAATTGGAAAGGGGATGAACAAACAAACAACAGTAGCAGCAACAACAACAACAACAACAAAAACCCTGCTTCTCACCAATTGTCTTCTTACCCTCATCTCCACCCTCCATTAAATAGATATTCATTCAAAACCCCTAGATAAATTAACCTCAAATCTGTATTTGCTTTAGTTGCCGTGATATATGAATCAGTGTAATTTATAGGTGCCATGCTTTTGGAGTCCTGTGAGCTGGCCATGAGGGACAATCTCAATTGCCCAATGAAATTATTTTAAATACTAGTGATAAGTATTGTTTAAAAGTTGCTGGCACTAATCAGTAAAGGAACTCATGTAGAGCAAAAATAATGGGTCAGTGGGAGTCAGTTGAGGATAGCATATTAACAGCATGCCTATCTTTTCATGTACATTCATATTATCTTTGTCTCTAGACCAAAAGGTTTTCATTAAGCATGTAAAGGAAATTATATGGCATGCTGTGTCTGTATGATGCCAACACTTTAGCACCTTACTGGTTTGAGCTTGTCTAGTCTTGCAAGAAGTGATGAAACTAAATATGCTTTTTAACATTTCATGTTGCCTTGAGGAACTAAAAAGGCCACAATAATTATAATTAGCTTCAGTGCTGGGCTGGAGAGTCATCAAGCACCCTACCTGGGTTTGATCCCCATCAGGAGTGGTCCCTGAGCACTGCTGGATGTGACCCCAAAACTAAAACCTCTCTCCCCACAAAAAACTACAGTCATTTAATCAGAGCTTTAAAGAAATGAGTTATGACTTTTTATCAGATAGGTCCCTGAGATTTATTCCTTTGTAAACAAAAATGAATAAAGTTAAGTAACTCACATTATTCTAAATCTGTGCTGTAAATGTTTTCTTTCAAAGATGAAAGAGTGGTAATAAAGAGGGCCTAAACTTCACACCCTTTAGAACTCTATCACACAGAACTCTTTAGAACACTATCACACTTTAGCAGACTTTAGAACTCTATCATAGAGACTTCTTGTCTTGAATGGATTAACTTCTGCCTTTTATCTTTCTTGTTCCTCTATTTTTGATTCTTCCATAGATTTAAGTTCTCTACCACACCCTCATGAGCTAACTTATGTGTTAAGATTTGGAAAGTATGATCTTTAACATGTCAGAAGTTTGGACTATACTTTCTGAGCCAAGCTTTTAGGACATAAATTTGGCTTAATTGCTGTCATTATTTTTTATAATAATAGCATAGATGGATTATTGGTGATACGGTAAAATATTTTGTTTGTGTTTGCACTACACTCAGCCATCCATGTTCAGGGCTTACTCCTAGATCTGAGATCTTGAGATCACTCCTGGCTGTGCTCTGGGGAGCATTTGTGGTGATAGTAACTGAATCTTGGATAATTGCATATTAGGCAAGCAAGCACCTAGCATGATGTACTCTCTCTCTAGCCCCTTTATGGTAAATTTTTAACAAATGTGTGCTAGTATTTCTATGAAAATATTGTCAGATATTCATCACAGAATGATACTCTGGGCTTTCCAGTACTAACTTGATGAAGGTTGTTTTTAATGTCCAATTTTAAAATTAAGATTAAGACCCTTGCCCATTAAAAACTTTGTAAATAACTTCTGGGAATTTCTGAAATATATAGTAACTATTTAGTACATGATTGACTTTTGTCAGTTTGATTTTTATAAAATTATAGTTGAGAAAGCAATGTTAGAACAACAAAACTCAAGTTAAAACAGGTCAACAAAATTATTAGAAAAAGTTGCATTTCCCTTGCCCCATTCCTCCTTAATTTTCATTTATTGTATTATATTTATTTTTTTTTTATCACAACCAATAGTGCTCAGGGCCTACTCTCTGACAACAAGAGGGTTGTTGAATACCCTTGGTATTCGGGACTAAAAATGTGGTGGTACAGGGCATTGAATTCTGGCCTCCTGCATGTAAAGTATGTACTTAGCCTATTGAGTTATCTCTGTGACCCCATGTATCTTTTTTTTGTTTTGTTTTGTTTTGTTTTGGGGTCACACGAGGCAGCAGTCAGGGGCTACTCCTGGCTCTGCTCTCAGAAATCACTCCCAGCAGGCTCGGGGGACCAAGGAAATCGAACCACCGACCTTCTGTATGAAAGGCAATCGCTCTACCTCCATGCTATCTCTCTGGCCCTGATCCGTGTATCTTTTTATAGAATCAAGAAGTTTCATTTTGGAAGGAGAAAAATAAAGAAGTTTCATTTTATAGTAACTGTTATTTTTCTTGGTGCTTACACAAAGAGCCTCCACTAGGCTCATTTTACTCATTGAGGCCAGTAGTATTCTCAGGGCAACTGAGTCTACACTTAGAAGTAGGGTAGTAGGGCTGAAGTAGTTTGAAGTAACAGGAATTGAGGTCAGGGTTTTCAGTGTTAGACTCATGCTCTAGTGCTTGAGCCATCCTCTGACATCAAAAGGAGTGTGTGTGTGTGTGTGTGTGTGTGTGTGTGTGTGTGTGTGTGTGTGTGTGTGTGTGTGTGTGAGAAATTATGGAAAGTTTATACATAATAGGGTTACATAGTTAGTGGGAATTCCTCCCTTCACAGACTGGAATCTGCAAAAATATAATGGGGCAGGGTTGAGTGACTGTTTGCAAACGTTAGTATTCTATCAGTTAAGATTTAGAGTCAGTCAGCTGTGGGGACCAGAGTTATCTTCTTAAATTTCTCAAATCAGGCTTTAGATTTTCATTCTTGACCTAATTAGAGAATTCTAAGTTTACAGAAACTGTTCATACAATGACTGGTAAAATATGTTTATATTACATTCACTGTCCTTCCATTGTTCATGGAATCTTTATGTTCACTGTTAGTTAACTCTGTAAATTAAAAGTTAAGAATCAGTCATGGGAATATGATATCTCTTGACAGACTAAAACTAAATGCTTGTATTTTGAAACATAACTGCCTAGTTTATTTATATGGGAGGGCCAAAACAATAGTTCAGCTTGTAGGACACTTGTCTTGCACAAGGAGTAACTTGTAGCTGAGTTTAATTCTTGCCCCCATCTGGTACCCAAGCTCTGCCAAATGTGGCCCCCAAACAAAGTTTTTTTTTTTTAAAAAGTGATTGTCCAATTTATTTGTATAGAAAGTTTGGATATGGAAAATTTGCAAATGATGAAAACAAAAATTAAAACCTGACTTTAGAGAATATTATAAACCCTTGATAAAGTTGCCTTGCCTATTCTACTGCTCACCCTGCTCTGAGATACCCCTAATACTGAACATGGGCACATACCAGATTCCCGACTCAAAGATCATTTCCAGAACAAATACTGTATTTTCTGGATATAAGATGACTGGGCATATAAACAACACCCTATTTTTCCTGTTAAAATATAGGGTTTGGGCTATATTTACCATATAAGACTATCTCTTTTTTTAACACACACCAAATTATAATTAATAAAATTAATTATCATCCATAGTTTTTTTAAGTACATTATTAGTGGCCTACCATAGAAAAGCAAACAGGTCAGTTTGATCTTATTCTCATTATAAATATTACAGGATGTAAAGACATTTATAATTATTTAGTTGGGCATTCTTCATAAAGAGAGGTGGCAGAGAAAAAGAAGGAACAGGGAGATTCTTTAAAAGGGTTATGACAATGTCAGGGACCTCTTTTAAAATGTAAATACATGTAATGTTTTGACACAGTGCTTATCTTTAAGAATTGATAGCTGGGCTAGAGAGTTAGTACAGAGTTTACCAAACAGTTGTCTTGAGTATATCCTGACTCTCACTTGAATTCCTATATACATGGCCCACTTAATACTGGGTATGTCCCCAAACTGCTGAAAGTAGACCCTGAGTAGCCACTGAGCAGCACCACCTCAGATATGAGGAACAACATCTGCCACAAGTTACTTGGAGGAAACTTCATGTATCTTAAGCACCCATTGGAAGACTTGCCTCCCCAACTGATCTAAAGGACTGTATTTTAAAATAGATATGTTTAGAAATCACAGCAATTTATAGGTTCTTCATTGTTGCAGTGCAGAGTTCTCTTCACCCAAATTGTTTTTAGATTCCTTTCCCTGCTCTGTACCATCCATTTCTAGAGATGTGATAAGAAAGGCTGGTTGTAAAATCAGATAATAATAATAATCAGATATGTGTATGTTGTTTAATCTCTCAGATCTTCAGTTTTCTTATTTGTAAAATGGGGATAATGATGCCATTTCTTTGGCTCACAAAGCTTTGAATATCGGCTATTTCTACTTGTATCATTACTTATTAATCACTTATTCATTATCTGAAACCATAAAGATTATAGTTTCAATACTATTTAATAAATCTTCAGATGGACTTCAAAAAGTTTCAAAAATTTAACAATAACTAAGCTTAAGAAAATGTGTCCGTGATGGGCCAGAGCAGTGGCGCAAGCAGTAGGGCGTTTGCCTTGCACACACTAACCTAGGATGGACTGCAGTTCTTCCCCAAGCTGGAAGCAAATTCTGAGCACATCGCCAGGAATAACTCCTGAGCATCACTAGGTGTGGTCCCCCCAAAAACAATAATAACAACAACAAAATATGCCTGTGATGGGAACATGCTTGTGATGGAAAGGAACCTGGGGCCATTGGTGGAAGGAAGTTGACACTGCTGGTGGAACATTGGAAGCTTGAAACTAAACTGAACAACTTTGTAAATCTTTGTACCTTAAATTAAAAAAAAAAGAAGTAACTTATCTAAAACTAAGGTTTGGTACTTATTGGGCATGTTTATAGTTAATTAACATGATCTCTTAGACAGCTACCAATTTTATCATGCCACTGTCAAGTCAGATTTTCTCAGTTTCTTACCAAAACTCCTCAATTATTTTAAAATTTTTATTGTTGTTTAGCTTGTACTTTAAATATGTGTTAAAAGATTGATTTGTTTCTCAGTAGCTTCTTAAATGTTGAAATTGTTCTTCAAAATAGAGAACATGATTGAGAAAAGTTCATTTCCACCTGCTTTGTCTTTGGTGGGAAGTGTTTAAGAAATCAAAGGAAAATGATTTTAGAATTGAAAAAAAATTTATACAATTTTGGCACATTCTTAACCTATCTCCTAACCATCAAAAGTAACATAAATTTTTTTTGTTTTGTTTTTGGGCCACAACTGGTGACTCTCAGAGGTTACTCCTGTCTATGCACTCAGAAATCGCTCCTGGCTTGGGGGATTATATGGGACACTGGGGAATTGAACCGCAGTCCGTCCTAGGTTTGCATGTGCAAGTCAGACGTCCTACTGCTTGTGCCACTGCTCCAGCCCCTAAAATAACATAAATTTGACCCTAGAAATACCTCAAAAGGAAAATTACTGTTTTACTTGTGGGGAGCCCAGATTTGATCTCCTGCCTTGTATGGTTTTCTGAGAACTGCTGATGTGACCCTAAATCCAAAATCTGGAAAACAACAACAATTATACATTGATTGTACTTTGTAACTTAGATTTTCTTTCCTTTTTTTTTTAAATTAAAAAAAAAAAGATTTATTAGGGTTTCATGCCCAAAAGGACTTCAGTGATCCCAAGCCCAAAATTCATTTGACATATGAGAAATTGGGCCTGGTGAGCTTTGATGCCCTGAGATTTCCCAGTGCTCAAATACAGAGCCGAAAACTGCTTCCAGGCACTCAGGCCCTGCTCAGCCTGTGTTATCTGGACACTAATGAATAACAAGGTTTATAGCTGGCTGCCCTGACCTACCTTCCTTCTCAACCCAGAATGGCAGGCCAGAAGTAAGAAGCCCCATCTAGAGGATCCTAGAGGGAGATGGAAAGTCTTTGCTCAATGAGGTATTGCCTTTGAATGCAATATCCATTAATTCCTTTGCTTTGCTTCCTCACTGTCCCACCCCCAACACAGAGACCTGATAAAGGTTTCCTTCTGTGATCTTCAGGTACTTGAAAGAAAACCAAATGAGATTAAAGCTTAAGAGCATTTAAAAGTTACAGTGCTCCTTTCCTCATGAATACTCTGTGGCTTTAGGAACACTAGAGCCCAGCAGTCTTGCAGATAATCCAGGAGAGAGATAATAAAATTTAAAGGCCCACATATCATTTGTATTTATTTGACTTTTATAACTAGAATGCCTCCCTTACTTCCTTTTCCCTGCCAACCTATTTGTCTCTCTTGCTCTTAAGCTTATCAAAGGACCAGTCCCTGATTTACTCCATGCTCCTATTACTCTTATTCCTCTTGCAGAGGCAGCACATATTTTCCTATCCCTCTGGGTTTTTATATCTGGCAAATAATTAAATGGACATAGAAAAATTAATAATAGAAAAAGACAATTATGTATGCAAGGGAAGTCAGAGAATGTCAACCCCTCTTTTGGTCATTATAGGGAGGTAATAAAGTTTTTAGGAAGGGGTAATAAAACTTGGGAGAGAAAGTCAAAACAAACCTTTGTTATTGAAAGGTATTTTCTTTGTGTTAGACTTACCTACATATGCATCCGAAGTAGATTTTGCAAACTAGTAGTTTGGGGAATAAGACTGTCACTTATGACCTGACTACCACAGAGATTTACTATTTTATGGAGAGATAGACAAAAACATCTTGGATCTTTTGTCTTTCCACATCCTACATTTCAAAATAATCAGAATGCCACATAGGCACTTCTAGAAACCCAGTCTTTGACTTAATAGGATTCTCATATGAAAACTTCCCTGAAAGTTGTTTACTGTATGTAGTTACATAACATCATTCATAGATTCCTATGAGTAAAACTACATAAAAAAATCAATCAGGTCCTGTATATATTTTTATTCTATAGTGAGGGGCAAGAGAGATAGTAAAATAGATAGGTAGGGTATTTGCTTCACATGTGGGACACTCGGGTTCAATCTCCAACATGCATATGGTTCTCCCAGGAGTAATTTTTGAGTGTAGAGCCAGGAGTAACTCTTGAGCACTGCTGGGTGTGCACCCCACATGTTTTTTGGGACAGGAAAGATAGAGTACATGGGTAGGGCATTTGCCTTGTATTTATTTTGGGGGAAGGGGTCGGCCACAGCAGTTAGAGCTCAGGTATTAACATTTGGCTCTGGGCTCAGAAATCACTCCTGACAGGCTGGGGAAAAGTGGTGAGGGACATGTCAAAAGCTCTACCTACCACTGTGCTATTGGCTCTGGCCCAGGCATTTGTCTTGCACGTGACTGACCTGTTCAATCTCCAGCATTCTGTATGGTCCCCTGAGCCTTCCCAGAGTGATTCTTGAGTACAAAACCCTGATCATCACCAAATGTAATCCAAAAATAAAAGGAGAAAGTTGGAGAGATGGTACAGCATCTTGGATGTGGCTGATGCAGGTTCAATATTCTATATCCCATATGGTCCCCCAAGTGCAGCCAGAAGTAACCCCTGGGCTGCCAGTTTTGGCCCCCAAATCAAAAAAAGAACAACAATAACATCAAAAAAGGACAATGAGATATTATCTGATACCTGTTTAAATAATGGAGATATCTTTGTAATAATTAGCAATGTGTTGGAGAATAGAAAATGCTGGACTTTCATTCTCAAAGAAGCCTTTTTTTTTTTTTTTTTTTTTTACAAAAGTGGTTTCTATATAAAAAGAACTTTGTAGAGGAGTGAGAAAAAAAGAACAGTAAAGCATTTGTAGGAAGGTGGATAACATACTGGTGGGCCTCAATGTGATAAATTTTCATCTGGACTGATCCCCTGAGATCCATTTCTGATGATGGAAAATTTAAAGTTTAAGGTTTCTGATTTAAGGTTTCTACCTCTTCCTAATAAAGGGAGACGTTCCTGTTTTAATTTAAAATTTTTTTATTGTAGTTTAGGTAACTTGGTAGTTTTAACAGCATTGTTTGTTTTGGGGTCACACCCGGCGGCACTCAGGGGTTACTCATGGTTGTGCTCCCAGAAACCGCTCCTGGCAGGCACGTGGGATCATATGGGATGCTGGGGTTTGAACCACCGTTAGTCCTGAATCTGCTAGGTGCAAGGCAAACACGCCTTACTGCTGTGCTATATCTCCCGCCTATAACAGTATATATATATATATATATATATATATATATATATTTTTTTTTTTTTTTTTTGTCTTGTTTTGGGGCCACATACGATGATGCTCAGGAGTTACTTCTAGCTCTACGCTCAGAAATCATTGCTCCTGGCAGGCTCAGGGGACCATATGGGATGCTGGGGTTCGAACTTGGTCAGTCCTAGGTCAGTCACATGCAAGGCAAAAAGCCCTACCGCTGCGCTGCTATGGCTCCGCCCCTCCTAACAGTAGCTTTTTTTGTTTTGTTTTTTTTTTGGAGGTTTTTGTTTGTTTGTTTGTTTTTGGGCCACACCCGGTGACGCTCAGGGGTTTCTCCTGGCTACGTGCTCAGAAATCGTTCCTGGCTTGGGGGACCATATGGGACACCAGGGGATCGAACTGCGGTCTGTCCTAGGCTAGTGCCGGCAAGGCAGACACTTTACCTCTCCGTGCCACAGCTTGGGCCACAGTAGATTTTACATTTATAATTTAATTGTACCTTTATCACCACCAAGGGATCCAAGTCACTTTACTACTATCCTTCTGCCACTTCTAGTTTACTTCTTTCCCTTTCACCCAGCCCCAGGCTTGTTATTTTCAGTGTTGTAATCAGAGCCATGAGTTTGTCATTAGATATTATCTATCCCTTTGTTTTGTTTCTCTGTAGACCATGGAGTGAAATCATGTGATTTGTGTCCTCTTACCTCTGATTTATTGCAAGTACTATGTCTTCCAGTTCCACCCAGGTTACAGTGAGCTGTAAGATTTTATATTGTAACTGTGTATGTAGTTTTCCATTATATGTATAACATAACTTCTTTATCCATTTATCTGTTCTTGGGTAGTTTTAATATCTGGCTATTGTGCTTATGCAGTGAACATAGGTATGCACATACCTTTTTGAATTAATATTTATGTTTTTGCGGGGTAAATGCCAAGAAGTGGAATCACTGAGACTTGTGGAAATCATTACTTTTTTGACGACTTGCTATACCGTTTTTTTTGGTAGTCTGAATCAAATTATATTACCACCAACAATGAATGTAGGTTTTTTTTTTTTTTCATACATCCCCACCAGCAGTAGTTGTTTCTAGTTTTTCTTTTTTTTTTTTTTCTTTGATGGATGCCCTTGGACTATGGAGATATTTCTATTATATCATCAGGTCTCAGGAAAATATCACTGTTATTTTGATTTGTATCTCTAATAGTAAGTAGTAATAAAAACTTTTTCATCTCCTCTCCTCATTTTTTGATGGGATTATTTTGTTGTTGAGCTTTGTGAGTACTTTCTCTATTATCTATGTTGGATATTTCCTTTATCAGATATATGGTGTTTTGGGGAAATATTTTCTACTATGCAGTAATGCATTTTAATTTTAGCCCAAGTTTCTTTTTGTCATGTAAAACTTGTTTAGTTTATGTAGTCCCATTTTGTAAAGGATCTGAATTCAGTATTTGAAAATACTTTTATATATAAATAAATATATAAATATACAGGTAAATGGGCCGGAGAGATAGCATGGAGGTAGGGCATTTGCCTTGCATGCAGAAGGATGGTGGTTCAAATCCAGCATCCCATATGGCCCCTGAGCCTGCCAGGAGCAATTTTTGAGTATATAGCCTTTAGTAACCCCTGAGCACTGCCGGGTGTAACCCCAAAACCATATATATATACACACACATATATAACCATATATATATAATATATATATTGATACAATACAATACATGTATTGATTTTTATTAATAAATTAAAGTGGGGCTGGAATGATAGCATAGTGGGTAGGGTATTTATCTTGCACATGCTAACCCAGAATTCCCAACAACCCATATGTTCCCCTGAGCCTTACAGAAATAATTTCTGAGCACAGAGCCATGAGTAACCTCTGAGTGCCACCAAGTATGGCCCAAAAACAAATAATAAAATGATTAAAAATATATATATAGTGAACACGACTAAAACATAAGCATAAGTATACTCATTCATTAGTTAATTATGTTTTAGTCAACAATGCTCGGTGCCAGTGAGTTGGTGCTAGAGGTAAGGTGTCTGCCCTGCAAGCACTAGCCAAGGAATGGACCGCGGTTCGATCCCCCTGTATCCCATATGGTCCCCCAAGCCAGGGGTGATTTCTGAGCGCTTAGCCAGGAGTAACCCCTGAGCATCAAACGGGTGTGGCCCAAAAAAAACAAACAAAAAAGACAAATAAAAAACAATGCTCAATGCTCCTTATATATGATGGTTGTTCCAATATGCTGTACAGTATGTCCTTGATGTGTAGTAAGCAATAGCATCTAGGATTATGTAATTATATTTTGTCATTAGTACCACAATGAAGTCACCTAAGGATTCAGTTTTTAGCCTGTATTCCTATCATTAAGTGACACATGAATATACTTACATAAATTCCTAAAAGGTTTCCAATATTTTCTTTTAAATTTACTTTTTTATATACCAATATTTATTATTAATATTTTATAAGATACATTCCTGGTAGAGTTCAGTCCACACAACTGTTAATGTTTGGATTGATGATGATTAGAGACAACCCAGAGTACATTAGTGGCACTCACAGGTATGAAGTACATATTTCCCTAAACTCATGTGTGAGAAGCTAAGGTTAAAAAGCCAAGATTAAGCTAAGAATATATCATTTGAGTTCTTCTTTTATAAGAATATATTCTACAACTACTAAAAGTGTCTCTTTTCTTCTTGCACTCTATCAGCACATGAAAAGAAAAATAGACCTATGAGATGATTAAGGTAGCAAATGGGTTTGAACCCATTCTCAAAAATTGCATTCCCAACACCTAAACTTTCACTGTGCCTCAATGTAGCTTCTTAAAAGTTGCTGTTAAAATTGTATTACCAATGTCACTTAGCAGAAATAGTTATACTTTGTGAATTTTATCTTTACAAATGTGAGAATAGGTTTCCCCAAAAAAAAGCATTTCGTATTATCTTATTAAATTAATTTTTAATTAATCTGTAGTGCTACGTATTCCTTCTCTTTGTTCTCAGGAGTCATTTATGGCAAGGATTGAGTCCAGTTTGGCCACATTCAAGGTGGCTGGTGTACTGTGTCTCCATTATTTTGTTATGGACTAATGTTTACTGAGGAAAAAATAAAGCAACTTTGAACTTATATAATAAAAAATAAAATTATTCATAGTTATTTCAACTAATTACAAAGAATGTTGTGCCCTCTGTCCTAATATACTGCCAAAAACACAGAATAAAACATCTGTATACATGTTTTTAGATTTTTCTTAATTTATAATAGCATAGTATACCAAATAGAGACAACACAGTTTATTTGGCCAGTTCCTTGGTCCTAAACCTTTAGATTATTGTAAAAAATGCTGAGGATTAAAACCTTTTTCATCTATTTTTCTTTGTCCTATCCCATAAAATAGATATTCCTTTCAATTACTGAAAGGGGAATTAATATGTTTCATATGAATAGATTTAACATAAACAGAAATTGAATAGATCATAGTACCTTTTAAGGAATTATCAGAACAGTTTGTACCTCTACCTATAATATAATAAATGCTGTAGATTGTATTTTTATAAATGTCATAGATAAGAAAATTATATCTTATTGCTTTGCTTAGCTTTTGCTCAAGCAACATTTTCTTATTTGGTTGATTAGTTATGTATCTCATTATGAGTTACATAGAAGAAGGAAAAATTTGGAGGAGAAAACTTGTAAGAAGACAGCTCGGAAGATCAAGAAATAGTGTATCTTACAGACTAGCTGGAGGGACTTGGACTCCTGAAAAAACAATGTTCTAAAATATGGTAGCATTTTCTTTTGGGAGATCTAGTTCCTGAACACTTGAGATTAAAAAAAATCTTTTTTGATCAGACTTTTGTTTCTGTTGTTTTGGTTTGGCTTTTTATTTGTTTGGGTGCCATACCTAACTGTACTCAGAGCTCACTTCTTTCTAGCTCCCTGCTCAGGGATAACTCCTGACTGTTCTAAGGAGACCACATGAGACATCATATCAAGCATCTTGAAATAGTTTATTATTTGTATTCTGATAAAATTTTTCAGCTCATCTTCATATCTAAGTTAGAGCTGTTTTTTTGGTCAAGAAGGTATGGCTTCTCTGAAGGTATCAGTAAGGATGGGGAAGAATCTGTCTTTATTTAGAATTTATCAGTTGTATTTATATATATATGGAATGTACATACATAATATAAAATGCATATAAATTTAACACTGAGAACTAAAAAGTTATTAATGTTTAAGATTTAGACATAATTTATGTTATAGTCCTAAAATTTAAGATTTTAAAATTAAGATATTTCCTAACCAACCCAAAAAGAATTTCAGAAGTTATTTTGGTGAAACCAAAAAATTCTGTCTTATATAGCAAATTCTTTTAAAGAAGGAAAGTTAACCAAAAATTATTTAGATTTTATTATATATGCTTTTTATGTTTGAAGGAATAGCATAACGCATTTATCATTTATATATTAGGGTCTTTATGTTTTCAATAAAATTAACATGTACTTTTCTAAGGTTTTAGAATAAAAGTTTGATTGCCTTATGAAAGTTCAAGTTATAATTTTTATGTTTGTGTTTTTGCTAGCTCCTTCAAATACAGTATTTTGAGTTATGCTTTTAAGAAAATGAAGACTGCACATTTCTTAATGTACTTATATTCTGACCTTGGTTAGTTCATAAAAGTCTGCCAAGCAAAAGAACTGTTTAAATTTGGCTTTGAGACTGAGTTAACATGATGAATAACAATTGACATAAATGTGCCATATTTTTTTTTATAAATTGGAGCTTGAGATGATAGCAGTTGATGCTGTTCTCTGATACATGTTATTTTTGTAGTCAGCTAGCGATGTTGAATATTATAATATATGTAGTTAACTATAGGTTTTAATCTCATAATTTAGAAATGCCTTAGCAATCCATATTGTGTTTTCAGGAGTTATTAGTTCAGTCATCAATTATATAAAGAAATTTTATTAAGCGGTGTCATAGTAACTTATGTAGTAAAAGACATTTTATAATTGATGTGTATTTTACACTTTTTACTCATTCACTATATTAAGCTTTTGGTTAGTCTTTATTATTTAATTCTCTTAGGGGGTTACATAGAATGTGTAATGAAGTAGCTTTAAAAAGGGGGATATGAAATTTAAGACATACACAAAATGAAGCAACTTATTAACTACTGTTGAAATCATTTTAGCTGTTTGGATGAATAAAAATTATGATTTATTAGAGTTCTATTAGTAATAGATGAAGCTATAACAAGGTTAGATGTACTTCAGCTTTTTGTAATGTTGCCTCTGTATATTCACATTTCTTCTATGTTGCAAGCAGAAGACAATTCTTCCCCCTTAATTATCCACTGCCCCTGGGCCTTTCTTGTGTAAGTACCCAACAAATATTTGTTGAAGGAATATACTTCTTGGAATTAAAATAGCAAGAGGTATTATTCAGATTAGATGTAACTATCATCTTCTTAAAATAATCACATAAGCAAAATTGATTTCCATTCATCAGAAGAAGCCCCTCTTTGGCTATAAACATTTGTCTTTTGAGGCGAGACTTGATTTGCTTATAACATGAGTCATTCAGAACAATATCACACTAAATATAGTGACAAATAGCTTGTTAAAGTTGCTTTCATAATTATTTATAAAATATAAAATTATATTTATTGTCTTATATGTCTTATATTGACTTGTAAACAGACTGTGGAACTTTGTTGAAAAATAATCCTTTGAGCTGTTGGAACTTTGTTGAAAAAATAAATAAATCCAGAAATTTTGAGATTCCTTTGAAGATCTACACTTACCTAAGCATAAAACTTCTCTGGTTTCATTTGAAAGGTATCTTTATCTTTAGACCAGCAGTTTTTTTAAGGTATGTGATTTTTAAATGAGATAAAGTGTTCAGACATTTCTATTCATGATTATATAAAGTTTTGGATCATATTCTAGTCATTTAAAATTTTTTATTTCATACATGCTAACATAAAAGTCTCTTTTTCCTCATCCCAAGCAAAAATTTTGAAGACAGTGATATTTTCATGAGTAATACCTACTGAATCACAGTGAAATGAAAAGTCATAGGTTAGTATTATTTTCTACTAGAAAATTTAAAATTTAATAACAGTTTTCTCTACAGTTTGGTTGCTGTTTTGAGAAAGAAGCTGGTCTTCTGTTTTCACAATGCTGTATGTGATATCCTGAAGAGTATCATAGCATATAAAGTACTATATTGGAGAAGCTTTATAAATTTTATGAATTTGTGTATGATCCCTTTACTAATTCTCTCTGTAGGTTACTTTTAGATTCATATTCTTAAAATATCACTTCTCCAGCCAGAGAAATAGTTCAGTAGACTGAGCACTTGTTTTGCATGTAGGAGGCCCCTCAAGTCCCCTTTTAGAATGCATTGTCCCTGGAAGCATATGAGTGATCCCAGAACAAAGAATCAGGATTAGACCTGCTGGGTGTGGTAACAAAACAAAACAAATCTCTTATATCATGATGAGCAACTCTGTTTTAGTGGAATATGGAGAATCCACTAAAACTTTATCAAAATTTAGATATCCTGGGGCCTGCACGGTGGCAGTGGCACAAAGTGTAAGTCTGCCTTGCGCGCACTAGCCTAGGACGGACTGTGGTTTGATTCTCCGACGTCCCATATGGTCCCTCAAGCCAGAAGTGATTTCTGAGCTCATAGCCAAGAGTAGCCCCTGAAAGTCACCCGATGTGGCCGAAAAAAACAAAACAAAAAAAATTAGATGTGTTAGAACCTACTAAAACTTTGCCAAAATTTAAAGTTACCTAACACACTGTTACATTGTGTTGTTGTACACTGTGCCAGAGTTTCTGATTCAGTAGGTCTGGGTGGCCCCCACAATTTGCATAAATATATCTCCAGTTCATGCTGATCTCTCTGGTCCAGTGACTAAGGTACAGATGATGTAGCCCTAAAATCTGGCTTTTTAATCTGTGAGTTGAGACTCCATATAGGATAATGACTGAATGCGGATATCCTGAAAACATTATTTTAAATTTAATTTGTAATTTGTTTTCAGTGAATGTTTGATTTTCATGCCTATTTTATCTCTTCAGTCACAAAAACTTCTACAATGATAAGGGGTTACAAGTGGAAAAGTTTAAGAAATCCTGATCTAGAATGAAGTCTCAGAACCTGGGCTTGCAATCTTGTGCAAATATGCCTTAATTTAGTTCTTGGAATCATTTTGTAAATTAGGAAATACCATTTGAGCCACATTTGCATAATTATTGTCTTCAAAATACATTTAATTTCCAACATTATCTTATTTATTGCTCTCTAATGAAGTATCTTTTCTCTATTTAAAATCTATTTTCTTTATGAAGTTTTCTCTTAAGTTTATTGGTCATTCATTTCAAATTACTGTTTCACTCTTTGGATGTAAATCTCAGCACAATTTCTGGCACACTACTTAATAAATATTTTTTATTAATAATTGGGATTGATTAGAGTAATAACACGTGCTTCCATTAAAAATAGGGTTGGTGTGCCAGAGAGATAGTACAGAGGATAAAGCGCTAGACTTGTCCATTCAATCCCAAACATTGCCTCTTACTCTCTGAGCACAGTGAGGAGAGAGCCCTGATCACAGAGCCAGGAAAAAGTCCTACATATGACTCAAGAACTCAAAAAGAAAAAGTGTCAGCAAATAAACTGAATTAGAGAAGTCATTTCCAGGAAAGAAGTTTTGACTGCAATTTTCCACTGTTATTTTTCCTTAGCAGTTGCCAAAATCGTGGCTTCCTGTGATAGGAAAGGAAGCATTTTGTTTTTGTTTTCACCAGGCAGTTGTCAGGGCTCCAGGGTACTCATATTGATCTGAGGGGCCATGGATGACTTGGGATTAAAGTCAGGCCCTCACATATGCATGGCATGTGCTCAACTACTTGTGCCATGTGTACTGACCCTTCCAAAAAGAAGCTTTATTATTTTCCTTGTTTTGTGAGCCTACTACAGTGTTGTTCACTCTTAGGAGAATCTTATTGAGGGTGTTCAATCATCAGTGCCCACTTACCCTGGCTTCCTGGCCTGCTGTCATACAAATGCTCAAGTTTGGATAAAAGCAGTGAATGACATACTTTAAAGACGTAAAAAGATTTTGTGAGCTGAAAAGCAAAAAATGTGTCATTCAGAGATAGCTGCCAGTAAATTTAGCTCAATAATTAGGCGTATAGTGCTTTCCTTTAGGAAGTATCTACACTCTGATAAGATCTGTTGATTATTAAAGTTGCTACTGCTTTTACTAGATCAGCAAAAGAGATTCTTGGTGCATTTAAGACAAGAATTGAAGAGTGAAATGGAAAACGGAATTAATAATTTGTTCTTGGTTGCTTTTAATCTGTTCTTTATTAACTTTGTAGTTCTTGCCCAGAGGATTAGATTTGGAAACAGAACTCTAACTAATGTTCTAAAAGTTTACTTCTTTTTATTGGCGTTTTATATTTCTGAAAGGCTTTCTGAACAAGATTTTGGCAGAATTTAGTTTTGAATACTTGTAATACAATTTCTTATGACTCAAACTGAACTAATAGAAGGCGTTTGATCTGTGATATCTGGGGGTGGGGAACACATCCTGTAATGCTCAGGACTTTCTCCTGGCTTTGTACTCAGAAATCACACTTACCAGTGCTTGGGTACCATATAGGAGGGTTGTATTGAAGGCAAATGCCTTGAATTACCCACTGCACTATCTCTCTGACCCCTTATTTTGTAATAGTTTTAGTTTTAATTTATGTCATGTTAGATTTCATAGTAGTATATATTTAATAAAAACTGGTTAATCTAGGAGCCGGAGCCCTAGAGGTAGCACAGAGGTAGGGTGTTTGCCTTGTACACAGCAGATCCAGGATGGACCTTAGTTCGATCCTCAGCATCCCATATGGTTTCCCAAGCCAGGAGCAATTTCTGAATGAATAGCCAGGAGTAACCTCTGAGTGTCACTGGTTAATCTTAAAACAAAAATGAAAACAAACAAACAAAAAAAATTGGTTAATCTAGGGAGATAAAGTTTATTGGCCAGGAGTATATTTTAGTTTATTTTTCTAGCATTTTTAGAAATCTCTTACCTATCTACAGCTTCCAATATTAAGAGCTTTAAATCTACTTGCCAATTGTGATAAGGAAAATAGGAAAAGTTGATCAGAGGAAATTTTACTTATCATGCCTTGTCAAATGTTCCTAAAATTGATTGAAAGCAGATAAATAACAGTAATTTTATGAGTAGGAAAGATTTCTTTTCCAGGTAGAGTGTAGTGTGATGAATTGAAATAAGGAGGTTTAGAACTGTTGTCCTTGGAAAAGCAGGGGATGCAGTTTTCTACTTCTTTCTAGATGCTTCTTTAATGTAAACCACTAAAGCCTGCTTTTAAGTCTGAGCAGTTTTTCATTTACTGTGATCCAGAGTATTATATTCTGTAAGTGTTTCCAATAGTAGATATTTGGAAAAGTCTTCTTTAAGGACTAAACACAAATTTGGCAAACTCTAAATACCAGATATGATTCTTAAACAGTTGTAGATTCCTCACTAATAAAACTATTCTGTATCTGTGTATTCTTGGTAAGTAAAGTTAAGGTTTAACTTAAATCTTTCTTTTTTGACTTCACTTGTTTCTGTAATATGAGAGGTTTTGGATTTTATAGCCAGGTGTGCCACAGATAATCAAATATTTGTTTTAACTGTCTTCCCCTGTTGTGCATTTTTACCCAGGTAGTAAATCATTTATCCTTTTTGTATTTCCTCTCAAGAAGAGGTTGTGCTCACAGTACAAAGGTAGATGGCAGGACACTAGCAGGGATACGGGATTTCCAAAATTACAAATCACTTTAATAATGCCAAAGTAGCGATGTTCACCAGCTGTGATGGAACATTATTTTTCACTTCCTGAAAACTTGAAGTAAATTCCAGTCATTATCTTTGTTTAGTACAGAGACTTATCACTCTTACTGTGCAGAATTTGCTGCTATTTTTTGTCACATAAGCAGGGAGTGCTTGATTAGCATTTTTTCTTTTTTCTTTTCTTTTTTTCTTTTTTGTTTGTTTGTTTTTAGACCACACCTGTGATGCTCAGGGGTTAACTCCTGACTATGCACTGAGAAATCTCTCCTGGCTTGGGAAACCATATGGGACTGGGGATCGAACCAAGGTCTGTCCTGGATTGGCCACGTGCAAGGCAAATGCCCTATTGCTGTGCTATCGCTCCGGCCCCTTGATTAGCATTTTTGTATGCTTTGGTTCTTGACGGAGACATACCTTGACTGACTTGAAATCTCAATATCACCATAGTCTTTCCTATGTTTTCCAAAACATGAGTAATTTTTCTCTGGCAGTGATTTTATGGGGGTATCAGAGGTGAAGAACCAAACTCAAAGGGAAAAAGTTCTTCCACCTTTAAGGAGTAACAGGAGGTTATTGCTCTTGTATTTCATGAGTAATCTGTCTTCAGATTTGAGAAGTTCATGGCCAAGAAAACAATGTTTATTTTATATGATATACCTGAGTCTCCTTCCTCATATAATATGATCCCCAATAACTTGCCCTTTTAAATAGAATTTTGCCTTAATACCTAAACTAAGAATCATCTTCAACTTCTTTCTTTCCTTCCTTTTGGGGAGAGGTGGTGGGCAGAGGTCTCCCCAATGGCACTGGAGGAGGCCTAATGGGCACTAGTGATGAGCACGACATTGGCTTACATTGCTCAGGGATGGGATCACATTCAGTGCTAAGAATCACATTTGGAAAGTCACACATTCAAAGTGTAAACTGTCTCCCAGTTCAAGGTTTATTATATTTTCTAAATTATACTTAAACTTCAGCTATTAATTTTATATATCCTTGATTTGTAAATAATAACAATGACATAAATTTCTAGAGTTTAAAATTTAGTTTCTAAGATCACATTTAATTAAAAAAAATAGACCTTTCTTTCTTCAGTTACCATCTAAAATATACTCTCTTCTTTCAGCTAATAGAATGAGTATATTATTCTTGTTTTAGTAATAGTTTTCTTCAAGTGATTTTTTGTGTAGTTTAATCTGTATATAATTAAAGCAGCCAATAACTAGATTTTTAAAGTCGATCTTTGCATAAAATATGTCTCTTTATCTGCAATTTTAATTCTAGACTGGTGAACATTATGAAAGTAATTACAGCTTACCATTGTCCATTTGTTAAGTGTTTGCTTTTTTTTTTATTTTGGTTTTTTGGGCCACACCTGTTTGATGCTCAGGGGTTACTCCCGGCTAAGCACTCAGAAATTGCCCCTGGCTTGAGGGGACCATATGGGACGCCGGGGGATCGAACCTCAGTCCTTCCTTGGCTAGCGCTTGCAAGGCAGACACCTTACCTCTAGTGCCACCTCACGGGCCCCAGTGTTTGCTTTTTGTGAGGCACCATGCTAACTCCTTCACATACATAATCTCATTTAATTTTCAGATCAACCCTGTGAATTTAGCAAGCCGAACACACATATACACACTTTAATCACAGGAAATTGAAGCTAGAAGGGTCAAGTCAATTACTCAGGGTTATAATTCTTGGGTGCCCTACTTGTGATTTGACCTTAGGTCTGTTTGGTTTGGCACTGTTTGTCATCTTGCACACATACCTTGTTAACCACCACTCAATCCTTATCTCAGTTCATCCCCAACCAGTGACTTGTGCACTTGTGGTCTTTACCTATCTTAACTAATGAGGTGGGTGTCCTGGCCAGAATTACTCCTAAGTGCGTGCGTGCGTGCGTGCGTGCGTGCGTGCGTGCGTGCGTGCGTGTGTGTGTGTGTGTGTGTGTGTGTGTGTTAGCACCTTTTATCAATCTATGTTAATGTAGGATAATATAACTGATATATGTAAACAATGTGGATATGATTATGTGTTATATAATTATCTGAAGTTATTAAAGCATTAACAAAAATTACTGGGAGTTTTGGAAAGTTATTTAAATCAAAATATCCTCTGAAAGAAAATCTACAGTTTATTCGTTTCCTTTTCCTGATCTTAGATATTTGTGACTTTCACATTTTAGAATAAAGACTTTTGAAGTTATTTAATGCTAAAGAAAAGTATTATATAAATTTTGATCATAATAATATACCATATTTGCCAGCATATAAGATGACTCTTCAACCCATGAAAAACTTCCTAAAAATCTTAAAAGTAAGTTACTTCTTAAAAGTAAGAGGGGTGCGGATCACTTGTCCCTGAAGTTGGAACAAGTTTCAGCATGCCATATACCAGTGTATAATATGACTCCCGACTTTTAGGAAGTTTTTCATGGGTTGAAGGGTCATCTTATATGCCAGCAAATATGGTATATTAAATGTGAGTTTTATGTTATCTTCTGTCATCAACCTTATGGTAACTTCTAGGACATTGAACTTTTATATATAATTGTTATTATTCCTACCATAAAATAAAACAGTGCAAATTTCTCACATTTTTTCTTTCATGTCTATCTGGTAACTACTACTGCAGTTGTCATTTGAGTTGAGGAGAGAATTATATAGTTTCATTCAAGTAATTTTGCTTTGGTAACTCATATTTCATACATACACAAATAAAATAACTTGTAATTGTCATTCATTTGCTTACATAATCACCTCAAGTTTTATTTTGTCCCCCTAAGCATTATTTCATATTTTTCAATGGCAAGGTAGTGAAGTATAAATTTTGGGAAACAGAGCATACCAAGAAATGCTTAGGGCTTAAATGCAAGGCAGGGACTCAATTCTCTATTCTATCACTCAGACCCCTATCTTGCTTATTCAAATCTGTCCAGAGCTTTAAACGCAGTGTTATTCCTAAATATTTCTGAAAGGCATATTGTTAGAAATATTTTTTATCATAGTAAGGTAAAAGTGTCTATATTTAATTTTATTATTTTGTTTTTTGGGTCACACCCAGTGTTGCTGAGGGATTACTATTGGCTCTGCACTCAGAAAACATTCCTGTCAGGCTTGAGGATTCATATGGGATGCCAGGGATTGAACCTGGGTTGGATGGGTGCAAGTAAATACGCTACCCATTGTGCTCTGGTCCCTGGATCTGAATTTTTATAACAGTTCTGAATGGTAACTGTATTGGCTCATTCTTTAGAACGAGTTGTATTATTCAACATTTGATCACATATGATCAATGAAACATACCTTTATTATCTCTTCTACATAATATCCAAGTATTAAGTCAGAAAGAGAATAATTTTTAGTATTTTGGTAAAAACCTTACTATAAATTTAAAAATTCATTATTTCATGTGATCCTTTGAACCATATATGGCACCCCTAAGCCCTTCTGTAAAAGATCCCTGAGAATAAAGCCTGGAATTGTACTCTGAGCACAGGACTTGATCCCTGGCACTCCTTATGGTCCCCTGGACCTGCCTCCAAAAGTAATCCTTAAGCACTACTGATTGTATCCCCAAAACAAAAAAATTAATAAGCAAGACAAATAGAGTTGCCAGTCTGGACTTCAAAGAGGTAAAACAAACAAAACAAAACAGTGTTATGAGTGTTTTTATGGTAAATTAAGAGTGTGATGAATACATGTTATAGGAATAATTGCTCAAATTTAGGAAGTTTAGTAATATTTTATGAAAACAGTAAAGTATTAGAGAAGTCTTTAAATAGTAGGAATTCTCCAGGTGTATGGCAGATAAAGTGTGCTTTAGGAATGTGGAATAGCCTGTATAAAGGTTAAGAGTTGGTCAAGCTCTGAATCAGAAAAAAATCTGATTAAAAATACAGTCATGGGGACTGGAGCAATAGCACAGCGAATAGAATGCTTTACCTGTGGCCAACCCAGATTTGATCCCAGGCATCCTCTGTGGTCTCCTGAACACTGCCAGGAATAATTTCTCAATGCAGAAACAGGAGTATCCCCTGAGGACTGCCCGTGGGGCCCCAAAACCAATAAATAAATAAAAAGAAATAAGAATGCAAGGCTAAAAAAATGCTAGGCTTGAAGTCACTAGAATTCATGGAAGTGCTTCAAGTTGGGGAAACATTGAATTTGCATTTACATCCACTGTACTATTCTCTGATCCATCTTGTAAGAAGTTATACGTTTAAGTTTTAAATGGGGTTATTGCTGCAGAGTGTCTAAGGGGCAACTGAAAGATTGCAAAGAGAATCAGGAAGCTTGCTGGGTACTGTTAAGCATACAGTTGGGGCCAGAGGCTGTGAGCTCATAACAGTCCCATCTGCTCACTTGTTAGCATTTTTCTTTAGAAACATTCAACACTGACGAATTTGGAGAAGGCAGACAAGCAGGTTACCTTAGGTTTTCCTTAAGTATTTGGAAGAAGAAAGGTGCCTTCAAAAATAAATTCTACAAGGGATCATTTGTAAGAATATGCATGCATTCATTTAATCCATTTTAAAAAAGGGAAGGATATTTGTTATAAAGAAAAAAGAAGGTATCTTATAGTTTCAGGTCAAAAAGAGCAGCAAAACTGAAAGGCTAGTGGTATGAATTTAAAAGCCACTTAGAACCTAGTTTGCTTTTCTTTCAGTTTCTTATCCAGGGTTCCTTAGCCTTTTTTTATGCCTTATTTCTTTCTCTGAAAAAAAACTCTTTAAGATAGAATCAGTCCTCAAATTTCAGTGGCTAACAATTTTAAGCACTCATAGTATTTCTGACAAGCATATCAGAGACCCACTTCCAAATTCTCAAATAAGAGAATCTCATTCAACTTTAGTCAGCTATGATCAGGGGTGGAGTATCAGTGTAGCTATGGCATAGAGGGTTACAGAGAAGAGGAATGCCTGTCTGTCCAGAGATTTCTTTCCTTCTGTCCACTGCTGCACTATCTACTTTACTGTGCTTAACTGTGGGGAGTTCATTGTAGGACTCCTTACTTGTTAGCATGCTTTGTTGGGATTCTGCTTTGTATTCATTACAGAAGAATTTTGCCTTCTTGATGTGACAGTTCTCTGTTGTTAGATTTTCATTTTCTTTCATGTTATTATATTTGTTCTTATACTAACATGCCTGTAAAATATCACTAAAACTTTATTCCTATAAAAATTTGGGAGGAATTTCTAACCCATCTTGCCAAACCTAGATACCTGTGATGGTGCTGCTTTTAACTTAATTAATGAAACCATTTAACACTACACCACATACACACATACACGTTAGAATTTTATTCTAGTTTTTTTTTTTAAATAATTTTTATTGAAACCAATGTGAACTACAGTCCTCCATAGTTGGATTTCAGGCATACAGTGACAGTGAATTAGGGCCATTCCCACCACCAGTGTTAACCTCCCTCTACCAAAATCCCTAGTGTGCATCCCATACCTCTACCCTTAGCCCCCTGGCCGACCAGTGTAACAGGTCCATTTTAAGTTTAGGTTGCTGTATTTGGGTCTCTTGATTCTATTGTCATTGACTTTGACTTGGGTATTAAGTTCATACATTTTTCTATCCCCACCAGTGCACCTGAGACCACTTGGCCCCTGGCCCCATCCTCTTTTTTTTTTCCCTTCTCAATATTTTAGAAAAATAAAGAAATAAGAGGTAAAACAAGGGACTGGAGAGATAGCACGGAGATAAAGTGTTTGCCTTCCATGCAGAAGGAAGGTGGTTTGAATCCCAGCATCCCATATGGTCCCCTGAGCCTGCCAGGAGTGATTTCTGAGTGTAGAGCCAGGAGTGACCCCTGAGCGCTGCCAGGTGTGACCCAAAAACCCAGGAATGCAAGGCTGGTTTAACATCCGTAAATCTATCAACATAATACACAACATCAATAACAAGAAAAATAAAAACCACATGATCATATCAATAGATGCAGAGAAAGCATTTCATAAGGTCCAACACCCATTCTTGATCAAAACTCTCAGCAAGATGGGAATGGAGGGAACCTTTCTCAGTATAGTGAAGGCCATCTACCACAAGCCAGTGGCAAATATTATCCTCAATGGAGAAAAACTAAAAGCCTTCCCTCTAAATTCTGGCACAAGACAAGGCTGTCCTCTCTCACCACTCCTATTCAACATAGCACTGGAAGTACTTGCTATAGTGATTAGGCAAGAAAAGGATATCAAGGGAATCCAGATAGGAAAGGAAGAAGTCAAGCTCTCACTGTTTGCAGATGACATGATACTCTACTTAGAAAACCCTAAAGACTCTATCAAAAAGCTTCTAGAAACAATAGACTCATATAGCAAGGTGGCAGGCTACAAAATTAACACACAAAAATCAATGGCCTTTCTATACACCAATAGTAATAAGGATGAAATGGACATTAAGAAAACAACCCCATTCACAATAGTGCCACACAAACTCAAATATCTTGGAATCAACTTGACTAAATATGTGAAGGGCCTATACAAGGAAAACTATAAAACTCTGCTCCAAGAAATAAGAGAGGACACACGGAAATGGAAACACATACCCTGCTCATGGATTGGCAGGATTAACATCATCAAAATGGCAATACTCCCCAAGGCATTATACAGATGTAATGCCATCCCTCTAAAGATACCCATGACATTCTTCAAAGAAGTGGATCAGACACTTTTGAAATTCATTTGGAACAATAAACACCCTTGAATAGCTAAAGCAATCATTGGGAAAAAGAATATGGGAGGAATTACTTTCCCCAACTTTAAACTTTACTACAAAGCAATAGTTATCAAAACAGCATGGTATTGGAATAAGGACAGGTCCTCAGATCAGTGGAATAGGCTTGAATACTCAGAAAATGTTCCCCAGACATACAACCACCTAATTTTTTATAAAGGAGCAGGAAATCCTAAATGGAGCAGGGAAAGCCTCTTCAACAAGTGGTGTTGGCAAAATTGGATAGCCACTTGCAAAAAATTGAACTTAGACCCCCAGCTAACATCATGTACGAAGGTAAAATCCAAATGGATTAAAGACCTCGATATCAGCCCCAAAACCATAAGATATACAGAACAGCACATAGGCAAAACACTCCAGGACATTACAGGATCTTCAAGGGGGAAACTGCACTCTCCAAGCAAGTGAAAGCAGAGATTAACAGATGGGAATATATTAAGCTGAGAAGCTTCTGCACCTCAAAGGAAATAGTGCCCAGGATACAAGAGCCCCCCACTGAGTGGGAGAAACTATTCACCCAATACCCATCAGATAAGGGGCTAATCTCCAAAATATACAAGGCACTGACAGAACTTTACAAGAAAAAAACATCTAACCCCATCAAAAAATGGGGAGAAGAAATGAACAGACACTTTGACAAAGAAGAAATACACATGGCCAAAAGACACATGAAAAAATGTTCCACATCACTAATCATCAGGGAGATGCAAATCAAAACAACGATGAGATACCACCTCACACCCCAGAGATTGGCACACATCAAAAAGAATGAGAATAAACAGTGTTGGCGGGGATGTGGAGAGAAAGTAACTCTTATCCACTGCTGGTGGGAATGCCGTCTAGTTCAACCTTTATGGAAAGCGATATGGAGATTCCTCCAAAAACTGGAAATCGAGCTCCCATATGATCCAGCTATACCACTCCTAGGAATATACCCTAGGAACACAAAAATACAATACAAAAACCCCTTCCTTACACCTATATTCATTGCAGCACTATTTACCATAGAAGACTCTGGAAACAACCAAGATGCCCTTCAACAGACGAATGGCTAAAGAAACTGTGGTACATATACACATGGAATATTATGCAGCTGTCAGGAGAGATGAAGTCATGAAATTTTCCTATACATGGATGTACACGGAATCTATTATGCTGAGTGAAATAAGTCAGAGAGAGAGAGAAAAACGCAGAATGGTCTCACTCATCTATGGGTTTTAAGAAAAATGAAAGACACCCTTGTAATAATAATTTTCAGATACAAAAGAGAAAAGAGCTGGAAGTTCCAGCTCACTTCAGGAAGCTCACCACAAAGAGTGATGAGTTTAGTTAGGGAAATACTACATTTTGAACTGTCCTAATAACGAGAATGTATGAGGAAAATGGAGAGCCTGTCTAGAGTACAGGCGGGGGTCGGGTGGGGAGAAGGGAGACTTGGGACATTGGTGATGGGAATGTTGCACTGTTGATGGGTGGTGTTCTTTACATGACTGAAACCCAAACACAATCATGTATGTAATTAAGGTGTTTAAATAAATTTAAAAAAAAGAGGTAAAACAAAGTAATTCACATCCCAAGGTTCTATAAGAAAGGCAGAAGTCCATATCTAGAAGCTATAAATAAAATTTAAGGAAAAATAAATGAAAGGGGGATGGCAGTGTTTTGTTTGTTGTTTTGTTTTGCATAGGTGTAGCAAATGTTGGGGAAATTAAAAAGGAAATAACCTTGGCCTTGGCCTAAAAAATGGGGTGTCTCTACTTATGAAGTATCCTGTCTAAAAACCAGAAGGCTCCTAGCATTCTAATAGACCAACCCCAAGGACTTTCTCCAATGTCCCAGGAAAAGTTCTCCTCAATTATGGTTGTAATAGCCAGGCTCCTATAATTAGAGGTCTTGGTTTTTGCATAGATCCTATGTTGAAACCAGGGTGTCACAGAGGGTCTTCTGATTTCATTTCACTATTAGATGGCAAGGCAGGGAAACCTGCCCTAAAAGCAAGTTGTTGCTGTTTCCTAGTCATCAGGGTGTCCTGTGAACCCACCCTGGAGCACGTCAGTACCAGGGTGGCATTAGGGCCTCCCCAGGTGAAAATTTGATTCAGGATGCTGGTGCAGAAAACTGTGCTGGTTCCTAGGATGGGATCCAAAGGTCAGGGTTGGATGGTAGATGTTCAAATCTGTGCTGGTTCCTAGGATGGGATCCAAAGGTCAGGGTTGGATGGTCGATGTTCTATCGACTGAGGTCTAAGTTGAGTCATTATGACAAATGTTCAGGGTTAAAGGCAATTCCATACTATAAAATTCATGAGTCCCTATACCTATTAGGTAAGAACTCCTCTATATACTTAAGATTTCCCCATTTTCATGTGCCTTGCAAAAAGGAGCAATGCCACATGATACTAGTGGTGCATCTGAGGATAAAAATAGCAAGCTCAACAATTCCTATAACCTGGTTCTAACCTGAACTCAGATCCCAAGAGAAACTTATCTAATAGAATTTCCTTCTAAAAAAAATAAAAAAGATGGAGAAACTCTACGTAAGAAAATACATACAAAGAATTGTAATTATTAAGGAAATACATCTAAAGAAATATACAAAGAAAACATACATATCCCCTTTAAGTCTTTTGTGTTTTTTGTTTGTTTGTTTTGTTTTGGGCCACACTCAGCAGTACTCAGGGGATACTTCTGACTCTGTGCTCAGAAATTATTCCTGGCTGGTGGTGGCACATATGGGATACCAGGGATTGAACCCACACCTGTCCTGGGTCAGCCACATGCATGGCAAATGCCCTAACTGCTGTGCTACCACTCCGGTTCTGCCTTTAAGTCTTTTGATCTAGTCTGAGCAAAGTTTCAACCTGCGACGTGGTGTTGTGGGGTCTGAAAATGGTTCTCAGAAGCCAGGGATCAGGTACTGTCCTCAATCTGAGGGTCTCTCTCTAGAGCCAAATTCTGTAGTGAACAACAGTCCCCAGTGAAGGGATGTGGGAGGAAAGGGGTTGCATAGAGTGAATAAGCAGGAATGGTGGCAGCAGCTATTTCTGGGGGCCAAGGTAAGGCAGGCTGGGAGGCTGTCCTTTTGCTTTGTGAGCCAACTGGCAGCTGGCTGGGATGGGGCAGGTTCTGGTTCCTGAGGAGTTAAGAACTGAGAGCAAAGCGGGTTAGATAGGGAGAAATAACAGATTAGAGGTGTGAGAATGAAAAGATAGAAATGTAAAATGGTAGGGGGGGAAGGAGAGGGGAAGGAAGGGTTATATATATAACAGGGTATACAACACAGAGAAGAAGCATTATGTACAATACAGATTAGACAGACATAGAGATGTCTAACACACACACACACACATTTTTTGTACTATACGATGCACTTTTTACACCTCCACCCCAAAGATGGGGGGAAATGTCTGTGCATCTTTTGGAGCAAATGCTGTCTGGAGCTGAAGCCTGAGTATTTAATAAAATGTTTTTTTGTTTGTTTGTTTTTTATGTAAAAACAAGTTGGGTGACCAGAGAGATAGCATAGCCATAGGGCGTTTGCCTTGCATGCAGCCAATAAAGACCAGACAGTGGTTCGAATCCCAGCATCCCTTATGATTCCCGTGCCTGCAGGAGCCATTTCTGATCACAGATTCAGAAGTAACTTCTGAGCATCACTGAGTTAGGCCCAAAAAACAAACAAAAAAAAGAGAATATAGGTTTTTTTGTTTCTCCCCTTTCACTTTATTTATTTCCTTCTCCTCGCTATACTCTGGAGCCTACAGTGTTTGAGATACCTGCCATACAAATATCATTGTATTTTTTGTGAAGTTATAATAAATATTACATATGAGTAATATCATACTGTATTTATCCTTCTTCCTCTGGCTTACTTTATTTAACAATACCTTCTATTTTATCCATGTTGCTGTGAATTGCATAATTGCAGCATTTCTTATAGCTGTGTAGTATTTCATTGTGTATATGTGCTACATCTTTATGATCCACTCGTCTGTTGTTGGACTACTAGGGTGATTCGAAGTCTTAGCTATTGTGCTGAGTGCTGCAATAAATAGTGGTGTGCATACATTCTTTTGGATAAATGTCCTGGGGATACTCAAGAGAGAGATTTCTGGGTCATAAGAAAACTCAATTTTTAGTTTACTGAGAACCCTCCATAGAAATTGGACCAGGCAGCATTCCCACCATGAATGGAGTTCATTTCTGACCACATACCTGCCAACAGATTGTTTCCGGTATTTTTGATATTTGACATCCTTGCTGGTGTAAGATGATATCTCATTGTTGTCTTGCTTTGAATTTCCCTAATGATAAGTGAAATTGAACATTTTTTATCTTTATTTATACAATTTGATTACAAATATAATTGTCATTGGGTTTCAGTCATATACAAACACTCCCCATCACCAGTGCAACATTCCCATCATCAATGCCCAAAATTTCCCACTTCCCTACCCCAACCCCCCACCGCCACCTGTATTTGAGACAGGCCTCCTACTTCCCTCATTCATTCACATTGTTATGTTAGGTGTCATAACTAACTAACTAACTGCACTCACTACTCTTTGTGGTGAGCTTCATATCGTGAGCTGGGCCTTCCAGCCCTTGTCTCTATTGTCTCTGAGAATTATTATAAAAATGTCTTTTATTTTTTTTAAATCCATAGATGAGTGATACTATTCTGTGTCTTTCTCTCTCCCTCTGACTTATTTCACTCAGCATAATAGATTCCATGTACATCCATGTATAGGAAAATTTCATGACTTCATCTCTCCTGATGGCTGCATAATATTCCATTGTATATATGTACCACTGTTCCTTTAGCCATTCATCTGTTGAAAGGCATCTTGGTTGTTTCCAGAGTCTGGCTATTGTAAGTAGCACTGCAATGAATATAGATGTGAGGGAGGGATTTTTGTATTGTATTTTTTGTTCCTAGGGTATATTCCTAGAAGTGGTATAGCTGGATCATATGGGAGTTCAATTTCCAGGTTTTTTAGGAATCTCTATAATGTTTCCCATAAAGGCTCTACTAAATTGCATTCCCACCAGCAGTGCATGAGAATTCATTTCTCTCCATATCCCCTCCAGCAACGATTGTTCTTGTTCTTTGTCAATTGTGCCAGTCTCTGTGGTGTGAATTATTTTGATTTGCATCTCCCTGATGATAAGTAATGTGGAACATTTTTTTATGTGTCTTTTGGCCATTTGTATTTCTTCTTTAAGTGCCTGTTTATTTCTTCTCCCCATTTTTGATGGAATTAGATGTTTCTTTTTCTTGTAAAGTTCTGTCATTGCCTTGTATATTTTGGATATTAGCCTCTTATTTGATGGATATTGGGTGAATAATTTCTCCCATTCAGTGGGTGGCTCTTGTATGTTAGGCATTATTTCCTTTGTGGTGCAGAAGCTTCTCAGCTTAATATAGTCCCATCTGTTTATCTCTGCTTCCACTTGTTTGGCAAGTGCTATTTCCTCATTTAAGATGCCTTTAGTCTCATTATCATGGAGAGTTTTATCTACATATTGTTCTATATACCTTATGGTTTCAGGTCTTTAATCCATTTGGATTGTACCTTTATACATGGTGTTAGCTGGGGGAGTCTGAGTTCACTTTTTTGCAAGTGGCTACCAGTTGTGCCAACACTACTTGTTGAAGAGGCTTTCCTTGCTCCATTTAGGATTTCTTGCCCCTTTATAAAAAATTAAGTGATTGTATGTCTGTTGATAAACATTTTCTATGAGTCTGTTGGCCATCTGTTGGACTTCCTCAGAAAAGTGTCTGTTCATATCCTCTCCCCATTTTTTGATGAGGTTTTTAGGTTTTGTGGAGCTAACCTTTGTGAGTCCTTTGTGTATCTTAAACTTTATATGATGTGTTGAGATCAAAAAATGTTTGCCCACTCCGTTAGCTACCATCTAAGTTTAGCTATGTTTCTTTTGCCCTACAAAAAAATTTTAGTTTGATGTAGTCCCATTTATTTAGGTTTGATTTTATAGTTCTTGCCATTGACATCCTATCATTGAAGACTTCTTTGAGGTCTAAGTCTTGGAGTGTTCTGCCTATGTTTTCTTTATTGAATTTTATGGATTCAGGTTTGATCTCAATTTCTTTAATCCACTTTGATTTGACTTTTGTGCAAGGTAAGAGATATGGATCAATCTTTAATTTCTTACATATGATTATCTAATTGTTCTAACATCATTTGTTGAAGAGACTGTTCTTTGTTTCATTTCAAAGTCTTGGCTTCTTTCTCAAAGATTAGCTGGCCATATACTTAGGGAGTTGTCACTGGATATTCTATTCTGACCTATTGGTTTGAAAGTCTATCTTTGTTCCAATACCATGCTGTTTTGATCACTATGGTTTTGTAATAGAGCTTAAGTTAGGTAATAAGATGCCTCCCAGCTTGTTGTTTTTTGATATAGATTTGGCTATCCTAGGTTTTTTATAGTTTCATGAAAATTTTATAATTGTTCTAAGTTTTTGAAGAATGTTGACTGAATTTGGCTAGAATTGCATTTTGATTCTCAATTTTTAGATTAGATCATATTGCTCATCTTTTAAAATCTTGCATGTCCATCAATACCTAACTTAAATATTTATTTCTATAAATTTCTATTTATCTTCAGCAAAAATTACACTTATTTCTCTATGATCTTATGCTTATTTTCTTTGAGTATCAAATATATACTATTTGATTCTTACTACTAAAGGCAGCACAGAAAGCAATTAGAAGAAAGAGATCCTGGATTTCTAATTTATTAAGAGTCCAGCCTTATACAAGTGCAAATACTTTTGATGTTTATTTTTTTTTATCTGTGAAAGGTATGATATCTTTGGTAGCTTTTGTTAGAAACCACTCTGAATGGAGCAAGACAGTTTGCTTACATTATGTCTGTATAATTATTTAAGAAAACCACTTTGGGATAAAAATTATCAGGTTTCTAAACAATTTACCATTTTGCAAAGCTGTGGATCTCCTTGTCTCAAACACGTTGTGTATTGTTTCTTTTATTTTAAAAAATCATGGCTGTAACGAATTGTCACAAATACTGTAGTTTGGAAAATGCAAATTAATATCTCAGTTAGTGGAACAGAGTCTGAGTGAACTTGTTTGTTTTAAGACAGTAACTAGAGGTTTTCCTTTGCTTTCTCTGTCCTCTCAGCTCCTCAGGGCTACCCTTAATTTCTTTCACAGTGTCCCTTCCTTGTGAGGCAGGATAAACATTGTGTCAAGTGCTGCTCCGTGAACTTTCTGTTCTGCCTTCCGGTAAAAACTGCTCTGTTGTCACTTTAAAGGCACAGGCAACAATCTTGAATATTTCTGGAAAATCCAGACTTTTCTCTGTATTTTAAGGTCACTTTAATTTTCCTTTCATCACTATGCAAACATTTTTTTGGCCATGTAAACTAACAAGACCACAGGTCCAGAAATTAGGGAGTGGACATCTTTAGGAACATTTTTACTTTCCACTTGTGGGTTCTTTATGTGATGCAGTGTGTGAATTCAAGAGCAGTACTTTACATACAAAAGCTACCTGTTGACCCATTGGGTGCCTGGTGCTGCAATTTGTGCTTAACAAATAGAAGTTGTTACCCAGGAGTTGCTTTGTGGCTTGGCCAGCTGATAAGAGGGACACAGCCAAAAGAAGCCAAGTTTTATAGTAATCCCTTTGCATAAGCAACTCTAATTACTATAGACAGAAAAATAGGAAAGGAAACCTAAGTTGTATCCTCATGTAAGGACTGTTGAGATATATCTAGTGTTGGGGGGGGCAGAGATGAGAAAAGATCCAATAGACATAAGTATTGTGGTGGAAGTCTTGAGCAGTTTAGTTCTGAAGATGAACTAACTTTGTACAATAGAACAATAAATAATAATACTGAAAGGCGAGAAGGTCACACATGGCAGTGCTAAGGACTTAAGTGCTGGCTCTGGGCTCAGGAATCATTCCTTGTGGTACTTGGGGAAATTACCTGGTGCCAGTATCAAACCGAGCTGAGAAGCTTGCAGTAACAATGTCTTTTGAAAAGAAAAATAAAATAAATAGGACACATTCTTTTAGTCTTAGAGCTTTTGTTGATGCCTAAGTGTCATATATATACATATATATGTGTACACACACACACACACACACACACACACACACACACACACACACACATATATGCTATACCTGGCAGCACTCAGGAGTTACTCCTGGATCTGTGCTTAAAAATCACTCCTGGCAGGCTTGGGAAACCATATGGGATGTTGGAATCAAACCTAGGTCTGTACCAGGTTGGCCACATGCAATGCATGTGCTATCCTCTGCCCTTTAATAAATATTTTAAGATTATTTTGTAAATAACAAATTTGAATGTAGTAGACATTTAAGTTGTCCAGTGTTATATACTTCTAAATATATTAAGTAAAATACAATGCTGATTTATAGTTATTCTCATTAGGCCATACTGTGAAATTTAAGGTCATTAACTTGGAGCCAGACTTCTTGAGTTTGACTTCCTGTCTGCTTCATCTCTGTCTCATCTACCCTGGAGCAAATAATATTTGGCTCCTTATCTATAAAATGGAAGTTTAAATAGAGCCTTATTTAGACTTGTTATTGAATATCATCAATTTAAATCATATCTAGTACATAGTACTATGTAGGTATTGACATTATTACTCTAATTGAACATTGACTCCGAACTGGGAACTAATTTGCCTTCATGCAAAGGAAAAAGTTTAGCAACTTCAGAGACATGATATCTAGGGATATGTGACTCAAACAATTAATGGGTCAGGGCCAGAGAGAGATGCATCCTACAGTGCACTGGACAACCTCCACAACAAAGAAGCATTCACCAAATGTCAGTAGTGCTGAAGTTGAAATTTTTTGTTTTAAACCACTGATATTTTATGGTTTTAAATAACAACTCATTTGCAGTAAGGTAAATGATTTGATAAATTATTTTTTAACACAGGGTATTTATGCCTGGCAGCCATGAAGATATATCATAAAAGGACAAAACATTTTTCCTTAGTTTAAGAGAAAAATAACTATTTATAACAGATAACCACAATAAAGAGTGTGTCTAACAGCTAGAATACATAGTTTTGAGAAATCCTGTTTCTAAGAAAATTTAAGTGGGATTTCTGTCTACTTAATTTACTGATTTTCTTGTGAACCTTTTTCAGAGAGCCTGGAAATAAATTTCTTGAATTTGAGAACTGGTTGTTAACTTTTTATCCTTAACAGTCAAAATAACTGCCATTACAGTTACCATCTTCTTTTTTCTTTAGTAATAACTTTATTTAAACACCTTAATTATAAACATGATTGTGATTAGGTTTCAGTCATGTAAAGAACACCCCTCTTCACCAGTGCAACATTCCCACTACCAATGTCCCAAATACAGTTACCATTTTCAAGCTGACCAACATTGTAGTATACACTTGAAAGGCTGGAAGTGTTTTTTTTTTGTATTTTGTTTGTTTGTTTGTTTTTTGCTAGTGTCATTTTTGTTTCAGAATATTATATAAAGCTTATTCATTTGCTGCCTTCACTCCCAATCATTCCATGCTTCTCTGTCTAATTTGGAATATTCTATAACTTCTCTTTGCCTATTTTGTGCAAATCACACCCTCTGCTTCCTTCAAGTTTAGTTACTTGGTTTTTCTTTCTTACTATCTCAGACTATATTAATTCTTTTTTGTTTTGTTTTGTTTTGTTTTGGGGGGGCACACCCAGCAGCGCTCAGCAGTTACTCCTGGCTCTGCATTCAGAAATCACTCCTGGCAGGCACTGGGGACCATATGGGATGCCAGGATTCGAACCAACGCCAGTCCTGGGTTGGCAGCTTGCAAGGCAAAACATCTGATTACTGTGCTATCTCTTCGGCAATATTAATCCAATTTTATTTTCCACCAAATTTTTTCTTTTGCTAGCTGAGCTACTCAGTTTACACCTGTATTACCACTGACCTCATAGAGGGAAAAGAAAGGATGTGAATGTATTACCAAATTTTTACTTTGTTGTTTTCCTAAAGAAACTGAAACCTTAAGACACAAACACAAAAACTTACAGCTGAAATCTTATAGACTAAAGAACACATACCAGCTGGCACCAATTAGTTGTTTTATAATTGATTACATGATAAGCTACAGCTGCTACGTATTGGTAAAATATTATGATTTATTGTAATAAATATATTTTTATTTTAACAATTCTTAGCTTGTATAAATGTTATTAAAAGGAAAATTAATGACCCAATAAAACACACTGGGCCATTATGTTACAGGCTTGAGTCTTGTGATGAGAAACACCTACATACATCATTTAAAAAACAACAACAAATGAAATGTTTTCATATAAGCCATATATGCCATGATCTAAAAACCCAGAAAAGTAGTTTTAAATATTAATTATTAATAAGATCTTTGTTAAATTTTACAAATTTATTTTTCTGACACTCTAAAAATCATGAACAATGGTAACTACTTCATAGATTTCATGAAAGAGAGATTCACTACAAATGAAATTTGTTCTTTCAAGTGCTTGGACAAGATCCAGTTTGTTTCTTTTAGGAGAAAGGAGGGAGCCTCCAGCTGTATTTGGAAATTCTAGCTGTACTTCTCCAGCAGTACTTGACCCAGCATTTCTGACCTGATTATTTAGTGCCCACTGGCCACTGCTCAGGCCAGGCAGTGCTCTGTGGCCACTAGATCTACAAAGAATAAATCGTGTTGGGGCTGGAGTGATAGCACAGAGGTAAAGGGTTTGCCTTTCACGTGGCCAACCTGGGACAAACCTGGGTTCGATCACCTACATCCCACATGGTCCCCTGAGTCTGCCAAGAGTGACTTCTGTGTGCAGAGCCAGGAATAACCCCTGTGTATGGGTTAGCCTAGTCCCTTGTGTGCAGAATTTGAATATAGAATTGACCATGTAGCTGTTGGTGCTCATATATTTGTGGAAGGAACAAATGTCTTGTATAGAACAAAGGACCAGGTGGGAATGAAGTTGACAGTTGAGGTTCAGAGAGTCAAATACCAAGTTACACCTTGATTCCCAGGATAACTTACTCCATAATTTGCTTTCTTCCTAGCTGACAAACCTTACTTCCTCTAGTAATAACTTCTCCAGAAGTCTCTCTATGATGTTAACATTGGTAAACCATATATTTGATCCATTAGATTTTAGCTCCCACTTGCTAATGAAGTTTAAGTGATAGAGTGTTTTTCCCAGGCAGAGTTAAAAGTAATTAGCAGGATGGACAGATATGTTCTTCCTAAATTGTGACATAATATCATGGGAGAAGGCAAAATATTTTCTTAGTCCTTAGGAATATTTTATACAAGGATATTCTAAATTGAGAGAGTCCTAAACCAAGGACGGTATTTTGTATTCAGTACTATGAAGGCATTTTCTGTCAATGGTAGAAGGTCATACTCTATTATAGAACAACAGACTTGTTTTCAGAAATGAAGGATGTAGAATTTAAATATGGCTCAAACAATTAGAAGAAAATACATTGACTGGAAGAGTTGGTTTATATGGAAATTGATAGTTAAAGATCACAAATACCCGTTTTAATAAGATTTGGTATAGTTATAATAAAATCAGAGAAAAATATATCATTTAAATTATATCTATGTGTACATACTATATACATATTTGAAAAAGAAATTTCATATTTGAGAACAAAATTGTAATTCAGCTATATACTGTAAAACTAAATTTTAAAATCTCGACTAGTGTTAATTTTATTAATCAGAAACATAGTACTTAAAATGAGCTGTTTTGACCAGCTTTTTTCAAATAGCTTAAGCTATTTGCTCTGATAAACAAGAATGGAGTGGAAGCATTAGAGTATTTCAGTTCTTATTAATATTATTGCTGAATTCCTTTTAGAAGATACCTTAGCTAATATTGGAGATTTTACCTGCATGGTTTTAATCATTTGTGGATTATGAATAACTAAAGCAAACAAAATGGCACAAAACTACTAGACTCACTAGACTAGTGAAAACTTTGGTGATTACCATAAAGGAAGGTAAAGCAGGGGAAGGATGAATGGGTAATATGGTATTTTATTTATATATATATTTATATATTTATTGGTTTTTGTGTCACACCCGGCAGCACTTAGGGGTTACTTCTGGCTCTAAGCTTGGAAATCGCTCCTGGTGGGCTTGGGAAACCATATGGGATGCCGGAATTCGAACTACCGTTCTTCTGCATGCAAGGCAAATGCCCTAATTCCATGCTATCCCTCTGGCACCATAATATGGTCTTTTAAATGAGGAATAGCATTGAAACTTTGTTGGTGTGTGTAGTTATGGTTATATATCTATAAAGGTATAAAACTAGAAATCTGAAGTTCTAGAGTTTTTTAATCAATAATCTTTTTTTGGAGGGGGGTCATACCCAGCGGTACTTAAGGGTTACTCCTGGCTCTGTGCTTAAAAATAGCTCCTGGCAGGCACAGCGGTCCATATGGGATTCGAGATTCAAACCACCATCTGTCCTGAATCGGTTGTATGCAAGGCAAACAATCTACCATTGTGTTATCTCTCTGACTCAATCAATAATAATTTTATTACTTTATTTAAACACATGGTTATGAAATTGTTCTTTTTTTTATCAAATACAAAGTTGTTCATGATTGAGTATAAGTCATACGATATATGACTGAACCAGTGCACATTTCCCACCACTGAAGTCCCCAATTTTCCTTCTGCCCTCTCCCATGCCTGCCTTTGGGACAGAAATATTTCTTCTCTTGCTCTGTTTCTCTTTCTCCCCTTCTTTCTTTCCCCCTCTCCTTCTCCTCCTTCCCCTCCCCCTCCTTCTCCTCCTTTTTTTCCCCTTTTAAACACTATGCTTTGCAATGTTGTTCTTGAAGGTGTTATCATGCTTATCACTTTATATCTTTTCAGCACCCAATTCTTGTCCTGAATAATAATTTCCAACTAATACCAGTGACAATCTTTTTTATAGAACCAAGGGTAATTATTCAAGTGTTAGGTTTTATAAAGACTTGAATAAGAAGAACCAAAATAACCTTAGTTTAAACTTAAGACATTAAGGGCAAACTGTTCTTGCTATCCATCAAAATTAGACTTCTGCATTTTTCCAGGGTTTACTCTAGTAATGATAGCAGAATAACTTCTATGATAGTACATCCACATATATCACACTTTCATTGTAGAAATGCAGAGGTAAAGCAAGGTATTAGTTGGCCTTGGCAGATGTCTTATTGTTGGAGCTTTGACACAAAAGCTTCTTCTATCTGTGAAGAGACTAGGAAAGTAAACATTTGATTTGCAGTGTCTGTTCAAGAAATAAGCATGGGAGAAGATTGGATTGTGTGGTGAATTAATCTGTTATATTGCATAAATGCAACATTTGGAATTTTTTTCATTTTCATTATCATTTTGAAGCTTTATATATTCTTTGAATGACAAAATTTGTTGTGTGCTCCTGATAAACTTTGTATTTTTTCTTCTTAAATGTAATGGATTGCCTGGTTTTTATGCTATAACACAGTTAAACAAAAATTGGAAGTCATTGTACCCTAACCTAATGCTAAGTAATGTGACTTACTTTCACAGGTCACCGAGTTTGGTATATATTTAATGTTGGGCACTTGGCATCTAGCAACAATAAAATGAATGATGATTATCTTTCTCTGTCACTTGAAAGAAATTAGGCTTTATTATATTTTAAAGTTCTAAGAGAATGATTAGAGCAATGTATTTTCAGGCCCTAGAAATACTGACCATCATCTATAAAACCATTTTAGATAATCTTCAGTTCAAAGAAAAATTTGTTTATAGGGTGGTAATGACACAAGTATATTAGATGTTACTGCTTGACTTAAAATTGGTGCCATATATATTCCAAGGTAATTGTTTTCTATCTTCAGTAATAACCATAGCAATATAGAAGTCTAAATGAAACTGAACTAAAAAGAGCATTGAAAAATAATCAATATCTCTGAAGCCTTTTCTTTCTTCTGCAAGTCTTTAACAAGAAATCTTATACTTCCAATTTAGGGGAAGTGTATAGAGTGTTGTTGATATTTAAACTCTAAGAACATTATGTATATTTTCAGTAGCCATGAAACAATATTATTATGATGTTTTGTTAGTGAGGAAGTTTCATATATGATGAATAAAGATTATAAGCTAAGCTTATAAGATGTCCAAATCAAGATACATTAATGTCTTTCAAAGGAAGGAATTTGTAGATATTAAAATTAATGGGAAGCAAAATTTTGTTCAATATATATCTTCTACTAGTAGAAGCTAGAGATTCTATCACTCTTTTTCTCTCTCTCTCACACACACTTTCTTCCTTATTCTACAAAGCTATCTCCTTTGTATCAGAAATGTTTTCAAAACTTAGAAAATTAGAAAGCAATTAAAAAAATCATTTTCCACCTTTACCTTCATTGTTGTTGCTTCTGTAATAACAGGGTTTGCACACATGCTTGACTGAGGTTCTTGCATATTTTTTAATTGTGTCTTGATTGTCATTTGTTTCCAGGAACCTTTTTATTTCCTCCTTGATTTCATCTCGGACCCACTGGTTATTGAGCATGAGGCTGTTTAACTTCCAGGTGTTAAAGTGTTTCTTCTGAGTCCCTTTGGAGTTCACAAATAATTTCAGAGCCTTGTGGTCAGCGAAGGTAGTCTGCAAAATTTCTATCCTCTTGATCTTATGGAGGTATGTTTTATGTGCCAGCATGTAGTCTATCCTGGAGAATGTCCCATGTACATTGGAGAAGAATGTGTATCCAGGTTTCTGGGGATGGAGTGTCCTATATATATCCACTAGGCCTCTTTCTTCCATTTCTCTCCTCAGGTCTAGTATATTCTTGTTGGGTTTCAGTCTGGTTGACCTGTCCAGTGTTGACAAAGCCGTGTTAAGGTCCCCCACAATTATTGTGTTGTTGTTGATATTATTTTTCAGATTTGTCAACAGTTGTATTAAATATTTTGCTGGCCCCTCATTTGGTGCATATATGTTTAGGAGAGTGAATTCTTCCTGCTCTACGTACACCTTGATTAATATAAAATGTCCGTCTTTGTCCCTTACAACCTTCCTGAGTATAAAGTTTGCATTATCTGATATTAGTATGGCCACTCCAGCTTTTTTATGGGTGTTGTTTGCTTGGATAATTTTTCTCCAGCCTTTTATTTTGAGTCTATGTTTGTTCTGACTATTCAGGTGCGTTTCTTGTAGGCAGCAGAAGGTTGGATTGAGTTTTTTGATCCATTTAGCCACTCTGTGTCTCTTAACTGGTGCATTTAGTCCATTGACGTTGAGAGAAAGAATTGTCCTGGGATTTAACGCCATCTTTATTTCAAAATTTGGTGTGTCTTTTGGGTAGTCTTGTCTTAGATTAGGTCTTTCAGTTTTTCTCATAAGACTGGTTTTGTGTCTGTGAAGTTTCTGAGCTGTTTTTTGTCTGTGAAACCATGTATTCTTCCATCAAACCGGAAAATGAGTTTTGCTGGGTATAGTATTCTGGGTGAAGCATTCATTTCATTCAGTCTTGTCACAATATCCCACCACTGCTTTCTGGCATTGAGTGTTTCTGGTGACAGGTCTGCTGTAAATCTCAGGGGAGCTTGCTTGAACGTGATTTCCCCTTTTGATCTTGCTGTTTTCAGAATTCTGTCTCTATCTGTGGGATTTGTCATTGTGACTAGGATGTGTCTTGGGGTGGTTTTTCTGGGGTCTCTTTTGGTTGGTACTCTTCGGGCATGCAGGATTTGATCACATATATTCTTTAGCTCTGGAAGTTTCTCTTTAATGATGTTCTTGACCATTGATTCTTCCTGGAAATTTTCTTCCTGGGTCTCTGGGACTCCAATGATTCTTAAGTTGTTTCTGTTGATCTTATCATAGACTTCTATTTTCGTCTGTTCCCATTCTTTGACTAATTTTTCCATTGTCTGCTCATTTGCTTTAAGTTTTTTGTCCAATCTCTCCTGCTGTATGGAATTGTTATGTATCTCATCTTCCACAGCACCAAGTCTATTCTCAGCTTCTGATACCCTGTCCCAGAGCTTATCCATTTTGTCATTCACTTCGTTTACTGACTTTTTCAGTCCTGTTAGTTGACATGTTATTTCAGTTTGGAGTTTTGTGATTTCTGCCTTCATATTTTCTTGGTTCTTATTAGTGTTCTGTTCAACTCGATCCATGGTTTCTTGGAGTCTGTTGAGTATCTTCCATATTGCTAGTCTAAAGTCCTTATCTGAGAGGTTAATTAGTTGGTCAGTCATTATCTGGTCCTCAGAATTGTCATCTTCATTCTCTATGTCTGATGCTGGCCTGCGTTGTTTCCCCATTGTCACACTTGTATTGTGGGTTTTTCTATGTGTTGTGGTGGTATTCATTGTCTATATGATGTAGGCAGCACACTCCTCTGGCTCCTCCCTTTCTGGATGGGCTGACTTGCCTCTAAGGGAGGGGAGTCCTCCGTGGATGAAGCCTCACACTGGGTCAAATCTTAGGCCCGAGCATGCAACAGAGAAGACAGTCCAGAGAGAAATGTTTGCTTCTGTGATATAGCGCCGTTCTTAGTGTGATTTTTCCTTCTTGTTGCAATGGAGTTCTTTCCTTAGAAAGAGTGCACGGCCGCATAGCGAAGCAGAGCGGCCGTGCTCCTCTGGAGCCTCTTTTTGCCCCACTCCCAAGAGTTTCACGCAAGAGGACAGTAGACAGACATAGACAGGTCACACTCACAGTCTTTCACAGTTGAGCCCCACTGGGCCGGTGTACTTTCGCGGATTTTCCTCGCCTGGTGTCACACACAGGGAGCCGGCTTTTGCAAAGCTTAGCCGGTTTTTATACTCTGAAGTCCCTCCCTGAAAATGGCGTCTGGGCGAGCGAGGTTTCTGGAGCCTCTCCTTGCCCCACTCGCAAGAGTTTCACGCAAGAGGACAGTAGACAGACATAGACAGGTCACACTCACAGTCTTTCACAGTTGAGCCCCACTGGGCCGGTGTACTTTCGCGGATTTTCCTCGCCTGGTGTCACACACAGGGAGCCGGCTTTTGCAAAGCTTAGCCGGTTTTTATGCTCTGAAGTCCCTCCCTGAAAATGGCGTCTGGGCGAGCGAGGTTTCTGGAGCCTCTCCTTGCCCCACTCGCAAGAGTTTCACGCAAGAGGACAGTAGACAGACATAGACAGGTCACACTCACAGTCTTTCACAGTTGAGCCCCACTGGGCCGGTGTACTTTCGCGGATTTTCCCCGCCTGGTGTCACACACAGGGAGCCGGCTTTTGCCATATTTTTTAATTGTGGATGCTAGGAGTCATATGTCAGGGTATGGTGCTTGAACAACCTGCTGTGGTGCTCACTGAGGTTTGTCCCCTCCCCTTTTATGTGGTACTTGCACCCATGCTCACTGGCATTGTGTCTCAGTTGAGATACACAATTTAAAATTAGGAGTTCTTCAGGAGTATTATTTCCTGGCTGGCAGTGGTGTCCACACATCCTTTGAATTGTGGTACACACTGGGAATTGCACTCTTTTCTTGTAGTCTTTCTTGTAGTGTTAGCATGGCTGGAATTTGCTTGTGGCACCAGATCATAGACAGCAGAGCAGTTGCTAAGCTCAGACAATAAAACTCTTGGGATAACACTCAGCACATATGGACTGTTGGGGATTTGAACTCATTATCATCACTTGCTGCATAATACTTCCATTCAGCTATTTCTCTGACTCAAGAAGACAGTTTTGCATATTACATTCTAAAAGTCTAACTTTTACAAGTAAAATTTCTCTAGAATAATTAACTTGCTAACAGAAAACATACAAAGATGCAGCATACCAACAATTCATGAGTTTTTTTTTTAACAATTTATTTAGAAGGAAAGTTCCCTTCTTTGCATAGTTCTGTATTTAGCTCAGAACAGCATACAAGGCTACCTTATTAGCTTCAGATTTGGCCTAAAATTGCTCTGTTTTCACACTTTCCCAGATCTCTACAAGATGGCTGACCTAGAAAAATTGCCTAACTTCTTGATAGTTAATTTTTTAGTTCTCAGGATGAGTGAATATGGCAATCTATCTTTATTGGTACAGCTCTTAATGGGGTGCTTAATTCTTGTGGAAGAGTGTTATGAGGGGCTGAAAGAATACCTGTATCTCATACTGACTTATGAATAATTATTCAATAAATGCTAGGTCTTTCTGTTTTCTTGGGGGCAAGGTTAGGTCTTTCTGCTGTTTTTTGTTGTTGTTTGTTTGTTTTGTTTTGTTTTGTTTATTAGGGTTGGATCATGGGGTATTCTTGGGTGGTGCTCTGAAGATACGCTTTTTTATTTTAAGGGTGATAAATATAGTTTCTATGACCCACTGGTTAGGAATTTTGTCTTTAGAATCACTAGTTATTACCCTAAAACTATACCCAAGAACTGATTTTTCTGGTATAATATTTCTGTTTTTGTTTTGCCTAGACAATAATCCATAAAAGTAAAATCTATAGTATGCAGGGGATTTTTATGAGAATTTTAGGAAGTGTTTTATTTTTGACAACCTTTATTTCTAAGGATAATTATTATAGAATGTCACTACCTGCAAAAGGAAGCACATACCAGACGTGGCTTTTGGCTTTCCTGGTGTAGTGCTTAATTTTTCTCCCAAGAAATATCTGCCAGAAGGCCCGTTGGAGAAGTCATTGACTCTTGCGTGGATTACTGGCTAAATTTCTGACATGGCTGTGACATTATATATCTCTTTACTTTTATTTATTCGATTTTTGTCTTCTTTTCTACTACAATGATCTTCACTTTCTGCCTTTGAGCATCAACTGCTAGCAGTATGATTTCTGCCTTGGGGACTCTCCTTGTCACTTTGAATACCTGCTTACAAAAAGTTTTGGTCAGTGTAGAATTAGGCTATTTTGCTAGGTATAATTATTGTACCCCTTTCTTTAGTGTTATTCTCTTTCTATTACCAGATCATAGGAAGTGGGTCTTAGTCCCTAGTTAGAATACTATTTCCCTCAGGTTAAGAATATTTGTTATCAGGGGTAAACCAGGATTTTCTGCTATCCCTTAATTTACATCAGTAATGACATGTAGGGCCAGGAACTTCTTTGATATGTAAGAATTCAATCTTCCTTTTATCCTCTAACTCCTAACTGAAACCTATTCTATTCTAAGGTTACAAACCACCTAAAGCTATGTGTATTTGTTCTAAAATCAAACAATGTACATTGCATATTCCTTTCATGTTATGACTGCCTCTTATTTCCCTTTATATACTCCCTTGCCTGAAGATAAAATTTGTCACACTCCTGCCAGAGATGTGTTGACCCCACACATACTGCATGTGCTATCATTATTTCATATTCGTCCACATCATGTTTCTGCTTATTCCCAGTGAGGATTTACGGACCGCACTAAGGTCTTGCCTGTGGATGCAGCATGGCTGCAGCAATAGAAGTTTTGAAAAAGTTATGGTATGAGGCATTTTATGACCAATATGATCTTTATTCTACTTTTAAAAAGTAACTTAAATAATTACAATCCTTTTGTTAAGAGAATAGTGATTTGTTTGGATTTGAAAAGGATGTTTGAGCCTTTCACCTATTCTTTAAAAACTGCCTTATTTGTAACTGTCAAGACTTAGAAGCAACCAAGATGTCCTTTAGAAGGTGAATGGATAAGTAAACTGTGGTACATCCAGATAATGGACTATTACTCAATGCAGAAAAGAAATGAGTTGTCAAACCATGGAAAAAGACATGAAGGAACATTAAATGCATGCTATTACTAAGTGAATGGAGCCAATCTGAAAAAAAGCTGCATATCATATCCAAATTATGTGACATTCTGGAAAAGACTAAACTATGCACACAGTCACAAGATTTGTGGTTGTATGAATGTGAATTGGGGCAGGACCTAGTAGTGGAGTGATCAATAGACAAAGTATTCTGGGGCAATAAAACTGCTCTAGTATAATATAAAAATGAGTAGGTACATATGTCTAAACCTATCAAGTCACTTTGCAAGAGTGAACCCTACTGTAATTATCATCATGTGTAAATGGATAAACAATACTACTCTGATTCATATAATATTGGTAGTGGGTGTATGTGTTCCCTAAGAGTGCCTGTAGGGAATATCTGGAATTTCCACTCAGTTTCTCTGAGCACCCAAAACTACGCAAGAAAAAATAGTTTATTTATAGAAATAGGATGTGGCTCAGTGGTAAGAGCACATGTGTGAGATTGTAGTGTCTCTGTCACTGCAAAAAACCCTAAAAGTCCATTTATAAAACACATAGCCAGAAATCAAAAAATGAAAAAAGGGGGGTCTGTCTTATTAATTTCCTCTTAGTAACTGAAATAGAACAGGGTTTTACTCCATGGAGCAGTTTGCATTAAAAAAAAAAAAGAACCAGTATTATTAAAAATGGTAAAAATATAAAATCCCCTGATTTTTTTATTTTTATAAAATAAAAAAGATAATTTTTATTTATCATAATTATGTTCTAATCGTAGTATTTTTAAAGGTTTAAGAAAGAAGGTTTAAAGGACATAAAACATTATTAGTCCATGCACTTCATAAATTTAGATAGACAAGTAATTCCCTCAAGGAAAGCATTTTCAATTCAAAAACTCACTTCTGCAAAAAGAAAAAGTTGAAGCTATATAGTGACTTGCATTAAAGAATGGTTGAGATGAGTTTTTTTTAATTGCAAATGCTAAAAAATGAGGAAAAAACTGTTTTTGAGATGAGACATTCTATGGGGATAGTAATTGTTCTAGGAAAACTTTTGGTCTCAGAATAAATGGGACTACCTGACATTCCAGCAAGTGATCCTATTTCCTCTTAATCACTAGGAAAGTCCTGTAGCTGCTGGTGCCACCCAGAAGTGGAAAAGCCCTACATGTTTTCTCCTGGGGAGCTATCAGGGAAGATTAACTGGCATTGGGTCTGTAAGGGGCCAGCCACTTCCTGGCCTTCCATTGCCCATCAAGGTCATAGTGGAGTGAATTCAGAAAATGCAGTTTCAGGTCAATTGTAAATCTACCAAACAAATCTGAGGTTGAACCTTTGAACACAGTGACAACTTCTAAATTAAAAGATCATAAATACCATAGCTATTAACCACAACACACATATTTATATGAGCAAATAACTTTAAGTAATGCAAGGCTTGTTTGTACAAAGAAAACATTTTCAGCAAGAGATCTTTTATTCAAAGTGGGGGAGAGGGCATGTATTAGACACACACATATAAGCAAGCCCTTTCTAATAATCTCTGGCTTTTAAAATATTCATTTACAGGATACTGTAGACCATTTTAGAGAATTGCATTGCTCTTATGTGCTGGTCTTTTTTTTTTTTTTTTAGTTCTGATTAGCAGCAAGGAGAGTAGTTTTGGATTTTAATTTGATGGCATTGGTAGTGGTTTGTTTTCTTGTCTTATTTTATTTATTTTTGCAGAAGTTTTTACAAAATAATGTCAGAATTTGATCATAAAGAAAGAAAATAACAGTTGAGCCAATTCCCTGTACTCAAAGTAGAAAAACTGATTTTATCCAACGAGAAAGAGATGCTTCTTAGAAGCAGGACAATCTGTCCTCTACAAATAGCTATTAACTGGAATTCTCATTTTTAAAGACTGACTTTATCAGGCATTCTGACTCTTTTTCTAAAGAGATTGCTGCTGCTGCTAACTGCTAACTGCTCTTTCACTTCACTGGGGAAATTAATGCTCAGCGGCCCATTAGGGTTCATCAATTTCATTTAATAAGTCCTCTGTTTAATATATATTTCCCGCTGTCTTTAAAAAAGCATACTAAAATTGGTTGTTCAGGATATTTGCATCAGAATAAATGTGCACATATATTTACTCACTTGGTTAATGGAGGCTTTGAATCACTTCTAAAAATGTATATATGAAGACAAGAAGAAGAATTGAGTAGTGAAGAAGAGTAAAGAAAAACTGTCTAGGCTTGGCTGGTGGAGCAAAGGGTCAGGAAATTTAGCAGCTGGAGAGATTAGGTAAGACTGAACAGTCTACAGCTTGATGTGAAAGAGAGGAATTCTGGTTCTCTGTAAATTAGGTTATAATAAAGTTTGGGGAAAGCAGAACCTCATTGCCTGTACAAGAGAATTATTTGCAGAACTGGACAGATGGAGGAAGGAAAAAAAGAGAGGGAGAGGGGGAAAAAAGGAAGGAGATGGAAGGAAAGGAAGGTCAGAGAGTTTTAAGGATGAATAGTAAGAAGGGATGTGGTATTGTGAAATTTTTATCTTTGGACCATTTCACATTCCTGATTTGGCATGTGCCTAGTTCATCATGTCCTATATCCTAGCTGTTCATTATATCCTAGAAAGAGCAGGGTTGTTGTGACTGCAGCTGACCAACTGAAGGTTTGCAGGCAGCTCAAGCATTTGGATTGTCTCAAAGGTTGTGTAGTGGAATCTGAATGGGACAATTCATAGGTTTATGTACTATGTGGGTGTCAGCAACCTCATTTGTGGAATGGGCAAATAACATCCAGGGTAGTGTTTGGAAAGATAAACTGTGTGGTATTTTATAAGATTGGCCATTATTTACAGTGTAGATGGTGTTTGACAAAGTGAAGTCACTTACCCCATTAGAGTGTAGCTTCATTGGTTGAACTGATCAATTAGAATTTTAAATGCTTTCTGAAATGTGAAACTACTACTCATTCCATTAGAAAGAACATTACAGCCAAGTATCTCAGAGACAAGAGAGATGAGGGCTGGTAGGTGCAGCTCAGGACATGCAGCTCATCACATAGAGTGATGAGTGCAGTTGCAGAGATGACTACACTGAAAACTATCATAAAATGTGAATGAATGAGGGAAGTAGAAAGCCTGTCTCGAGTACAGGTGTAGGGGGGTGGGGAGGAGGGAGATCTGGGAAATTGGTGGTGGGAATGTTGCACCGGTGAAGGGGGGTGCTCTTTACATGACTGTAATCATACAACTATAATCATGTTTGTAATCACGGTGTTTAAATAAAGATAAAAAAAAAAAAGAAAGAACATTACTGAGATCTGTGCTCAGTGCTTCGTACATCTCAGGTCCAACATTGTCTCAGAGAAAGACACTGAAGATGATCTGGGCCAAAAGGAACCTGAGCTGCTTGCCAGACAGCACATCCCCAACCTAAATAGAGAGCAGAACCCAGACCAGGGGCTATAAACAAATCACCGGTTGCCATGCAGTAGTGTTCACCAGTATTTTCCCCTCATTTGCTTGTATACAATTCTAAGCCTTTAGAAAAGTTGACACAGACCTTTAAGGAATTCTTAGGTGTTTCTTTTTGTTTGTTTGTTTGGTAGCACTTAAAAAAAATACTTGTTAGGGCTTCTCTTGTTTCATCGTATTCCTTCCCATTTTCAGTCATACTACACCTGACCATGCTATTCTTACCTGGTGCTTGAGTCTTTTGTATTTTGTTTTGTAAAACAATAAAGACCTTTATTACATGGGTAAAGGGAAGGATTTATTTGTCTGTCCGCAGCTGGATTTTCCTCAGCTAGAACATAGCTCCTTGCCCTCTGGCATATACTCATCTGCTGGGCCACAGTGGCCCAATCTTGGAGCATTGTAGATTTCTAGATAAAATGGCTTCTCTAGAAGATTGCTGAGTTGAGCATTCTTTTTCCTTTCAATATACTTATTCTGAATTTTCTTAGATTACTTTTTGTATAACATTTCTTCCTCCTCAGGAGTCAGTTTTTTACTTTTCTTGCAGCTGGAGCAGTGTAGTGTGGGACTAGTCCCTCTGCCTCTTCCACATGCTGTAAGTGAGAATGTTGCAGATCTTCACCAAGGTTTTAGTGCAAACCAACCAGCTTAAGGTTGGATGCATTATAAGTAACATCAATGATTCTTGTTTTACGAGTGCAGCACTCTGAGTCCCAGGTGAAGTACCCCACATACAAACTCAAGGCCTATAGTCCCTCACTCCCACAAACTCAGCTGTGTATATATATGATATGAACCAATCTTGGTGTCGACAGTTCTATATCCCAGCTCCATACATACTCCTGTTTCATGTGTGACTTTCTCTTTCCTTGACTTGTGGCACTTGTGTCAGTTGTCCTGAGAGTTACCTATCTTTTGGTGCCTTTCTCTTGTTTCCTAATTTTTCCTATCTTCTCTAGTTATCTCACACCTGACCATACTGTTCCCATGTATACTTGAGTTTTGACTCAAAATAATCTGAGGTACACAAACCCCCTGAGCATGGTGCAGAGCCAGGAATTGAATATGCTCCGTGATTCTGTGCCTGCATTTCCAGGTTGCATTCAGGTCTGTCACCCTTAAATTTACTCTTTAGATAGACCATACATACATTTTTGGTATAATTATGTCTCCTGCAATCTTTTATTCTCTAAATCTGGCAACACTACTCTGTTCTCATTTATAATTCACCACCTGCCACTAATAGTTATTCAATGAGTAGTAATTGTCATTGCAGCATTCTGCGTATAGCAACTTGGGAAAGGGAGAGGAAAAAAAAAAACATTTTACTGTTTAAAATAGATAAATTGAGCAAGGTGCATGAATGAGTGTTTGACTTTGATAAGGAGTAAAATTAAAAACTGCTGACTGGGAGGACTCTTCTAAGTGCTGGACAGTGACAAAGAGAAGGTGACCGGCCATGGGGCAATGCCCAGTGAGGAACTGTATGAGAAGGGTCATTACTAGGATTTACTAAGTGGCATTCCGATGCCTATTAACTGAGCACTGCTATACTTGTGCAGTGACCTTAACTACTGGTGTTTAGTCTCTGTTCATTCCAAATTCGGTAGTCATCTCTAGGTGACATTATTCTCTTTCTTTCCTGTCCTGCTAGTTTACCTCTCCCTGCGTTGCCTCACTCACTCTGTGATTTAGCTTTATATCTTCTTCCCTCCAGCTGTTTTTGCTTATCTCTGTTTTATTTCCAAGGCCTAGGAGGTCAATGAGGACGTGGTGTGAAGGAAGTTCAGCAACTCTCATTGAACATCTTTTACTGGCCAGACACATTAGCAGATTGATCTCCTGCCATGCTATAAGAAAGACAACTCTCTCTTTATGTATGCAATTTATTTTGATTTTTAATGTAGTGTTAGGGTTATGGCAAAATTAAATGAAAAGTGTAGCCAGTGCTCTTATATTCCTACCCCAACATGCCCTTCCTATGCTATTAAACACCACTTTCTACAGTGGTACAATTTGTTTAAAATACTTGTTTATGTTTTTCCTGCCATCCTGGCAGTGCTCTGAGGAGTAGGTGGAGGAGCGGGTGAAGGTGCTGGGAATTACTAGAACTCCCTCATGAAAGTCTTGCATCCTGTCACTAGAGCCATATTCATGGCTCCTAAATCAGTTCTTGTTGTTGTTGTTGTTGTTGTTTTAATGAGAATAACATGAATTTGAGAGATCTGATTTTGAGGCTGTGAATTTCAGGCTTTCCCAGTTATAGTCTTGTTCCTGGGGTAGCAGCCTCAGTTGGTGAATTTACCTGGTGAACTTAGTCCTAGATTCTTGCCCTAAGGATCAGATAAGAGGAAAGGGAGGCTCAGTGTTGTTTTCTCCTTACCCACTATATTACAAACCTAGAAATGCTTTTCAAGAGATAAACGTGGAGTTTGAGAAGATGTGACTTAAGTTTCTGTTGTTCTTTCACTCCTGAAGTTCTTTTACTCTTTTTTCCTTTACCTATTTTCCAGTTACACCATAAATGACTTCATTTGTGGCTGCATGACCACTCCATTTTTTGTTGAATATTGTCATATCGATAGGAATACACCAATTTAGAAGCCGCCTAATGTTCAAAAACACATGAAGTAACGGAATGGTTAACTAGCAACAAGACCTTACTAACCCTTCTGGGCAATAACTTAATACAGGTCTAAACACAAAATAATGGGAAAACTGATCCATACAACAGGCTTAGGGGAGAGGGTTTGAGATGAGGGTTTGCTGGGGTCTTTGGGAGAGGGTGTGAGTACATTGGTGAAGGGAGTGGTGCTAGAATTATGTGCATGATAAACCATTATTAATAATATTGTAAACCACAGATCTGATTAAAAACAATTTACCAGAGAGAAGGGATGTCCTTGGTATTGTGTTCTCCATTTACAACATTGCAAGTTGAAATTGTAAGTCAAAGCACTTTAAGTCAGGGAACTGATTATAATTTCAGGCAGTTTGATGGGAGCTACGTCAGACTTCTAAAGTCAGTGTTTTTCAAAGCATGAGCCATCATTTTAAAGCACAAAGGCCATCAATTTAACAATCAGTGAGGTAAATTGAATTCCCACCATAGACCTCATCTAATCCAGACACAACCCTTCATGGCCTCTGGGACAGTGGGAAAGGGAAAGTCAGATCTTTCTCCCTTTAATACTAAATGACTGTGAGCCAAAGATGGCCTCTGGTTTTGGGCTCTTTAAACACTTACTCTCTTTACTACAAGATAAGTAAGATTTGTTTTCACAGAAGCCTGCTTAGCTAGCACCAAATTCAAATGTTTACATGTCCTATTATTTTAAACATAGTCCAAACAGGCAGATTTTTAGTCATTTATAGCCTGACTGCTTTATTTACCTCACAAAACATTACCTAGATGTTGGTCATTGATAAAAAAGAACTTGTGGCTTTAAGACCCTAAGGTGAGGGGTTGGGGGTGCAGAAGAAAGTACAGTGACAGTATCTTGCACAGTTAGCTGGGTTTGATCCCTGGCATCCCCTGTGGTCCTCTGAGCTACTCACATGATTCCTGAGCACAAGCTAAGAGTAAGCCCTGAACACAGCTGGGTTGGCCCCAAAACTACAAAACTAAATAAAACAAAACAGACCCTGACTAGCTACTGCCTTCAGAGTCTCTCACCAAGAGATTCTTGGTTGTGTTTTTGAGTGACTTCATTTCCATGTGTAAGCTCTATCTCTCTTTACTGCTGACTCCTATCCCCCCTTTCAAAAACCCTCTGAAGAGACTCCTTTTGTGAGGCACTTCCCCTCTCATGGATCCCTGGCCAACCACCACCCAATACTGCTCATTGTGTATTATTTCTTATCGCAGGAGTACCTTTTTATTCAATCCCCAATCATCAAACACTCTACCTACCCAAGAAAATCTGGCTTCACCAAGATTTTAAGAAAGCCAGCATACACTGGTGAAGCTCCTTTTTTTATAACTAAAACCTACCTACAAATATGTTTGTAATCATGGTGCTTAAATAAAGATAAAAAATAAAAATAAATAAATAAAATAAAAAGACCTAAATAGAGGAGAATGGGAGCTAGCACCAAGCCAGGGTGTGAAGCATGGGATGAGGAAAAACAAAAAAAAAACAAAAACAAACAAACAAAAACAGAGCCAGTTTATTAACCTTCAGAACTAAAAGTCCATTTATATTGCCTTATATCTGGAAAAGAACATTTGAGAAAAATTTTTTATTCTTTTTCTTCCTTATTTTGGATCCCAAATATTGTGTATATATATATATATATATTATTCTTAATTATTTAATTTTTATTTGATTTGGGGGGGGGCACACCTGGCCATGCTCTAAACTTTACTTCTTATTCTGTGCTCAGGTATCACTCCTGGTGGTGTTCAGGGGAACCATAATTGTGCCAGGAATCAAAACCATGCTGGCTGCTTGCAAAGCAAGCACGTAGAATAGAGTACTATCTCCCTAGCAGTGTGTATGTATACCTATATATATTTATTTATCACTAACTTTCCTAATCCACTAAGTTTTTTACATGTGTTGTTTAATGCCACAGTAGCCAGAAAAGTTTTTGTACTTCATGGGTGTGGAAAGTGGGTTCAGAGAGAGAAAATGATTCAGTGAATTAAGTCACAACCATGATAGCAGAACTTAGGAACTCAATTTTTAGATAGATGCCTATGTTGTGAAACCTGATCTTTATATTTCTTCTTAGGAAGGGAGGGGATTTTCTATAACACTTGGAAAGTTAACAGTTTTTAGCAAAAAGCCACATTTTCTGGGAGAGAGGAAGTAATCAAAATTCTAAGCTCATCTGCATTGTTTGTAGCTTTCCTGCAGGCTCTGCAGACTTAACCTCATTCCTCTTAGAGCTCCATGCAAATAAGTAAGCACCAAAAGTCTCCTTCTAGCCTCCATTTTTTTTCTCTTTACCTCCTCACCCTTTACCTCCATTCTGGTTTCTATTTTCTGTTTACTTCATTATGATTGGTAGGGAAAACCTTACTCCAGGACATAGCCAAAGCTCCTGGCCTGTTCCTAGTTGTCTGGTTTAGTCTAGATTAAAATAAGGGAAACCAAATCACAGATAGTAATAAAAGTTTGATTATAAGACTCTCACCCCAAGAAAGAAATGGAACTTCTAGTAAACTTCTAAAAAAATTATTTTTGGTTTGGGATCCACACCAACCTGTACTCAGGGCTTTTATCTGTTTCTGTGCTCAGGGATCATTCCTGTATGGGCTTGGGGGAGCATATGCCATGCCAGGGATAGAACCTGGATTGGGCACGTGCAAGGCACGCATTTCACCCTCTGTGCTATCTCTCTGGCTTTCTAATCAACTTCCTAGAGAAGGCAATAAAGAAACAAAAGACTCACATTTGCCTGGCAAAAAAAGTATTTTCAAAAAGATTTTAGTGTCTATTATAAATAATGTAAGACTTTGTGATTAAAGCATAAGTACATAATAGTATTTACTAAGGGTAGTTTCTAGCAACACAAATGTTGTTATGAAATAAAAACATGCTTTGGGAAGTACAAGTATATATTTTTTGTTTTTTATGTTCTTGATTATGTCAGAATGTAAAATTGAGGTCATAGAGGGAGCTCAAGTGGTAGATCTCATGTGAAAAGCATGTGAAAAGCCCTGAGTTTGAACCCCAGGATAACATGGTTCCTTTACCCAGATAAACCCTAGTGGATTTAACAGAGTTCAACAGAACTCTGTAGGACCCCTAGGTTAAAAAAAAATTAGGGAACTGGAGAGATAGCATGGAGGTAGGGCGTTTGCCTTGCCTGCAGAAGGACAGTAGTTCGAATCCCAGCATCCCATATGGCCCCCGAGTCTGCCAGGAGCGATTTCTGAGCATAGAGCCAGGAGTAACCCCTGAGTGCTGCCGAGTGTGACCCAAAAACCAAAAAAAAAAAAAAAAGAACAAAATCAAGCACAAGCAGAGCATTTGATTCATTCTCTTATATTACAAATATTAAAATAATTTTAGAATAAAAATATAAAATATAACATTTAAAATATTAGAAATTACAAATGAGAAATTTGTAGGTATATGAGGAAAAAGAAAATTAAGCTTCTTTAACATAAACAGGATATGGCCCATAAACAGGACATACTCATTTATTTTCTCCATTTAGTCCTTTAGTACCTTATTGCTCATGGAGAAGCAGACAGTCAATAGATGACTTTCTAATAACCCAGACCTGCTGAGAATTACCCACTTTCCAAGAAAGTGCTGATCTAAGGGTCTTATATAAGCACAGAGACAAGGAGAATAAATGTTACATTTTGGATATTTTATACTTTAATTCTACTTTATCTGGGCCAAAATAATAGGTTGCTATTATGAAATTTCTTTTTGTCCTCATTCTTATATATCAGCTATCGCTTTCATCAGTCCAAATATAATATTCAAGAAAAAATATTTGTGTTTTTTTTTTAATATTGTAAAATAAATCTCCACACATTGTGATATCACCCCATACACCATATTTCTACCTCCAGGCAGATGTATCTAATAAACAGGATAGCAATGAAGAATTAATAAACAAAACCAGTCAGGAAAAATCAAGGAGTCAGTCAGTGCCTCATGGTATCTCTGAGTACACCAAGCTTCAACTGATTTTTATTTTATTAAATCAATATCCATTCCCCAGGAGGGGGAGAGTCAAGTGATCCAGATTGGCTTTTACATATCAAAGGGGTAGGTGAAAAGGAAAAAAAGAAATTGGGGAAATGCCTTTGTTTTGGGTTAGTAACTGGGCGTGGTCTTATAATCCCATCCTTTCTGTTCAAAGCAAAACAAAACAAAACATTGAGAAAGGCTACAAAAGTTTTATTCTACTTTTCTATACCAGAGCTGGGAACCCCAGATCCGAACATATAAAACTGGTCGTTATTTTGCATAGGCACAGTAAAAGTTGGCTTTAAATGCATCAAAGTTCAGATTATGTGTACAATACTCTTAAAACAAACTGCTTTTTTTTCCAAAGTTTTGTCTTATACATATCATGAATTTTTTTCATAGACTTCTCTAAACATAAATATTAGAACCTTTCTGCAGATACACTCAATTTGAAAACAAATTTTTAAACATTCTTACACGGAACAATGTAATATGAGTCTATAGCATCAAAGTTTCTTTTCCACAAACTTCCCTAAACAAAATCAAAAGAACATTTCTGCAGATATATGTGTGTGTGTATACAAACACATATATATGCAGTTTGAAAATAAGGTTGCAAAAATATTCTTATATTCTTAATGAGCACTATAATAAGAGTTGCTAGCATCTAAGTTCCATTTTCATAGACTTCTGTGGACAAAGACATTAGAACATTTTTGAAGACATAATTTAAGAATAAGATGCTATATAATATACACAATCAAGCATTGCAGCAATTGGGAAACATTCACAATTGGATACCTGAGAACCATTAAAAACCTAACAACTATGCATTTCCCTAGAATTGTACAAAATTTGTATAAAATTATACAAATTGTATAAAATATTAAACCACTGAAGTTGGATACATACTTTTCTGTTTTCAGTGGGGCATAGAACATAATAGTAGCTATTAAGATCCATACAAACAAAACACACAGTTTAACCAGCAATATAGTGACCAATGAAAATAGGATTGAGAGGTTAACATAGAAGAAAGTTGAAGGAGGTTCTGAAAGCAACTTCTTTTCCTTTGGGCTTCTACTGGGCTTGGGTCCTCCATCTTCTCCTCCATCTTCACCTTCTGTACTAGGCTGCTGAGGTCATCTGGGATGGAAAGGCCTTTGGTTGCTGGGCTGCAATCTGGGTGAAGGGACCCACTCATCTCCCTGCTGTTGGTTCACCTAAAATGGAGCTTTCTCTTTTGGTTTATACCCCCATCAATGACCTAGATAATCTGCTGCAGATTGGGGAGGGGGACAGAGGTCATCACACAAAGAACCTTTGGTAAAAGAAAGGTGGTGGGCCTCAGCCTCTGGGATGCTGCTCAGAGTTCAGTTCTCTCCCCTACACTGCTGCTTATGTCCTGTCTGAAGGGCCCTCTGCTGCTTTCACAATAGTTGTCATGTGCACCAATGTTCTGGTGAAGGACACTGCACACTTGGTCCAGTTCAAGGAGGCCATGATTTTGATTATCCACCAGAGGGTCAAACAGCTCACCATAATTGGAGTCTTCTCAGGTCTCTGGGTCGCTGTTCAAGTGCTAGTTGTAGTTGAAGCCTCATGCCCTAATAATACCTGGGGATTGGAGAGATGTGGTTCTGGAAGCAAATGCTAGGGAATAATCTACACATGGTTAAGGGGATAAAACAGGTTCAGGAACTTTCTAATGCAAGCATTCTGCTCCAAGACCAGTAGTCTTTATTGGGAAGCCAAGACCACACCCTGTGGTAGAGAACAGGTAGGGTAAGAGACCAATCCAAAGGATGCTTTAATTCAAAGGTGTTTCTATCCAATCATTGCCAAGCCCCAATAAAAAGAGTTCTTTGAATAGAATGAAGACTGGTTATACCAACAAATATTTTTGTTTGTTTTGTTTTATTTTTATTTTTGGGCCACACCTGGCATTGCTCAGGGGTTACTCCTGATTCTGTGCTCAGAAATCACTCCTGGCAGGCTTGGGGGACCATATGGGATGTTGGGGGTTGAACCCAGGTCTGCCCAGGTTACCGCATGCAAGGCCCTACCACTATTGCTCCAGCTCCAAGTATTACCTTATTATGAAGATTTCCAAACTGCTTTTGAAGTACTAATAATCAATGTCAGGCTAAGGCCTATTTTAATCCTACTACTTGGGATGTCAGACTTTAGAATCCTAATTAAAATGATGAAAAGACTACAAAACTAAATTAAGGAGGCTATGAAGAGGAGGATTAATACAATCCATGGGCTTTCTTGTTAGTAGTTGAATTTTTGAAGGGACTCTTTCTGTCAGTTTGCAAGCACACAAAGCCTGAAGAGATTAAATGCCTTCATCCCCATAGTCCCTGAACTGGGTAGTAGATTAATATTTAAAATAAGAAGCTAGCAGCATTTTGATATTGTCAGGTATTTGTGTAAATCTTAAATCTGAGACACCTTTGATTTAATTTAAGACTTGTGAATTTAATCTGTTACTCTACACACACTATGTCTTGTGTTTTGCTTTAACACGAAGTAAATCATTTTCAGGGGGAGATAAATCACTAGAATCAGCAAGATGACTGCTCCTCCTTTCTTCATAGATTCTCAAAGAAACCGCCCTTGATGCTTCACATACCATTTTAATCATATCATTTTCTTTTTCTTTTCTAACTTTAGCTCATAGAAATCCCACGAGATGGAGAACCCATTTTGAAAAACATGTTGCAGCAGCTTTTGAAATGTGGGATACTAAGCAATTAGTGTCAGATTTTCCCCTTGGTAGAAAAAAAGTTTTTTAAAAGTTAATAAATACCCAAAAGGTAACTTTAGTAATTTCTGTACTTGTGATATGCTATAGAAATGGTAATTTTAACAAAGCAGGACTGCTGTGGGAAAGCTTTATGATAACTGAATCATTAATAGTATATTGCAGTTTCTTTTAATTTTTTATTTTTTTAATATTGCAGTTTTCATTTAGACATAGATCTCAAAAAAATCCTCATGACAATTTGTTCTCTGTTCTGTGTTCAATGCATCCCAATGCTTTTGAAATTATAAATGCATGTAAATGTACATAAATGAAGTTTACTAATGTAATATATTTAATAAAAATCAAGTCAAATTCAGCTTTTATTTTAAGGTATTTTCTGGATGTGATAGTCTTTTAGAGATTTATGTTTTCTTATGATAAGAATTTTATCTTTTACTTTAAAATTCCTTTATCAAGTGATCACATGCTCTTGTGTTATCATAACTGCGGTATTCCTTTCATAGACTGTGAGAAATTATGATCTCCATTTTTTTAAATAAGGAATCTTAAAATTATGACTCATTCTTGTTAATATAGTCAATCAGTAGGGCTGTAGGAATTATAAATCAGCATTACAAAATTTCAAACCTATTGCATTTTTTAATAAAATTTATTTATATTAAAATTAATTAGGTAGTAAAATGCTGATCATTGCTGCTGATCATTGGAGGGTCTGTGATTTAATAAAGATTCTGTTGTTGACTCATTAAAGGAAGATGATAGAGGAAGGTGATAGATGGGACCTACTAATCAGTCCATTGATACAGATTCATGGACAAGCTCCTCAGTTGAGCAGAAGTATCACAGTTGCATCAAGTTATTTGTTTTTTAAGTTTTAAGCTTCAGCTGCTTCCTCTCTGAAACAGTGGTAACATAGTTCATAGATTTATAATAAAATTTTGTTCCCATATTTGGATGGGATTCTACTAGTGCCTTATTTTCTTAGATATTAATCCTTTATCAGATAGGTATTGAGTAGTTTCTCCTATTCAATGGGCAGTCTTTGTATACTGTTCACCATTTTCTTTAAAATGCAAAAGCCTTTTAAATTAATGTAGTTTATTTTATATTTTTTCTTTAAACTTTATTTATTTATTATTTATTTATTGGTTTTGGGTCACTCCCAGTGGTGTTCAAGTTACTCCTGGCTCTACATTCAACCCTGGTAGACTGGAGCCCATATGGGATGCCGGGAATTGAATGGGGTTCCTCCCGAGTTGGCCCTGTGCAAGGCAAATGCCCTACCGCTGTGAATCTCTGAGGCCCCTTATTTTATTCTTTTTTTTAAATTTTTTTGGTTTGTTAGGACACACCCAACAGCGCTCAGGGATTATTTCTGGCTCTACACTCAGAAATCGCCACTGGCAGGCTCAGGGACCTTATGGGATGCCAGGAATTGAACCCAAGTTCACTGCATGCAAGACAAACATCCTACTGCTGTGCTATCACTGTGGCCCCATGATTTAGTTTATTTTAATATAGTTTAATTTGTTTATCTTTGCTTTCACTTGCTTGGTAAGTGGTGTTTCATCCTTGAAGATGCCTCTAGTTTCAATGTCATGAAGATTTCCTACATTTTCCTCTACATACCTTATAGTTTCCAGTCTGATATCAAGGTGTTTAATCCTTTTTATCTGACTTTTGTGTATGGCATTAAAAAGAGGTCTGAGTTCACTTTTTGCATGTAGCTGATCAGTTTTCCCAATACCACTTGTTGAAGAGATGTTCCTTGCTTCACTTCAGATTTCTTGCCCTTTTGTCAAAGATTAATTGATCATATACCTGAGGGTCAGTCTCAGAATCTTCCATTGTTCTGTGGTTCTGTGTTTATTCCAATACCATGCTATTTTAATACTACCACTTAATACTATTTAATACTTTTTAATACTATTTAATACTAACACTTTATAGTACAGTTTAAAGTTGGAGAAAGTGATGTCCCCCATTCTTTTTTTCCTACTCGAGGATTATTATTTCATATGAATTTTAGAAGTGTTTGATTTATTTTCTTAAAAAAATGTCATGTGTATTCTTATAGAGATTGCACTAAATCTGTACAATGCTTTGGGAAGTATTGCCTTTTTTGTTGTTGTTTTGGGTCACACCTGGTGACGCTCAGGGGTTAATCCTAGCTATGTGCTCAGAAATCATTCCTGGCTTGAGGGGCCACATGGGGCACCATGGGATCGAATATCTGTTCATCCTAGGACAGCCGCATGCAAGGCAAGCACCATATCACTGCGACACCACTCTGGCCCTGAAGTATTGTTATTTTAATGATGTTAATCTCCCACTCCATGAGCAGTAGATATATTTTGGAGTTTTCTTTTGTATCTCTTTCACCTACCTCTTCAGTTAATTTGATTCCAAATACTTGATTTTCTGAGGACAGTTGTGAATGGGATCATTGAACAGAAACTTTCTCAAAGAAGAAAAACAGATAGACAAAGGGCACAAAAAAAATTGTCCACATCATTAGTTATCAGAGAGATGTAAATTAAAATAATAATGATCTATTGCATATGACATCATAGAGCTTGGCACACATCAAAAAGAACAAGATCATTGCTGGCATGGATGTGAGGAGAAAAACCTCACTCACTACTGTAGGAATGTCAACTGGTCCAGCTTTTTTGGAAAATAATATGGATATTTCTAAAAAAAATAGAAATTTGATTTTTTATGTGACCCAGAAATACCACTCCTAGGGGTCCCCAAAACACAATGCAGAAGAGCCTTCTGCATGCCTATGTTCACTGCAGCATTATTCACAGTGAGCCAGAACCTAAAAACAACCCAGTGCCTGAGAAATGATGAATGAGAACAGAAACTATGGTACATCTAAACAATAAAATACTATGCAGCTGCTGGTAAAAATTAAGTTATGAAGTTTTTTTATACATAATGAATATGGAGAGTATTATGCCAATCATAGGAAAGGGAGAAACAGAATGATAGCACTCATTTGTGAGATATAAAAACAAAGGATAGTATGAAAATAATCAAAGACAATAAAAATGAAGGCTGACAGGACCAGTTCATAGGAATCTTGCAACAAATAGTTGGAAAGGGCCATTAGGGCAGAAAAGAAACCATTATGACTATGATAGTTAGAAGTGATCACTCTGGACAAAAATGAGGTGCTGAAAGAACATAAATTTACGTTCATGATACCCCTTTGGTAACAATATTGCAAACTACAGTGTCAATAGGGGGTGAAGGAGGAGGGATGGGAAAGAAGAAAAAAAGGAAGGCAGGAAGGAAGGAAGGAAGGAAGGAAGGAAGGAAGGAAGGAAGGAAGGAAGGAAGGAAGGAAGGCAGGCAGGCAGGCAGGCAGGAAGGAAGGAAGGAAGGAAGGAAGGAAGGAAGGAAGGAAGGAAGGAAGGAAGGAAGGAAGGAGAAAAGAAAGGGAGAGGAAGAAGAAAGAAAAGAAAAAAGAAAAAAAAAGGATAAATGCCTCTCCAGAGGCAGGGAGGAGAGATGGGGAGGCAGTGGTGGGAGAGCAACTGGTGAAAATGTTCACCGGTGAAGCCTGTTGTGCATTGTATGACTAAAATTCAATCATGAACAAGTTGGTAACTGTGTATCTCATGGTGAGGCACTTAAAGAATTTATATAAAAATAAAATGCCAAGTTAAAAAAAGAATTTTGTAATTTTGTATTATTGAATATAGCAGATTCCCATCTGATAGTAAAAGTTATTAGTACTTATTATTAGTAACAATACTGGTGAGAGAGAAAAATATGCAGGTTAGTTATAGAAGAAAATGTTCATTCTGTCCTCAGGGGCATATGGAAATCTTATTAATAGAATTATATTTAGATCACTACAGATGTTTATTGATAAACTGTTCTTGCATACTATTATGGCTCTCTATAATGCTTAAAAAAGATATTTTAAAGGTATTTTAATATCTGGGATCAGATTAAAACATTTTCAGATTATAGTTTAGTTTTTTTCTTTATTCTTTTTTTTTTCTTTTTTTTTTGGGGGGGGGCGGTCACATCTGGCAGCACTCAGGGTTTACTCCTGGCTCTGCTCTCAGAAATCACTCCTGGTAGACCATATGGGATGCCAGTATTCAAACCACCATCTGTCCTGAATTGGCTGCCTGCAAGACAAATGCCCTACAGCTGTGCTATCTCTCTGGCCCCTATAGTTTAATTATTATTGCAAATAAGTTAGTAATAGGAACCTGAATAAGCTCAAAAAAATGGGACAGTCCAAATTCCTTTTATTATATATAAAATAATTATATATGTTTTTGATCTTTGAGAGCATTTTATTTAACTAATTTTTGGTAGAGAGATTTGACTCTTTAAAGCATTTTCTGGCAGAAGGTTTAAAGGTTAGAAATACACAGAATCAAGTCTTTTGTTTTATAGATATACAAATATTCAGTTAGATACTTAAAAATAATACTATATAAAATAAGTTGACATTATAAAAATCTAAGTGTAATCATAGTTTTACTTTTTAAACTTCCTGTGAATATTTTAAATGCTTCATCTAGACTTAATCAAGATACATGAAAGTGTTTGAATTCATAACCTTAGGTATTGTGAAGTTGTCTGAGTACAGAAAACCTTGTATAAAAAATAGGAAATTTAAATATAGTTTTCACAGATTGAGTTTGTTATAAGACAAATAAAGTTCATAATGACTTACTCAGAGAATTTTCACAAATAGGAAAATATCATTCTTGGGTGAGGAGGTTAGCATCTGAAAAGTACTGAGATGGATAGTAAATAAGTATTAAGTGACATTTGAGGGTATTTTCTGTTTGTTCACTTAAAGAAGGTAGATTTCAGAATGAGGGTGAGGTGTGGTGGTTGGAGGTGGTGCTTTTTTGTCATTTTTTTCTGAAAAGGGTGCAATAAGACAAATAATTTGGGAACTTCTGGTTTAAGATAAGCTAAATTTTTATTGTTTAGAAAGAACATTTGAAAATTATGGATATGTCAAATAGGATTAAGTGGTCTCAAAAACAAAAATGTCAGTGGGCAAACATAAAGGGAGTGAAGAGTGTATGTTTTACCATCTAGTTACCCATTTAATTGTTCATTCAATTTTAGTAATTTTAATGTTTAAACATTTGGGTCTTTAATGTATAAACTTTTTTTTTTTGGTTTTTGGGCCACACCCTGTGACGCTCAGGGGTTACTGCTGGCTATGCGCTCAGAAGTTGCTCCTGGCTTCTTGGGGGACCATATGGGACACCGGGGGATCGAACCGCGGTCCATCGTAGGCTAGCGCAGGCAAGGCAGGCACCTTACCTCCAGCGCCACCGCCCGGCCCCAATGTATAAACTTTTTATAGCAAAAAACACCTCAAATTCTAATTATAATTCCGTTTTTATTTCTTTTCTCAGATGATGAAGCATGCTTGGTATAACTATAAACATTATGCCTGGGGATTAAATGAACTGAAGCCTTTATCCAAAGGAGGCCATTCAAGCAGTTTGTTTGGTAAGTAGAATGTTCTTTGGTTTCTTAGTGACTGTGACGTCTCTGCAGTTTACTGAACTTGTGGGTGATGAAGTTTGTATGATCCCCAGGCCATGTTGCTAGGAAACTTGCACACCTGATGGAGTTATCCTCAAGGACTGTGCAGAGTGTCCTTCAGAAAAAGCTCTGACTGCACCTTGGGATCATTTCTATAACTTTGAAAATACTGACACCTGCGATTTTTACTCTCAGAAATTCTCATTTAGAGGATACAACTACAGTATCATATCTGTATTTCTTAGTATTTACCTAGAGTATTGGCTCTAGGTTTTTTTTGTTGACCCCATGAAAGAGAAAGTGAGACTAGATCAGGTCAATTATTTTAACTTGTGTTTCTTACTTTGGCATGCTTTAGTTCACTGATCTTAACAGCATCTCTTTGTAATTGGTACCATATTAACATCATTCCCATTGTGTAGGTGAGGAAACTAAGTAACAGAATCATTCTGTAGAGCTTTGGGGTCTCTAGCCTAAGCTCTAGCCATTGATCTTGTACTGTGTCTGATTAATTTCCACCCCTGCAAAATTATTGAAAATAACAGGAGGAGTTCCAGGGAAATAAAACAGCTTCTAAATTTATGAAAGTAGTGGCTGGGTAGTTTAGGATCAGGTAGGACTTTATAAAGGGTTTTGGGTTCTATTTTAATGGAGTGTAGGTATCATTAATCAATCTCAGATATAATTATTTTAAAACACTTTTTGCAGATATACTTTAATACAATTAATAATATGCTCTAGTTCCCTTATTTTAACACTACTTTTTCTTGATATAAAATACAGTCACAAGTGGAGTTTCTATGATTTATTTTTAATCTTGAAAGCTTTTTCAAGATTAATATATCAATTAATATCTATGTTCTCTATCATTGCTGGTTTATTAATAAATATAGCATTGCTCTGTCTTTCCAATGTAGGACCAATTTGTATATAAGTAAAATATTTTATTGATTAAATATTTTATATATCAGGTAATATCAAAGGAGCAACAATAGTTGATGCCCTGGATACACTTTTTATCATGGAAATGAAAGATGAATTTGAAGAAGCAAAATCATGGATTGAAGCAAATCTCAGTTTTAATGTGGTATGTTAAATAAAAGTTACTAATTTAGCTCATAAAATCTCAGTTAAAATATATAGATTTTTTTTTTTGTGGGGCAGATTATTGTATTATACCCTAGCAGGGGTCTCAAACTCAGTTTACCTGGGGGCTGCAGGAGGCAAAGTCGGGGTGATCCTTGAGTGCAAAGTCAGTAGTAAGCCTTGAACATTGGAGGGTGTGACCCAAACAACTAAAACAAAACAAAACAAAAAAGATTCCTCTAGGGCAGGGCCACAAAATGTTGTACGGAGGACCATTTGCGGCCCGCAGGCCGCGAGTTTGAGACCCCTGCCCTAGAGGAAACAATACAACTTTAATAGTGTTGTACTGTAATCTTAACATGCACTCCTTTATAAACACAAATGCATATCTTTTTTTTTTTGCAAATTAAGTATAATAAAAATAAACTTTTGTATTACATCCTGTATATACCAAGCTCGTAGCCATTCTTTGAGATGATATTATTTTTGTTTGTTTGTTTGTTTTTCGGGCCACACCGTTTGATGCTCAGGGTTTACTCCTGGCTAAGCGCTCAGAAATTGCCCCTGGCTTGGGGGGACCATATGGGACGCCGGGGGATCCAACCGTGGTCCTTCCTTGGCTAGCGCTTGCAAGGCAGACACCTTACCTCTAGCACCACTTCTCCGGCTCCTGAGATGGTATTATTTTTTTATACCATATTGATTAGTAATAAGATTGAGTCAGAATGAGTTGCCTAAATTACATAGCTAATTGTATGTAACTGTGAGTCTAACCAGGTCTTTATGGTTCTAATGTCTACTTTGCATGTGCTATGTTGCTACAGCTCTGTAAAGTTAATGTTTGTTATGGTGAGTACCATTTATTGGCATGCCTTTGTTACCTGGGTACATGGTGCCTGAGCATGTTGTTGACAGCCCACATCTTGAAATATGTACTTTTATACTTTAATCTGAAAGATGTAATCTGGGGCTCTCTCCACTTTTGGAGGGGTCCGTGTTCTCTCTCTCTCTCTCTCTCTCTCTCTCTCTCTCTCTCTCTCTCTCTCTCTCTCTCTCTCTCTCTCCACCCCTTCTCAGAATTTCTAAATAAAGCCTGTTATCAATTCACTGCTTAAAAAAAAGGAAATTTGGGGCCGGAGAGATGGCGCTAGAGGTAAGGTGTCTGCCTTGTAAGCGCTAGCCAAGGAAGAGCCCTGGTTCTATCCCCCAGCGTCCCATATGGTCCCCCTAAGCCAGGGGCAATTTCTGAGCGCTTAGCCATGAATAACCCCTGAGCATCAAACAGGTGTGACCCAAAAAATAAAAAAATTTTATTATTGATATGCATCGCATAGTATGTCCCACATTAAAATGAAAATCTATGCTTTATGAGGGATAATTTTATTTACACATAAATATTGTATTACTAAAGATCTTCAGCTTACAGGTTTTAGTTCATTTTAATGTCATTTGTGAGAATTTGTCTATTAGAGATAACAATGATTATGTAAACAAGTATACATCTTTCTTTATGAAGTCAGTTTTGCCTCCCACTCTCTATATTTGAAAGAAGGAGAAACTAGAAAAGTTCAAGCAAAAATAGAAAAATATTATTTTATGGATGACTAATAGTATTATTTGTGCTTCACACAAGACCAAGTAGATCTGATCCTTGGCAATTCATATGGTTCCTTGAGCACTACAGGAGTGGTCCCTGAGTGGTCCCTTAGTTTATGCCCTAGTACCATAAGTGTGACACAAAAACAAACAAAATAAAAGTTAGAGGTGCATGTTCCTGATCTCAAAATCAAAATTCTAAGGGTTCATGTTAGTGGAGGTATTTTCTGTTTTCATTCAAATATTTATTTTTGTCATACAACAAACAATTTAAAATGAATCATTGGTTATTCATTATTCGCTAATTCATTCACATATTAATTATCTACTAAATGCCTTATAAGAGTTAAGTACTTATCTTCAGAGAGTTTATAATCTATTACAAAAAATAGCTAAGTTTCTTTAGGGGGACAGAAAAAGGATATTACTATTAAAGAGTACTAACAAATAGAAAATGATATGTTAATTGATTTTAATATTTTTGCCATTAAGTATTAGTGATAACCCTACAGGATAAGTTGTGTTTTCTCTATTTGACTTAATATCCCTATTTGAATTCATGCAGCAAGAGCTTTGATTTAAGATGAAACCTTCCTAACTTAAATGATCCTTTTTTAATGAAGAGGAAACATAGAGTTGAAATAATATATAGGGAGCCAGAGAATTTGAGCACTTCAAGGTCACACATGTAATCTTACTATAATAGTACTCATTAGAATATATTGTTCTGTAGGTGGTCAATAAAAATTAATTGAGTGAATGAGAAGGTAAATTCTACTGACCTACTCTAGATGAACTATGCTGGACTCAGCTAGAAAACAACTTGATGGGGCAAAACAAATATTGTATGTCAGATTTTTATGTAGGTGGGAGTTATCTAGAGTTAAGACGCAGTTCATTCATTTAGTTTCACCTAAACTGTTCAGAATGAATATTTTTATGGCTCCCAATCCAGAAAGATTACTTTTAGATGGACAAATCATCAATATATTAATATTTGACATTTCTCAATTTATGAATTCTTGCTCTTTTCTATTACTTTAAAGGATTGGTTATTTAGATCCTTACATGGGAAACATTGAAAACCAACATGAATTATGAATTTAACAAAAACACGATCTTCGGATAACAGTTTCTTAAGTTAAATTTAAGTTCAGTTAAATTCAAATTAGTTAAATCTAAAACTGTATTAAAATGTTTCTTAAAAGCATATTTCTGAAGTAAAGTGGTATCTCTGTGTGAGAGACAGAGCTTTGAGATAATGACGATAGATATGTAACTTGCTCTAGACATTAATTAGCAATACCCTGAGGCTGTGATCTGTGATATACTCCTAAAATATACCTTTGGTTGCTATGTTCTAGATAACGGAAGTAACTTTTATTTAGTTAAGTTTTGGGTTACTAGTGAAAAGATCCTCTTCTCTATTTGTGAGCAAATATATCATCACTGCAAATATAAAACAATATATTATGCTATTGTTGAAAAATTAAATAATAATATTAAAGAATCAGACATCTTGCTGAAATGCCATGCTACTATTTAATAAAATTAGGTGTGGTGTTCATCCTGTGAGATGTGTGAGCATGATATATTATTAGCACTGCAAGTATAAAATACTATATTGTACTATTGTTGAAAAGTTAAATGCTTAAAAAATAATAAAATAATAATACATCACAAACCAGACTTATCCTATTGAAATGCCATGCTACTCTTCTGAAAAAATTAGGTGTGTTCACCCTGTGAGATGTAAATTGACCTACCAAAAGAAACTTTGGTTCTTCTCAAATACATGAGAGTTGCTTGGCTTAGGTTTAGAGTTCCATGTAGTGAGTATGAACAAAGCTACTTTTGTCTTGGGATTACTCTTATTAAAGGTCTGTTTTAGAATAACAATTTGATTGGATGGATAACTAAGTTAATTATCCTGTTGAATGGTGTTATCAGTATTTTACATCTAAATGATAATCATTCCTTGCCAAGAGTGATGATTTGAGTTTTGACTATAAGAGGATATTGAACTATTCTATTCTCTCTGATAGTAATTAGTGATAGATTGGATTGCTACTTGAGGACCCTATATACACACAGTAAAAGCAACCACTTAACATAGAGGATGGTTGTTAACCTGTATTTGTAGACCATAGAACTAGGACTTTGTTTATCTTAATAGATTTTTCATGTTAAACATTTGCCCTACTAAAAGCAATATGTACATAATGTATATATCCCATGTATAATGAAAGGTATATGATAAACCTAAACAAAGCCAAGATGTAGAGGCAATTGTCTCTCTTTAAATCAATGACTGAAAAATATTATGCTTTCAACAGTTGTTATTAAAGAATAGTTATGATGTAATCAGTAGTAGAGTAGTAGTTATTAAACATAATTACATTGTTTTGTAGTGGATCTGTTGTTAATGTTCAATTATTTCTCACATGTTCTATTCTGGGAAACAGAGACTTATAGTTTGTTGAGTAGAAAGCTGACAGCAAGTTTGAAGGAATAGCAAGTTAGCTGTAGCCTCTGGTTTCAAAGCTCCAAGATTACTCTTAATTTTTTTAAATCTTTTTTAAAAATATATAAATTACTTTATTTAAAGACCATGTATCACATAGTTGACATGTTGATCATAATATATTTGTTTTCAGGCAAGTGGGAGCAAAATTAAAAAAAAGAAAGAAAAGTACAGCAAGAAGATTATTTCTGAAAATTATTATATCTCGCAATGAGATCCTTAAGTCATTGTCAATATGTTTAGTAAGCTTTTTGTGCTAGTTGATCATTCTGTTACTTCTTTTGTTTCTAAACAATAGGTAGCTTCTGATAAATATTGGCATCTAAATTGAAGTATTCCTATTGGGATTATAGTATTTAAAAAATTGTAACTTTCATGTGGCTGCAAGTGTGGCCACACAATCCAGGAAATACAAGCACTATTGCTGGTACAGAGGGTTTGGCTGCCAGGGTTTTCAAAAGTAGAAACTGAGGAGAGGGGCCTACATTCACTATAAGCAAGTCCCATGAGGTCATCTTAAATACCAGCTTACATGGAGTTTTGGTCATATTGGTGTTTCAGCAGAGAACCATAGAAGAGTGCTAAAGCAGAGTTATTGGCAAAGTGGTAATTGTGAGTGATGGGTACAGCAGGTTTCACTTTGGCAGGGCTAGGACTTGGTTCTCCTTCACCTCTTGAGATTACCAGCTTTAAGCTATGAGGCAGGTGTATATGTAATTTTTTATGGCTTGGTTTATATCTCTGAGAGCAGAATGAGTTTATGGAGCTGGCCAAATGCTGCAATGGCAGCTGCATTTGTAGACATGATTTCCCAAGATTACTCCTTTTTAAAAAAAAGTGATCAGAAACAAAATCTCAATAGAATTAAATATTTCAGAAAGAAAAGTTCGTTTCCATTAAATTTTTTTTATTTCAGTGTAGTCAAACATATTTTTTAAGCTGTACAGTTACAAGAAATTATAGATAATTAAGTAATTAAGGAGAATTCTGGAATAAGCTTGAAGGCACAAAGAAACTATATTTTAAGTGACAGCTTGTACCAGTATAGTTCTTCAATCAAAAGGAGACTAGAACTGAATTGTTCTAAAACCTACATATGTTCCTAATGGTCAAAGCCATTTATTTCAATTACTGAGCACTATTAAAAACTACATCATTGGATAGATAATCTTTTTGAGAAAGTTGATTATCAAAAACAGCCTAATAGTTTTCTCCAAGTTGTTTAAAATGCTGTGTATTTTTGTAGGAAGAGGTTTTGAAACAGATTTTGAAATATTCACTTTCATTTTTGCTCTGATGGGATTAGATTCCTCATGGTCATGATTGCTTTTACTTTTACAAAGTTTTACATTAATTTTTTATAGAGCTATACTTTTATTATCTACAGGGACATAATACCAGGTGGTTATATGGGTTTTCTGTAAGAAACAGAATTACGTAGGGGACTGTTTTCTGTTTCCTGGATATGATGTTCCCTTTGATGGTCTAGTCCATTTTTATCACCCAACCAATCCCTTGAGAAAAAATATATGCTTTATATATACATTTATATATACATATATAAATATGTATATACACATATATACATATTTATATAAAGGCATATATACATATATATTGACAAACATGTTTATGTGTATCTATATATACTATATCTGTAAACTATATCTGTAAGGAGATTTTTACGCATTTGTTTTTAATTTGCGACCATATCTAGCTGTGCTCAGGTCGTTTTTGTGGCTCTGTACTAAGGAGGGATCATTTCTGGTGCTAGATAGCAATATGTGATTTTAGGGAATAAAGCTGGCCCAGTTGTGTGCAAAACAAGTGCCTTTCCCACTATAATATCTTTCTAGCCCACAAATTTTAAATTTTAATTTTTGTATTTAAAAATTGAGGTGGCTTTAGTTTACATGATTTTTATGTTTTAGGATATTATTTCATATTTCTTAAAGTTATGTGTTATCATACACAACTACTACCAGAGTACTAATATCCCTTTAGCATAGTACATTGAATTCTCTCTTTTAATTTATTTCTGATGATCTCCTGATCTAGAGGAAGCTTTTCCTAGTTGAGAAATGAAGCTTAATGATAAATATTGGTGGTAGGAGCATACAAAATGATGTATAAGTTGATTTTTCCCCATTTTATAAGAGACTGGAGTAAAGTATAGTGGGTAGGATAATTGTCTTGTATATGATTGACCAATTTCAATTCCTAGAATCTCATATACACCAACCCTACCAGAAATGTAGAGAGTCAGGATTAAATCCTGAGCACCATTGGTCATGGCTCAAATAATGCCCCCCAATTTTTTTACCATTACAAATATTTTTATCTTTTTTTTTTCAGCCACACCCGGTGATGATCAGGGGTTACTCTTGGCTATGCACTCAGAAACCACTCCTGGCTTGGGGGACCAGTGGATCTAACCTCAGTCCATCCTAGGCTAGCATGCGCAAAGCAGATGCCTTACGGCTTGCGCCACTGCTCTAGCCCCAATTTTTATCATTTTTTTTATATATAGGTATTCTCATGTGTTTTTATGTATATGTATATGGGAAGATCGTGATTGGAATCAACCAATGTTATGTAGCATTTCTGAACAAGAATTTTCATTGGGAGAGGGGTCATTGGAGCCACAAACAGCAGTGTTCAAGGCTTACTCCTTACCATGCTCAGGGATCAGTTCTGTTAGTCCTCAGGGGACCATATCCAGTACCAGAGAACTGAACCAGACTGACTTGTACAAGGCAATCTAAGCAAGATTTTTACAGATAAAGGAAGTAGTAATTGGGAAGTAACATGTATTTACAAAAATTCAGATTTGCTTCTTTAATAACCCACTAGATCATTTTATAAGATACATGAATTCAAAATGCAAATCAACTGACATCAAAAATAGCATTTTTCATGGTTCCTTACCAGTATCTTATAGAGCAAGATAAATCAAACTTAAGTTTAGAATATATTTTTGGATCAATATATTATAACAACTCTACAGTAGGTGATTTATATGAACTTGAAGATATATTTCAGGGGATATTTTGACATACCTTAACTTTTTTGTTTTGTTTTATTTTTGTTTGGGGGCCACACACAGTGGTGCTCTGGGGTTACTCCAGGCTCTGTACTCAGAAATCACTCCTCGTGCCTCAGGGAACCATATGGGATGCTGAGGATCAAACCTGGGTTGTGTGCAAGGCAAACACCCTACCTGCTGTGCTATCACTCAGGCCCCCAAGCCCTCAATATTTTCTATAATATTACTGTCTATATAAAAGTTCTAGTTATCAAAAAAATTTATATTATGAAGAGAAAAATGAATATGTAATGTGCCTACAACTTGAATAAGAATATAAAATTATCCTAATGAGATTTAATAGGAAGAAATCTGGAAGAATCAGTTTAAAACTGAAAGACAGGTATAAATTAAAAATAAATAAAAGTAAAGGTTTAAATTTAGTATATTTATTATTAGACATAGTTAACTGTAGACATGATATTTGTATAAATCAAATACATGAAAAGATTGTCTTTCTTTATCCTTATTAGTAATTTTATGGAACATTAAGGTTTTTGTTTGCTTATATCACATCTAATGATATACATATAAATTGTACCTATGCTGAATATTGTAATCAAATTATATAATGTACAGGTTACATATTTCAAAATACAATTAATAAATTTAATAAAGAACTTTATTTTGGCCTGTGTTTTCCTAGATCTTATTTAATAAATTTGCAGGGGTGTTTGGAAACTATTTTAACTACAGGAATTATTTTACTTTGTCAGATCTTTATATCTTTTAAAGGAAACTTGTGAGAATTAAATGAAAATCTCTTTTACAAGAATCATCTCCCAATAGCACTCTAAATTATAGGCTCTGCCATGTTTAGAGACTTACTCAGTTTTCCTACCCTCTTTCTAGAACCTAGGACAGTTCCTGGCTTAAGGTAGTTGCTTAATAAGTATTGATTAAAAGAAATAATATCTTCAATAATTTGGAATAAGTTCATCTGTCGAATATTGACTCCACATTTTATAGACTGCTGTGAACCCCTATGATTATCAGTAAATGGTTTTATGCAAGGCAAAAGTAGTTACTGAATAAGACTGACTAAACATGAAAAAGAAACTTACTAAAGCTTTGAAGCATAGATTAGTTCTTTATGTTATCTGTACTAAATTATCTTGGAACAGAGTGCAGGGCAGATTTAATAAGAGCCAGATATTAAATAGTATGATTATGATAATAATTACTAATTATACCACAGTTTTGTAACCATTAATAAGGGCATTTGATAGTTTTTATGTTAGATGGTATAGAAATCAGGACAACAGAGCTCTGAACAAGTATGTAAGTATTCAACACCAAATTGTTTCAATCACTTATTAGTTTTCTTCTCTTAAAAAGTGGTCCTCTTAGAAACATGCCCTGGAAACCCTCCAAATCCCCCAACCACCAGTGGTCTTAGTTGAGGGGGGGGAATATGATTTAGTGATAGAGTGCTTGTTATGTATGCTTGAGGCCTTGCAATCTCTCCTGGCACAGTCCACATTATCAGTTGTCATTACCAGCACTAATATTGTTGAACCCTGGTACTGTAATAGTTGTGCCTTCTCTAGCACACTATAACTAAAAATGTGACCCCAGGAAGCACAGCAGCACATATACAGTCATAAAATATTTTAGCAAGGGAAAGGGCAAGAAGTCATAGATCATCTTTAAAGATCATCTGTTTTTAATTTTGTTTACTTTTAGGCCAGTGCTCAGAGCTTACTCCTATATGAGGTGGTAGGATTGAACCTAGGTCGGCCATATATAAGGCAAGCACCTACCCACTATACTTTCCCTCAAGTCCTATTTTTCCAATTTTAAATTTGCTATAATAATAGTAATAATTTCACATGGTTGGTGTGAGGTTTAGAAGATACAATCTATATAAAAAGTTTGCCACCATCTGGCATGTTGAACACCATTATCATTATCAGAACAAGCTATTATTTATAGTAATAAGAACTGTCAGAGCAAAATTTGACTGATAGTATGATTATCTTTTTTGCATAGATGAACTGTCTTCTCAGAGAAGTAAAACTAACTATACAAGGCTGCAGACAGAAATCTAGGAACAAAGTTCTAGAACCTAGCTTCAATTCTTACTTGGAGTATAGCTCTCACATTTATCATGATGTGAGAAGAATGATTGAATAATATTGGTCAGGCAAACTATAATCTTAATGACCTTTCAGGAAGAAAAGTAAGGAGGAAAGCAGATAATTGAAAAATAGCATGGTCGGGGCCGGGCGGTGGCGCTGGAGGTAAGGTGCCTGCCTTGCCTGCGCTAGCCTAGGACGGACCGCGGTTCGATACCCCGGCGTCCCATATGGTCCCCCAAGAGGCCAGGAGCAACTTCTGAGCGCATAGCCAGGAGTAACCCCTGAGCGTCACAGGGTGTGGCCCAAAAACCAAAAAAAAAAAAAAAGAAAAATAGCATGGCAAAGCCCTACTTTATCTATACAATTAAAGAATACTTAGTATTACATAAGTAATAAAGGTATGAGTGGGTACACTATTTTATAAATATGTTAATAATTGTGATTTTAGAAGTCAAAGTAAATGTATACATTTGTTGTATTTAAAGTTGGGACTTTTCCATTTGTATATATACTTCTTTAGAAGAACTTGACAAAATTTAAATATTTAGTGTACTTTTTTTGAATATTGTTTTTCCAATATGTACAGACATTCACACTATTAATTTCATTTATATTGTTTCCACAGAATGCTGAAATTTCTGTTTTTGAAGTAAACATACGCTTTGTTGGTGGACTTCTCTCAGCTTACTATTTGTCTGGACAAGAGGTAAGAAGTTGTGACATAAAGGTATTGTAGGTGGTATAAAAATAAGAATTTTAAATTGTCTTGTAATGACATTATTTGGGCAAGATGTGACTTTGTGATACATACATAGATATGTACTTATAATAGAATTCTTTTTTATCTTTATTTAAACACGGTGATTACAAACATGACTTTAGTTGGGTTTTGGTCACAAAAAGAACACCCCCTTCACCATTGTAACATTTCCATCACCAATTCACCCTGTATCCCTCCACCCACACCCATTGCTGTTATTTGACACAGGCATTCTACTTCTCTCACTCATTAACATTGTCATGGTAGTTGTTAGTGTTCTAACTGCACTCACTCCTCCTTGAGGTGAGCTTCATATCATGAGTCGGTTCTTCCAGCCCTCATCTCTGGGCATTATTACAATAATGTCTTTCATTTTTCTTAAAAATCTATAGATAAGTGAGACTATTCTGACTCTCTCCTGATTTATTTTACTCAGCATAATAGTTTCCATGTCCATCCATGTATAGGAAAATTTCATGACTTCATATCTCCTGATGGATGTATAATATTCCATTGTGTATATGTACCACAGTTTATGTTGAAGGGCATCTGGGGTGTTTCCAAAGTCTGGCTATTATAAATAGTGCTGCGATGAATATAGGTGTGAGGAAGGGATTTTTGTATTTCAGTTTTGTGTTCCTAGGGTATATCCTTAGGAGTGATATAGCTGGATCGTCTGGGAGATTAAGTTCAAGTTTTTTGAGGAATCTCCGTATTGTTTTCCATAAGGACTGGACTAGACTGCATTCCCACCAGCAGTGAATGAGAGTTCCTTTCTCCTCACATCCCCACCAGCACTTATTGTTCTTGATCTTTTTGATGTGTGCCAGTCTCTGTGGAGTGAGATGGTAGCTCATTGTTGTTTTGATTTGCATCTCCCTGATAATTAGTGATGTGGAGCATTTTTTCATGTGCCTTTTGGCCATTTGTATTTCTTCTTTGAGAAATTGTTAATTTCTTCTCCCCATTTTTTGATGGGGTTAGATGTTTTTTTTTCTTGTTAAGTTTCGTTAGTAACTTGTATATCTTAGATATTATCTCCTTGTCTGATGGGTATTGGGTGAATAGTTTCTCCCAATCTGTGGGTGGCTTTTGTATCCTAGGCACTATTTCCTTTGAAGTGCAGAAGCTTTGGAGCTTAATATAGTCTCGTCTGTTTATCTCTGATTCCACTTGTATGGAGAGTGCTTAATAGACATTCTTGAGTAGTTGTTTCATATCCATATTCTGAATTTCATATAACATATACAAATCAAATCAGAATACTAGAACTTTGGCAGAACATGGCAGGAAATGTTAAGCTGTCTTAAAAAAGATGGCTCCATTGTGTTTTGCCTGGTGTGGTTATGCCACAAATATGTTTTTTAGTATGATGAGTGTTGTAGCAGGCTTGTATATATTTGCATGATCTCTTTTTGCTGAAGTATTTAAGTGAGTATAATATTATTTTAGTTAAAATATTTTTAATTAAGTTAACAATAAGCAAGATAGAAAAGTTATGGTTCATAGTAGTCGAGGTGATGAGTGAGATAGATCCCAGCTCTCTAGTGAAGTCTCTAGGCCACTGTCCCTATGTAAAGCACCCTTGGAGCTCTTTCAAGAAAAGGCTTAATAGTTAACTGATGCTAGGATTATTAATTGAACTTTTTTTCTTTTATTAGGAAATTAAGGAAAGATTTTTGTTTCATGCTCCTGAAAAACATAGATGTTATTTTCTTGAAAGGTTTAGACAAGTTTATGTTCACCTAAGTGTCCATTAAGAGTTTTTGGAATGGCCTCCACTTTCTTGTCTATGTAGCTAAAAGCTTGCATAAATTTTAAAGTGTTAAGAATTTCAATTCTTATCAGTCAGAGTTGTTGTTACTTCTGCATTCTGGCTAGGGAAGTATGAATAATACCTAGGTAGTATTTCATGTATTCTGTATTACTTTAAACAAATTTAAACAGTGAAATAAATGTACAATAAGTAAAACAGCTTTACTTTGTTCATATCACTTACATACTATCTTAGTCTTAGCAAAACATTTCATATAAGTACAAAAAATCCTCTCTTTAGATTTTATTTACCAGAGAGCTTTTCAAAGTATACAGATAACTTTGATTTTTCCTATATTGGTACTATTTAAATGTTTCATTCTCTTTTTATGGACTCTCTTACCTGCCTAATCAAAGATTTTCTAGTATATATACCTCTCTTCCCTTTCTCCAGTCCTCAATAATTTTATTTGTCCACTTAGGTCTGGGGTATTATAAGCATATAAGCCAGTGGGTCCATATTGTAAAAACTCATACTTACAATTGACTGGTTTTTGGTTTCAGATTTGGGGAATTAATTTGTTTGGTTTTGGGTCACACCCATAAATGCTCAAGGGTTACTCCTGCCTCTGCACTCAAGAATCACTTTTAGAAAGGGCTGAGAGGACCTATGATATCCCAGGAATCAAAATCAAATGATTCAAATCAACCACTCTCAAGGCAAGCACCCTATCTGCTGTACTATTTCTCCAGTCCTTTACAATCAACATTTTATATTAGTAGTTAAAAATTCCTGCTTGGTCTTTCAGAATCTAATGTCTGGGTAATTTCTTATGTATGCTATGTTGAATTTAAGTTAATCTTGGTTTTAATTTTTTTAAATAATGTATCTGGAAGTGAAACAATTTAAAGGAATTAAGTTTATCCCTCTGTATCTGAGTTAAAAATTTAAGTATACAAAGAGAAACAATGATTGCAAAGAGAAATAAGTGGCATTTATTCTAAATATGTAGCATGTTTATAATATATCTATATATAACAATGTTTTAAGTTAATATACATATGCTTTTATATGAGTATATGCTTATAAATATATATTATATCCACATATAATTTAGTATGACCATAAGAATAAAATTATTTACTTAACAGCATGTAAGAAATTTTTTATTCTATATTATTTAACTTTAGTAAATAAAGCAGTACAAAGAGTCCTTCCACCAAAAAGAATTATATTTTGGTATATTTTCTTTCTTCTTACTCCAATGCAAAACATTGTTTTATCTAAATTTGAATTTTATGATAAATTTTTGTATAGAATACAATTTTCAATTTATACATATATATAAACATACATAGATAATATACATATATGTGTGTATGTGGGTATATATTATTATTTTACAAACAAAAATCCACCACTTGAATATATGCCACAGTTCACTTTGTTTCTTATACACACATACATACACACACTTCCCCTCAGGTAGTCTTAGTTCTGTTGTTAATGCTTACCTATTTTTTTTTTTGCCCATCAATTTTATATACCTATTATTATACCCATGGATGGACTCATCTAGTCCTTTTATTTTTCTTATGATTTATTTTACTTAAAATCCTTTTAAACTCCTCTTATTTTGCTGCTAATAGCAAATTTTATCTCTTTCAATAGCTGAATAATGTGCATTAAATTAATGTACCATATATATTTTTATCCAGTTATCTATATACAGACTCATCAGTTGCTTCCATATTTTTATTATGCATAGTGCTGCAATAAATATTGAAGTGTGTATAATTTTGTGTGTTAATATTTTCATATTCATATAGTCCAACCAGAAATATGATCTATACTGAACATCATAAGGATGATCCATACCATTTTATCAGAATGGCCCCACCCATTTTCATTGCCATAAAATATATGAAAATGTATTCTCATTTGTCATATTTAAATTTCCTCATTTTGATTTTTTTTTCTATATTTGGATCTCAAGTGATGCTTATTTCAATGCAATAGTCCAAGGAAGTGATACTATATCACCTCTGTGAACCTGGCAAGATTTAGGGGGTCATATCGTACCAACTTCAACTTGGCCATATGTGGAGCAAATCTACTGTACTATTTCTCTGGCCCCATTTGTTTTAATTTATTAAGCTTAGTTTTCTGAGCCAAGATTTTGCTTAATTGTTTCATAAATATTTTGACAGTTGGGTTGTTTCAATATCTATATATGAGTAATATAATGATATAGTTACTAGATACAATATGCAGTTTTCAAAATTTATCTTTAGAATTCCTTGGTAACAGAGATAAAAGGTGGTGAACATTAATAGTAATTTGGTTTTGCTCATTTTATGAACACACAAAAAAAAACCTGATCATGTGAAATGATCTAAATTTCCTATAGAGCATAGAACTATCTGACATAACCAACAAAAACTCAAAAATAAAGTTGCTGGAGAGGGAAATAAATGCAGTTGCTCCTACTACCAATAATTGATTAATACTCCCTCCCTCAATTTTGTTTAATTTACAGAACTTGATATCAGATTAAGCCTTCTCTCTCAATCTGTTGGAGGTAGTTCAATTATAGTCTCAAACTTGATTTGCTCTCGAAAGCAAAGATATCAATAGAGGTCATCATTAAAAAGCACATGATCCTAATTCCTCAAGATAAAACAAAAACATGTTAAGATATACTGTGAAGATATAACAGAATTGAGTAATTTAGTTAATAAAGAAGCTTAAATAATGGCACAATGAAATATAAAGAGGTATATTAACAAATATTAGTATATGCTACAGTGAGTATATTTAGTAAAATATGCATACTACTTATCTCAGTCTATTCATCTTACAAAGGGGACTCAAGGACTTCCTTTCCATCATTCTCTGCATGTACTCTGACACTTCTTTGTTTATGGGTCTGTGAATCATCCTACCTCCTTGCTGCTTCTCCCAGTAAAAGCTGTACAATTTAACATGAAAGCTCAGTTTCCACTATTACATATTTGTTGACTAAGACTTTATTAGATTTTTGTGAGCTTTATTTTATTCAAAAACTCAACAGAAAATTCATCCATTAATTTTAAAGTAATATCTGTATATTGATAATATAAATAAATAACTGACATTAAAAGTGCTGAAGTATAGCATAGGTACGCAGAGAAAGTAATAAGATAATTGAAAATATGCATGATCCCTAATTCATGTAGAAACTGCTAATAGTGCATCCTGATCCCTATGTCAAGAACTGTTGCTTACCCAACAGAGCATCTCTCTTTAATTTGCTCTTTACATGCCAATTTTGGGGAGAGTTTTAAAAACCCGTGAGACAGTCTATATCTAAATTTAAATCGTTACTACATATGGTAGGTCATTTATTTTAAAACTCCAATAGAATTGGCATTAGCTAGAACATGATATGAAATTTTAAACTAAATAAGAGATTTAAAAAAGTAAACATGAAAGGATTTTGAGATGTAGATTTTAAAAAGCTATTCATTATAAACCTCAAGTTATTTTTGACACACTTATATTAATTTTGTGGGAAATAACAGTTTTAATCATTTATTAAATGGTATTGATTATTTCCTGATGCTATTTCTACAATACTTTCTTAGAGACTTAGGATAATCTTTATGTAGATTTAAATAATGACCTACTATTTGACCTTTATTATTGATATTTATATATAAAAAGGAATATGATACAAAATAGCTAAAGAATAAGATATTTTCATTTTAAAAGCTTTAAATAGAAAAAAAAGAAATTAGGTAATAGCAATTTTTCTTGTGTTCATTATTAATATCCCATAATTAGTGATTTGCAACTGTCACTTCAAATGACTCATTGTAATTGGAAGGTTTTTACTATTTTTTAAAAAAGTTAAAGGATTTAATGAATTCTCAAATAATAACCTTTTTAGTGAAATGCAATTACTACCTTCTACCTTTTTTAATCCAAGAGTGAATTACATAAATCATCCTACTACTCTTTAGCTCTATATTTTGTGTTTCTTTTTTTTTTTTTTTTTTTTTTTTGGTTTTTGGGCCACACCCTGTGATGCTCAGGGGTTACTCCTGGCTATGCGCTCAGAAGTTACTCCTGGCTTCTTGGGGGACCATATGGGACGCCGGGGGATCGAACCGTGGTCCGTCCTAGGCTAGCGCAGGCACCTTACCTCCAGCGCCACCGCCCGGCCCCTATTTTGTGTTTCTTGCAAAAACTTCTAATATATTTATAATTGTTTTTGAAAGCAAGAAACTTTAATCAGCCGTAACTGTAATCTCTGCAACTCAGAGAGGAATTCTACAGCTTACTTACAATTCTAGCCTAAAATGTATTCATTCTGATATGTGACTTGCAAAAGTTGATCTTTTTTTTTTTTTTATCTGAATTGGACGAGAAATTTTATCTCCCATGTGATTTTGATGGGAGACCAAACAAGACACTTTTACTCCTAAAGAAAAGGGGAAAGTAAGAAAATTGACTTGTTTCTTAATAAAATATTTTTTCTTTTGGCTTAGCATTATACCTCTGTTTAAAGAAGTAGATTTCCATCAGTGTGAATAGAATTATGTTTTGAAGCAGTAGCAACCTTAAATCCCCAGTTTAAGACAGTATGCTCTTTGAACTGGGTTCTAGCCCCTGTATCTTTTACTCATGATTCTCCTTTGTGGCATTGATCCCTCTAGAGCTTAGACTACAGCATCTGCTGTATAGATTATTTTTAATTGCCAAGAGAGAATTTGGCACGTTTATGTTGCCCAAAAAATCCCTGAAAATATAGATTGACTTAACTATTCTTGAAAGATACATGTTATATCACCATCATACTCTAGAAAAAAATTAGTAAACACTGTTAATGACTGTCATGATGGCCATTGTCTTGGATTAAAAATTGCTTCATACAGTTGGGAATAAATTAGCAGGAAAAAATTTAATGAAAAGTGTAGAATTTTTTCCCAAGCCCCCAAATTGGCCTCCTGTAACAGTAGTAAAGCCTTCCATCTGGTGTCACCAAGGATGTAAGTAAGTGTTATGCAAATAAAAAGCTACTACTTTTCTACCACTCATTTATAAAATTCTGCTTCTTTGAGAAATTTTATCTTCTCTAGGCATCTAGCCAATCCTCCCAATCTCAAACAGCAAAGTTAACAGGCATTAGCCTATAAAAAAGGAAAGTCTATCATCACTGCTACAAGTTTTTTGTGTTGAGGCTAGTAATTACTCTACCAGGGGTCTCAAACTCAATTTACCTGCGGACCGCAGGAGGCAAAGTCGGGGTGATCCTTGCGTGCAAAGTCAGTAGTAAGCCTTGAACATTGGGGTGTGTGACCCAAACAACTAAAACAAAACAAAACATAAAAAGATTCCTCTAGGGCAGGGCCACAAAATGTTGTACGGAGGGCCGCAAGTTTGAAATGTATAAAACTCACTAGTGTGTGTACAGATAACTGAACACCAGAGCTTTTCCATCAGCCACTTAGTCTTTGATTTTAGTGTTCTTTCCAGTCAATGGTTTTTATTTCTCAAATGCCTAATCAGTTATATTTAGCTTTATGTTTAATAATTTCATAATTTACATGATCTTTTTAATTAATATTTCAAATAATTATTATTGCCTTAACAGTACTAGGCATTTCTGATAGTAGAGTATCTGTGAGTGTCTTTTAAATAGAAGTTTTATTTTTCAGGGCTATTCCTTCCACTCTCTTCTTTGAATGCATGGTGTCCTTTGAAAGATGTCACAATGTAGCTACAGTAGAGATTTTTTCATTTAATAGGCTAATAGAAAATTCTTTCAAATTGTGATAATTTACCATCTGGTAACTTAGTGATTCAGCAGATGCTTATTGAATACCTGCTTTAAGGCACTGCACTTAATATTGCAGAAACAGCAAACAAGAAAAACAGTCCTCAGTGACAAATGTTAGTTAATTCACTTAGATTTTACAATGCCCTATAATGTTGAAATAATTGTTTTTATTTCTCATTTTATGGAGGGGAGAAATAATAGAACAGAAAGAAAATGTAACATAATCAAAGTTATGTAGTATACAAAAGCTTTTAAAGGTTAGCTTTAAACTTGGGACAATCTGGCTCTGAGGTATTTAGTAGCAGCTGGATATTAAAATCTCACACACAAGAAATAGATTTGGATTATAGACTTGAACTCACAAGTGATCACCAGAAAATTGAGAATTGAAGGGACACAGAAGAATGGGTTATCCCAGTATGTAAATAGCTTTAGATATGGGAGCATTAACTGAAATAATGGTGACAAGATAGAGCAAGAAAGGGAGACTCTTTATAAGGGTGCTCCCATATGCAGTAAAAAGAGAAAAACAGTAGAATGCTATTATTGCAGAATTACACAATACAAGTGAAAACAGTTTTTTGAAAAACAAAAAAGTATTCAGTTGTTTCAAATACAGTTGCTAGGACAAGTTGTGTAAGAAAACAAATAGCTTTACATGACTGTAACCCAACTACAATTAAATTTGTAATCAAAGTGTTTAAATAAAGATATTATTTTAAACAAAAAGAAAATAGTAGGGCCGGAGTGATAGCACAGTAGTAGGGCATTTGCCTGGCATGTGGCCAATTCAGATGGACCCAGGTTCAACTCCAGCATCCCATATGGTCCCCGAGCCTGCCAGGGGCGATGTCTGAGCACAGTGCCAGGAGTAACCTCTTAGTATTGATAGGTGTGGCTCAAAACCAAACAAACAAAAAAGGAAAGAAATAGCTCTTCAGAACATAGCAATCTGAAGGTCCTGGTTGATTTTACTGAGAATTCTTTCTGATACAAGAGAACAGAAGAGATTGGCACATATTTCAGTAAATTGGTAGATTTTTGTGGTGAAAATATGATAAATTAAGTAGTTAGTGGTTCTTGTTAACCAGATAAGAAATAGAAGGTGAGCAGAGCATCTATTGAGATTGTGAAGAGGGAAGAACAGACATATAAATAATTTAATATTACAGAAGTATAATAACAAAATTCTGAAGACTGTTGAGTAGAAAAATATGCTCTAATTTTTGAACAATACCTAACTAGATGATAGTTAATTCACTGAGACATTAATCTTCCAAGCCTCTGCTATTTCTTTCCCCAAATGATGTCCAATGCTTCAAATACAAGAATTGCAAAGGTAGAAAGTTGGTCTTAGTTTGTTTTTTCCTAATAAGATGTGACAGACAGGCATGCATTTTTAAGATTTGCAAAATTTTGATTGAATTATATATAATCCATGAAGTCCAAGATGAATGCAAAACAGTAAAATAAAAAGCAAACCAAGGGTATTATAGAGAAAAAATAGATGAGTAAATTGCCTGAAATTTAGCTGGAGTAGAATAAGAGTAATAGTAGTAATTTAGTAGTTGACTGGAAGCTTTGTATGTTAAGACTCTATAATGGAACATACAAATAAGAGATTTAAAAAATGGGTCAGTTTTCAGTAATTTCATTATCTAGTATAAAACTACAAGACTGTGCATTTAAATAGTGACTTTTCTAGAATTTTTCTCTTTATGGCTAACTGTGCAACACATTTTTATTTTTTAATGCAATATTAATTTTAGTCTCATAAAAATAACTAAGACATCAATGAACCTATTTTTAAATTTGCTAAGATATGATCATTTTTATATAATGTTCATAAATCTACATAAAATATTTACTGAATAAAATTACTTAAACAAAAAATATTTTTGTAGTATATTTAAATTTAAGATTGTTGAACAAATACTCATGACTCTAGAGCTTCAAGAAGTCAATACAGATGATTCTGGTGTGCAGCAGATATATGAAAACAAATTTTAAAAAGCTTATTAGTTAATTCATTATATTTAATGCAACTATATACTTATGCAGAGCTATTTCTTTCCCTTGTTCTTTTTTTTTTTTTTTTTTTTGCTACATCCAGTGGTGCTAATGAATGAATTCAGGATTAGTTTTCAGTTGCAAGTTTACCCAGGATGCCATGTGAGCCAGTTATCTAATCAGAATCATCTGCACACAAGTCAAGGGCCTTAAGCCCTTTTGAACCAATACTATTTAAACTATAGCTAGATTACAATTTTATTTATAGTGAGCATAATTAATTTAATTTTGGTAGTATGAATTTCTTTTGGATTTACTTAAAAATTAAATTCCATCTAGTATATGAAATTTGGAAATTTTTTTTTTAGTTTTCTTGTTTTTGTTTTGTGGTCTACACCCACACCTATGAGATGCTGGGGATTGAATATGGATGAGACTGTACACAAGGCACATGTCCTAGCCGCTGTGCACATAAGTGGCTCCTGACTTCTGTTAAAATTTTTATAGTTTGATGATTAGGTACTATCATTCAAGCTATGATGATAATACTTCAGAGTAATAAATTGATTAGTAGTAGGGCCAGAGCGATATAGTACAGTGTAGGGCATTTGCCATACATGTGGCTGACCTGGGACAGACCCAGTTTCAATCCTCAGCATCCCATAAGGTCCCCCGAGCATACCAGGAGTGATTTCTGAGCTTAGAGCCAGGAGTAAAACCTGGGAGTCACTGGGAATGGCCCCAAAACCAGGAAAAAAAAAAAGAAAAAAGAAAAATTTACAAACAATAAACATTCACATCTTAAAATTTAGGAGGCCATTAATACCAAGGTCAAGACATCAGAAAATTCACTGTCTGGTGAGAACCCAGTTCCTGGTTCATTAAACAGCTGTGTTCTTAAAGCATCGTCCCCAAACAAAAGGAATCACTGTTGGATGATATCTCTTAGAAGGGCACTAACCTCCATCCTTAGGACCTAATTAACTCTCAGTACTCTACATATAAATAACATTACAGGGAGTTATTATAAATGTAGGGAGGGGAAGAGAGGCATAAATATTTAATATATAGCAGGTAGTTTCTAAATTAATTACTCTAAGGGTATCTCTTTTTTTGGGGGGGGGTCATACCCAGCAGTGCTCAGGGGTCACTCCTGGCTCTACACTCAGAAATTTCTCCTGGCAGGCTTGGGGACCATATGGGATGCCGGGATTTAAACCACAGTCCTTCTGCATGCAAGGCAAATGCCTTACCTCCATGCTATTCTCAGGTCCCAGGGTATCTCTTTTTTTTCTAATTCTATTTTAGGCATCATAATTTACAATCTTGTTAATGAAAGGATTAATGAATAAAACATTTCAGCACCATGTCCTCCACTAGAGTGTCCATTTCCCATATACTATTGTCCCAGTATCATCCTACTAAGGTCATTTTCTGCTGATTTGGCACATTATTTATTTCCTTACTATGTTTTTAATATTCCACTTATGAGAGAAATCATTCTGATGCATCCCTCTTCTAACTAACTTCACTTAGTATGATGCTCTCCACATCCATCCACAGGACAGAATCTTTAAATATATCTTTTACAAAACTCTCATGTGTTATCATAGTATAATATGGATTTAAATATTATATAATTAGAGCTTTTTAAAAGTATTCAAAGTGATATAAACTTAGTCTTGAGTAATATTTGCTTTTAATTTAACTATTTGTTTATTGAAAATATCATTTTATATATAAAATCTTTATTTACTCACCATGATTACAAGCATGTTTATAGTTGGGTTTCAGTTATGAACAGAGCACCCTCCCCCTTTACCAGTGCAACATTCCCATTACCGATGTCCCCTCCCCCTTCCCAAACTCTGCCTGTTTTTGAGACAGGCCTTCTATTTCTCTCACTCATTAAGATTGTCATGATAGCTCGTAGTGTAGTTATTTCCCTAACTGCACTCACCACTCTTGTGCTGAGCTTCATATTGTGAGCCATTCCTTCTGACCCTTGTCTCTATTGTCTCTGGGCATTATTACAATAATGTCCTTAATTTTTCTTAAAGCCCATAGATGAGTAAGACTATTCTTGTTTCTATCTCTCCCTCTGACTTATTTCACTCAGCATAAAAGATTCCATGTACATCATGTATAGGAAAATTTCATGACTTCATCTCTCCTGACATTGAATATTCCATTTTCTATGTACCATAGTTTTTTTAGCCATTCATTTGTTGACGTGTATCTTGATTGTTTCCAGGGTCTGGCTATTGTAAATAGTGCTGCAATGAATATAGGTGTGAGGAAGGGAATATCATTTCTTGAAGGAGTACAAATACTATTTAGTTTTAGAGTCCTGCAAAATAGAAATTTCAAAAGCTTTAATTATATAGGAATAAAATATAATTCACCATTATTTATTCAAGATATGTTTTTGTTTTAATATTCTTGCTGTTAGTTAGAAGATTTGACTTAGAACAGATATGCAGAAGTTGTCCCCATTTGAGGAGAGCATGCTTAAATAGGTTTAAAATAATAGGCCACACATGTTGGCCAGGGCTGAATAAAGCTGATATCTTCTGAACCCTGACTGCCTGTGAGTTTTCCACCTGCCTCTATTCTGAAAGCTGTTGACCCGCAGCTGGAGAGGCTTGGAGACATTTGGTCCTGGGCTGTAGGAGAAAGGCCTCATCTCACCATACATAACCATCCCAGCCCATCCAAAGGGCTTTATGCAACACCCATTGACCTATGAGCCTATTTAACTCATGTATTTACTTGTTTAATTTTATTCTAATGAATCTTATGAAATTCTTTTCATAAAAATAGTTAATGTTACATAATTATTAATTTTGACTACTCAGTCTTTTTAATTTTTCTTAAGTATATAGTATGCTTATTATCAAATTAGTTCTAACTACTAATTTGAATAGAAATAGCATTTATGGTGTTTTTTAAATCTTATTTTAAACTATACAGTGTTGTTTTCTATTTTATAACTAATCACATATAGAGCTTAATTGTGAAGCATTGTTTATAGGAGACTTTAAAGTTTTGTTCCCTTTATCTGTTATTAGCTCATTTTTCATTCCATTATATAGCAAAGATGTGCTGTTGTGATTATTGGGAGCTTCTATTATGTGTCAAGCTGTGTTGTCTCTGAAGAATTTAACAGTGTACACATTAGGAAAAAATTCTGCTCTCATGAAATTTATGTGTTTTTGAGGTACAGCATTTATTAAGTTCACAGGATAATTTCAGAGAGTGAAAATGCTGTGAAGAAAATAGAATACAATCATGTACTAAAGGTGATGATGAGAAGGTTTCCTACAGATTGAATTTGAACCAGGATCTGAAGGACAATAATGCAGATATGGAAAACAGAATATTTTAAGTGAAGAAAATAGTTCTAAGCTTATATTAAATTTCTTTTTCTTTCTTCTTCTTTTATTTTTTTTTTTGAGGAGGTGCTAACCAGTGGTGGTAATGATGACAATGGTAGTGGTCAGAAATGTTTTGAGAGTTTATTATATACCTTGCATACAGTATTACTTACCTTGGAAATTACTTAATCTCCATGTGTCAATACATTGAAGTTCTATCAGGGCTGACATTTTAGTAGGAAGTGTCTCAAGGGGATTAGACCCTATTCTTCATGATTCATTACCTTGCTCACATTCTTTCTTGCTTGCTTATCAGTTCAGCATCTAAACCTTTTTTATGAACTAGTAACAATTTTCTATAAGCCATGAAGTCTTCTACTTCTTTCACATGAAAAATAATGCATGAAATTTAAATATATATTCATATTACTTGATTTTTACTCAGACTACATACCGAATTTTTACTCAAACTACATACAAAATTATCTATTCATTGCATTGTCTTTGTTTCAAAATCTTACTCAGGAATTTTTTTCAATTGTGCAACTATTTCCGAGGAGTTGCAAGGATTCTAATCTACAAATTTTTAAGTTTTTGTTTTGTTTTGTTTTGTTTTTGCCACTCCTGGCTGTGCTTAGATTTTACTCCTCACTCCTATGCTCAGGTTTCACTGTTGGCAGGTTTGGGGGACCATATGGAGCACTGAAGATTGGGTCTATATCAGTTATATGCAAGGCACTTTCTTTTTTTTTTTTGAAAGTTGGGCCACACCCGTTTGATGCTCAGGGGTTACTCCTGGCTAAGTGCTCAGAAATTGCCCCTGGCTTGGGGGGACCATATGGGATGCCAGGGGATCAAACCATGGTCCTTCCTTGGCTAGTGCTTGCAAGGCAGACACCTTACCTCTAGTGCCACCTCACCCGCCCTGCAAGGCACTCTCTTTACCTGCTGTACTATCTCCCCAGCAAATCTTACTTTTTTTGAAACAAAATTTGATTAAGGTACTGTGACTTAAAAGTTTTTCGCAATTGAGTTTCAGGTATAATGTATTACAGCACCAATCCTATCACCATTGTTATCTTAATTCCACCACTGTCTCTTGTTCTCTCCCACCTCACAGGTTCCCACTGACTTACTGTATTTTTATCTCTCATCCATTCATCCTTTTCATTAGTAGAAGTTAATGCTTCTCATTGTTTAGTAAGATTAGATAGACAAATCCTTACAATATATATAAAATACATACACAATTTTCTCATTCATTTTTTAATTCTGAATTATTTTAGGGCATTATTCAAGATGTGGATAAAATTTTTATTGACACTCATGTAAGACTAATGTTTAAGATACCCAATCAGACTGCTTTAAATGCTAGGCATATTAACAGTGGTAGCAATTGAGAACACTGAATTATGTGGAAGTGCACAATTTTTTTTAAAATAGTGTTTTCAATTTCTAAATCATATTTTCTGATAAAGAAATATGAAGGGAAAATGTAATGTTTTTCATTTCAAATGAAATAATGTCTTGGCTCTATTAACAGACATAAATTTCAAAGATTTACCAATACAATTGGAATGCTTTTATGTAATTGGCGAATTCAAAAAAGGGTTTACAAATAGCTAATAAATCTACTATCTGTCGACAAAACCTTAATAAATTTCTCATGGCTGAAAATAATTTGGAATCCAGTTGCCTGTTTACTTTTTGCAGTTATTCACTCAGACAAAGATAAAATGAAAAACTGAGATTTGTTGTCATGTGTCATATAAGTAACCATAAAAATGAGTACGATATCTGCTTATTATAGACATTAAAGACATTAAATAATTGGTCTGAGCTAATAATTACATTGAATAATTGAGCTAATATTTTATAGTCAGTTTCCTTAATAATGTAAATTATTATTAAAAGGTGAAACTTAGAACTATGACCTTTGAAGAAACTAGCAGGCAGGTAGTAAAGCAGAGAAGTCCTCTTTCTTTGTGACTTAGAAGTGCAGTTTTTTGCACACAGGTGAGCTCTCTGAGAAGAGTGCAACGCTCCATTTAACTCTGCAGCCAGGCATGTCTTCTCATCAGTCAGCCACACTACAGCACACTACAAGTACTGCCAGACTGCAAAAGTCACAATGGAAAAGTAACACAAAACCCTAACATACTTGGTGAGTGAAGATGGTATCTCTGAAGACCTAACCTATATCACCCAGCCATATATTCTTCCTGATAGGAGTTTAGAGAGGAAATGTTGAGTATGTTCAAGAAACTCAAAGAAGCTATGGAACAGTAGGAAGAGTATATGAGAGCAGAAATGAGAAAATTTCATATAGAAATAACAGAACTGAATAACTTGGTAGGCAAAACGAAAAACTCACTCATCAGAATAACAGATGCTGAGAACAGAATCATTGAGCTTGAAGACGAGCTGCAAAGCACTTCCTAATAACAGAATAAGACTGAAAAGAATCTGAAAATAAATGAACATGGGCCAGAGAGATAGCACAGTAGTAGGGTATTTGCCTTGTATATGGCCAACCCCAGATGGACTCCAATTCAAATCTCAGCATCTCATATAGTCCCCCACACCTTCCAGGAGCATCTTCTGAGCAGAGAGCCAGGAGTAACCCCTGAGCACCACAGAGTGTGACCCGCTAAACAAACAAAACAAAACAAAACAAAAAACCACAAAAAGAGATAAATGAACAGCTGACAGAACTTAGGAGTGAATTCCTTTGGAACAATGTGAGCATCATCGGTTTTTGAGAGGGCCAGGAGGACAACTCCTAATTGAAGAAGAAACAGTCAAACATATCTTTGCTAAGAAATTCCCAGAATTGGAAATCAACATCCTGGACACCCAATGAGTACCACTGAAAAGATATCCAAATAAAAATACTCTAAGAATGATGAGAAACATAGATAGAGGCGGAATACTAAAAGAAGCATAATCAAAGAAGGAAATAGCATACAAAGGAGCATCCTTAAGATTTACAACAGATTTACCAAAGGGAACAACACAGTAGGCCAGAAGGCAATGGTGGAATATAGTGAAAAAACTCAATGAAATGAAAGTATCATCAAGAATACTTTACCCACCAAAAATCTCATTCAGATTTAAAGTTACAATATGTAACTTCACAGATAAGCATCACAGCTCAGGAATCTCATAGACTCAAAACTAACTTTAAAAGAACTGAAGTAAAAAGTTTAAGACAAGACAAACCCCATAAATACACCAAAATTCTACAAAAATATGGCACAAAATTCTATGATAATAATCATCCTCAATGTCAGTGGACTAAATGCCCAGTTAAAAGATACAATGGCAAATGGGTTTAAAAATCATGTCAACATTCTTCTACCTGCAAGAAACATTTGAATATTTACAGAGTCAAAGTCAAAATTAGAAAATAATCTTTCACTTTAGAAGATTATCATTGGTCAATAAAATTAAAACTCACAGGAAGGCCTAACTATTTAGGCCTAACTACTAATTATTATAGATAATCCTTTATGTAAAAAAATTGAACTCAGACCTCTTTTTTTATTGTAAGAATTTATTCAAGAGACAAAATTGATTAACATATTGAGGTAAACTGACATAACCTAATATAGTAACATAACAACATAACATAACATATAATTAATATAATATAATAATACATGTAAGTCAAAGAGCATTTCTAAATAAAACAGACTTTTTATCATAATGACTTACATATCTTTCACATTAGTATTTTAGGTACATATTAACATTGAATCAGGGGAATATCCATCACCCCCAGTGTTGTCCTCCCTTCATCCTGTTCCCAAGTATATATCCCTTTCTCCCTCCTTTATCCCCCAGAATGCTAGTGTAACTAAAAGCATATATGTTAACACTAATGTAAACCTTTTTTTTTTGCAGTTCCAGATATTTTACTAGTGGTTTCTTAAAGGTTTAGAGTCAAAGGAGCACTGTATAAACAATGTTAGAGTGGCAATTATCGTTTGCATGGGCCCACCAAAGTATGGGGGTCATGGAAAGGAAAAACTTTTGGCCTAAGTACAAGGAGACCTTACCCCTGAAGTTTCCTGACATAAGACCATTTCTAGGCTCCAGGCAAACTAGTTTGTTCAATCCTGGTCATTGTCTGTAGTGCCCATACAGTTATATTTTTCACAGTCTCTGTTGTTGGTATCCTGTTTCTGTATTGAAGGTCCTGGAATCTGTATATCCTACATTGAAGTCAGGATGGTGCGGAGCAGCGTCTAATTTCAACTCAGAATTAAAGGGCAATGCAGAAAGCCCTGTCCAGTACGCAGTTGGTTGTTGTCGTTTAAATCTTCTCAGTGTTAAGGGAAGACTCTTTTGAGTAAATCGATGTCAGAGCAGCAGTAGGGCCTTCCCTGGTAGAGAATTGCTTCCAGGTGATGTCATAGACAACTTTGGATGTTTGTAGATGGCTTCTCTGGTTCAGGGGTAACTGGAAAATGCCCAAACCTCTGAGGCCTGTGCCAGGTCATCATGTCAATGTTCAGGGTTTAAGGTTCCATTGCACCACTAGATTTGTGTGTTCCTATCTCTTTAGATAAGAACTTATTTGTATGTATAGTATTTTCCATTTTAATGTGCCCAGGCAAACAAGGAATAATGCCACCTGGTGTTATTAGTGCATAAGGGGGCCACAGGAACAAGCCCAACAATCCCCGTGACCTGGTTCAAACAAAAGCATTAAACTGAGGGACTTCTTTCACCAACATTCCTTATTGAACAGTTCACAAAGAGAAAAAAAGATAAAAAGTGGGGAAAATAAACAATCTAACTTAAGACAGTGGACACAATTGTCACTGTTTAAGAATATTTGTGTGTTCCCATCTCTATAAGAACGTGTTTGTATATTATTTCCAATTTTAATCTGCCTATGCAAAGGAAGAACAGTATCACATGGCAAGATTGGTACCTATGGGGATGCTAGAACAAGTCCAGCAAGCCAATTGACTTGGTTCTTATATAAACATTAAATGGAGGGACACTTCTACAAACTTCCTTATTTAACAAATAACAAAGGGAGGGAAAGGTGGAGAGGGACTCTTTCACCAAAATACCTTATTGAACAGTTCACAAAGAAGAGAAAAGATAAAAAGTGGAAAAAATAAACAATCTAGCTTAAGACAGTCGACTCAATTGTCACAGTTTATAGGAACTAATCAGAAACCTAGTATGGTAGCAACCACAGTTACACAATAAAAGAAGGAAGAGGCCAAAAGGTCACTGAGAGTAAACAAGTAGGTAAAGAATACTGGCCTCTTCCCAGCCTCAGACCTCTTTTCAATGCCAAGAACAAAAGTCAAATCAAAATGGATTAAATACCTTGATATCAGACCTGAAGCCATAATGTACATAGAATAAAACATTGGTAGAACCCTACATGACATTGAAGCTGAAAATATCTTCAAGGATAAAACACCACTACCAAGCTTTGAAGTAAAGATAAACAATTAGGACTAAGTTAAACTAAGGAGGTTTTGCACCTCAGAGGAAATGGTGACCAGAATACAAAGACTACCCAGTGATTGGAAAGAATTAATCACTCAATACCAATCTGATAAAGGTTCTATCAAGATAAATATGGCACTGGTAGAACTTAACATGAAAAACACATTTAGGGGGGCCAGAGCGGTGGCGCAAGCAATAGGGCATTGACCTTCCATGCACTAACCTTGAACAGACCATGGTTCCATCCCCCGGTGTCCCATATGGTCCCCCAAGCCAGAAGTGATTTCTGAATACATAGCCAGGAGTAACTCCTGAGCGTCACCGGGTCTGGCTGAAAAACAAAATAAAACAAAATTCCACATTTTGGGGCCGGAGCGATAGCACAGTTGTGGGCGTTTGCCTTGTACATGGCTGACCAGAACAAACCTGGTTCAATCCCTAGTGTCCCGTATGTTCCCCCAAGCCAGTAGAAATTTCCGAGCACACAGCCAGGAGTAACCCCTAAGCATTTCCGGGTGTGGCCCCAAGACCCCCAAAAACCAGAAACAAAAATAAAAAATACATCTAACTCCATCAAACATGGGGAAAAGAAATAAAAAGAAACTGTCTCAAAGAAGAAAGTCAGATGATCAAAATTCATATTATAAAATGCTCCAAACCATTAATTTATCAAGGAGATGAAGATGACATTGTTCAGTGATAATTAAATTTCCCAATAAATCAATTTATAGATTTTCATTTTGGATTATTATTTACAACAATTAGATGTTAATAGTATTTTTGGGGGGTTTTTTGTGTCACACCCAGCAGTGCTCAGGGGTTATTCCTGGCTCCAGGCTCAGAAATTGCTCCTGGCTGGCACAGGGGACCATATGGGGTGCCGGGATTCAAACCGATGACCTCCTGCATGAAAGGCAAACGCTTTACCTCCATGCTATCTCTCTGGCCCCTTGTCTTTGTATTTTTAAAAATAGTTTAAGAAGATCAAGATCAATTATAGATATGTGCTTTGATTATACTCAGCAAATGTGCAAATATAAATCATGCTAAAATGTGACACAAGTATAACATGGAGAATTGCATATTCTTTTAAAATGTGTATTGAAAATGTCTGTAATTTTAGACATTAACCCTTTGAATTGAAAGAGGAGAGTTGATTGTGTTAAGTTTATAAACTCATAATATAGTTTATGTTCATTACTCACATAGAAGGAAATAGGGTATTTCTACAAGATCATATTGAAAGAAGCTATTACGGAAGACATAATTGATAGCCTTTTCCTAGATTCAGCAATTAATATCTCCTAAGAAATTTAAAAAAACAATTCACATTTGCTTAAGTAAGAAGAGAATAAAACTGAAGCTCGTTAGTTAATGAACCAGGAAAAAAATTAAACCTTCTCTGAATTAAAGAAGGTTAAAAGATAAACATGTACCCTAGTCAGACAATATGAGTTTTCTCAAGTAAAAATAAAAATCTAGATTCACTTTATGATACAAATACAAAGTAATTTGAAGTACTTACTTTATGATGTTCATATTATTAAAATCCAAGGGAAGGAAATATGATCCTGTGATATGACTTGTTCATGCTTGCTTCTAGATACAAAGATTTTTTAATTTATATATTTTTAAAAAATTTAAGAATATTGAGGCTTTATAGATAATAAGAGTCTTTTTCATTTTACTTTTTATTCACCTTAAAACTTGCCTTTTTTCCTCTGATGGCATATTAACTGTCAGAGGTACTGTAGTTTGAATGAACTTTTAATAATATGTAGTTTCACTATTTAAAATTGTATTGCTAGGGGGAATTATCAGAAATTGAGCATCTAAAAAAACATTTTAATAGGGAAATACTTGAAATCTTCGTTGTATTTGATACATTCATGAAGATGCTAAAAAGCAAATGCAGTTAAGCACTTTCAAAGATAATAGAAATTATCTTGAAAATTGGCAAAGAAAAAGAATCAAGCATTTATCGCTACCCTTCACTATAAATTTTATTAATAATATATAAACCAAATCAGTGTCTTTTAAAAAATTGTTTCTGCTAAATGAAAGTTGAATGATTAAGATAGAAAATAACCCATCTTTATAACCTCTGTTGAATTGTTGGACTGATGCCACAATCATCAGTGCCTGCTGACTTCTTGAAAGGAAAATAGACCTAAATGTATGGCTCCTAATAAAAGAATAGATCATATGTGGTTTTCCCGAAGGAATCAAGTCTCTAAGTCCAATTTCCAATTTATCAAAATTCTGTTTATAAAAGTTACAAAACTGTACTTAATCTGTATAGAATATAGCACCTATAGTCAGTTAAACTGAATTTGTCTAGTTAAATTAATAAGAAAAAAAAGAAGAGAAAGCTGTGGTTTAAAGAGAGGCTTAAAGTAATAATTTGGCGGGGGCGGGGGTGTCGTTGGGCCAAAACCATCTGATGCTCAGGCGTTATTCCTGGTTGTGCGCTCAGAAATTGCCCCTGGCTTGGGGGGACCTTATAAGACACCAGGGGATTGGACCACTGTCCATCCTAGACTAGTGCTTGCAAGACATATGCCTTACCTCTAGTGCCCCCTCTCCGGCCTTTTAAAATAATAATTTTTAAGTGGTATGTCTAATAGTCAAGTTTAAGGATGCGCACTTAGATAATAAAGAACATGTAAAAAAAAATAAATGCTAGGATGTGGTTATTTTTATAGAGAGAAAAGGAGCTATGATCAGAAGAACTGGGATGACCAGTTTCTTGACCTAGAATAGTTACTAGAGTATGCGTCATACTAGGTATGACCTTAGGCTTAATTTTATACATTTATCCATATGTTTTGTGGAAAAAGTATTTTTGTGCCTTTAGAATTTAAATAAAAATTTTGAACTAGTACTAAAAAAATTACAAAGATGAAACTTGGTGGAATCCAATATAGGATTATCCCTGATGGCTCTTGTTCACCTAGGGCAGTGGTCGGCAACCTGCGGCTCCAAGCCACATGTGGCTCTTTACACTTTTAATTTGGCTCTTCTGTGTGCCGGGCGGCTGCTCCAGGAGTCAAGACTCTGTTCCTAGCCTCTGCCAGTGAGTGCCCTGTGTGCAGCCCCAGCGCAAGCTCCAAGAGTGTAAGATGATACTTAGTATCAACCATAAACAAAGGTGTTCCCCCAACTTCATCCTTTCTTAAACCACTTCCTTTGATATGTAAAAGCCCACTGAATATGTACTTGTGTCTCTCTCTCTTGACCTGAAGCCTCCTGGTATTGGGAATTGGTTTTAATAAAGAAAGAGGTGTTCTAGCTTTTTGGGCTCGAGGCAGAGAGTACAAGGTAAAAGGCCATAGACTCCATGATCATCTTTTCTTGGCTAGCTTGGTTTATTATTTCTTTCCTGCTACCCTGCTTCTTCAGACCAGGTTGGGTGGGGTTTAGAAATACAGTGCCTGGAGTGATCTTAAAACACATTTTATTTTGCACAAGAGTGGGCATCTTCCATGAAGGGATTCTCAGCCCAGACTTTCCTTTTCTGTGGATTCTCATGTTCAAAGTACTCATGATTAAAGTTGTGAGCTAATGCCCTTTAATGCTGTTTTTCATAATGATTATGACTTTCTGCATAATATAAGTGCCAATCAGAAATTTTTTGCAAGAGTGGAAATATTTCAATATCTGCTTCTTAGACATAGCTATCCCAGAATCAGATTATTTTTGAACCCATCCATCTTATGTCTCACTGTAAAAACTACTTGTGAAACTCCCCTGCAGAGAAATATTAAATTCATAGAGAAAATGAACAATGTCTGCAAAATACACAAGCTAAGCTACCCACCCATTCCTTGTCCAACTGGGGCTGTATAAAGTCAGAGTTCTGCTCTCACAGGAACTGCACTACTTCTTCCCTCTTGCCAACAAGGTGAGAGAGCACCCTTCCCCTGAACAGCCACTTCACTTCTTCATGGAGAAGATGCTAGTAATGGGCATCCCTACTCTCACCCAGGGTGGTGAATAGCCTGGATTTGATCACAATTGTGAATTTCACAAATTATATTTACTGTGTCATCTGTCACAGAGTTTAGTTCAGCAGGGAGTTTTTGTGAATCCAGTCTATCATACAATGAGTGGATACAATGTACAGGTGTGCAACTTCTGTTTCTTGTGACTACACAAAAACACTGAGCCATGAACAGTGCATTATCTGTACATACATCAACACATCAGATTATTATTCTGAGTGAAATGAGTCAGAAGGAGTGATGTAGACAAAGAATAATCATTTGTGGCATATAAGAATAATAAATGGCAATATGGTATAATATCTAGAGAAAATAGGGATGAGGGACAGAAGGACTAGTCTGTGATCAGAAGCTTGCCATAAAAAGTGGTGAGTTCACTTAGAATAGAGAAAGGTACACTATGACATTGATAGTTGGAACATATCACTCTGGATAAGAACTGGATGCTGAAAATGGATAAGTAACATGCATGGTACCCTTTAATTAACAATATTGCTAACTACGGTGCCATAAAGGAAATTTTGCAAACCTTAGTGTCATAAAGGAAAAGAGAGATAGAGAGAAAAAAGCAAAATGCCTGCCCCTGACATAGGCAGAGGAGGGTGAAGGGTAAGGAAACAAGGGACATTGGTGGTGGGGAAACTGCACTGGTGAAGGGTGGTGTACATTCTATGATTGAAACTCAAGTATGAATAATTTTGTAACAAATATGCTTAAATAAAAAATTATTTTTAAAATGTTTCAGGCACTCTATCATATTCCTTTATGATATATCATATGCCTTTAACAAAGTGCCATTTTTGTTTTTGTGTGCATTTTAGTTTCATTTTTTTGCAGCACACACTAAAGTGTCAATAGATTTTTTTTCCTTATAGTGAAATCACTACTTTTCTCTGGAACACTGTCCTTGCTGTTAAAGATTGTTAATAGGCTTTTCTCTTTTACCTGTTTCATCTCCATATTGTAGGGTTTCAAATTTTCAGCACAGTTTGGTTATCAAGAGGAAACATTTTGTTTACTTATTATCAGAAATCAAAGCATTTTTCCTCGAGAAGGGTGTTCGCTATCCAGAATTAACAAACGATCAGTGGATTCAAAAATGTATTTCATGGTGGATGTTACTTCACATCTAAATCAGCTTAATCATAAACTACAGGGAAAAGGAAACACATTTTTTTCAATGTTAAAAGAAGTTATTTCGTTTGAAAACAAATTATCTGTTTTTGCTCAAGATTTTGACAGAGAAACTTTGATTTACCATCCAAGCCTGTTGAGACATCGCCAAGAAAATAATTCTGATATTTACATTACCTATTTTAAAACAGCACTTTTAAATATAAGGGAAGCTTTTCTCAAGAGGTTTCAGGATTTCAGAAACAGCAAAGCAATGTTGGCCTTTGTTAAAAATCTCTGGATGCCACTGTAACGGAATTAAATTTTTCTTCCTTTAATATCCACATTGGCAACTTTGAAATGCAATTTCTGGATTTAAAAAACAAAGAACTGTGGAGCTTGAAATTTGAATGTCTTTGTGCTAATTTAGAAAGATTGGAGAAACACAAATGTGAACTTAGTTCACAGCACAAGTGGTCTGCTTTGAAAGACCTGGAGAAGGAAGATAATTTGATTTTTAACACCTGGAATAGTATTCCTGACTCATATAATCCACTAAAAAAGCTACCATTTGCTGTTCATTCCTTGTTTGGGTCTACATATTCATGCGAACAATCATTTTCAAGCATGAATCTTATCAAGAGTAAATTGAGAATTCGTCTCATCAATGAGAACCTGGAATCGTGCCTAAAATTAAAAACAACAACATACAAACCTAACTTACTCAGACTATCCAAGGAAATGCAAGGCCAGTGTTGACATTAGTGCTTGTGACTTTGTCAGTCATTTGTCAGGATGTAATTTTCTCTACATTGTAAGGCAAATTTTATGGAATTTAACATTATCGATAAATAATATCATTCTAAAGTTTTTGTTTTATTAGTTGTGCTATTTCTGTCCTCCCAACCTATGTGGATACTTGCATGCAAAATATTCTCAGTAAAAACTTATTGAAACTAAAAACAGTGTACCATCCTATGTATTTTCGGTTTTAAAAATGTGGCTCTCGGGGCCGGAGAGATAGCATGGAGGTAAGGCATTTACTTCTCATGCAGAAGGTCGATGGTTCGAATCCCGGCATAAATGGCATAAATCCTGGAATAGGTCCCCTGAGCCTGCCAGGAGCGATTTCTGAGCATAGAGCCAGGAGTAACCCCTGATTACTGCCAAAAATCAAAAACAAAACAAACAAACAAAAAACAACCTCCCCCCAAAATGTAGCTCTTAAAATAAATTTCAATTGTGGTTTTGGCGAGATTTGGCTCAGTTGAAAAAAAAGGTTGCCGACCACTGGGCTTTATTCAGTGATGCTTGGAGAGTCATGTAGTGCCCAGGATCAAAGTTGGGACTTTAGGTGTGCAAAGCATACACTCTAGCCCTCTAAGCTAGCTCCATGGTCTTTGGTATCACTTTTGAATCTTAAGAACTAGTGTATCTCTTCTACTTTCTAAAAGAATATTATATATATTTGTATTACCTAGTATATATAAATTTGAGATGCTTCAATAAAGAAACAAACATTCAATATATAGACATATTTTAGATGTCTTTAAATGCTGAAGGAACAAGTGTTTTGGAAAATAGCATTTTTTTATTTTATGTAATAGGCAATCCTTTTTGAAAATCTTTTTTTATCCTTTAAAGTATAGTAGTAAAATGTCAAAGGTGTACTGTGTACTTAGTAGTATAATGCATACTATAATAATGTTCACTATATAGAGAGAGATGAAGCTATTCCTTTTTTACAAAAATATATTTTATTCATAACTGCCTCAAAACCTGATTTTAGTAGCATGGAATAATAGTCAACACCATGTTTTTCAGTGCCAAACTGTGACATTCAAAGCCCAACTCTATTTTGTGTAGGCTGTAGGACTGATAACCTTTCCAACCTAGAATGCTAACTGGAAAAAATGAGTGACTTAATAAATATAGCCTTATGGAAGAGTTGCTGGAGACTATTAGGTGATATAAATAGCTTATCATTACTTGTTCAAAATCAATTATGCAGTTCTTCTTTGGGAAGTTGAGATTTTATAAAGTTAAACATTCTATTTCAACACCATTGTATAGACATCATGTTAATTGAGATTTTACATTTTCTGTTTAAGTATTTACTTTTAAATAGAGTTAGCATGTTAGAGGTAACTAGAAGTCAAATCTCTGTATGAACTTTAAACTTTGAAATTGTGAGATACAGAGTTAAAGGTTGTTGGTACTTTACTTTCGGTCATACAGTGTTCCAACACCGGTTTCTTCATCAGTGTTCATTTCCAGCCACCGATTTTCCAGTTGCCATCCCCTTATCCCAGCCCCACACAAAACCTGCCCTTTTGGCAAACACTTCTCTCTCTCCTCTTTCTCCCCCTCTCCCTGCTTCTCACCCCCTCTATTCCTGCTTCTGCCCCTCTCATCTTTCTCAACCCACCTTTCTCTCTTCTCTCTCTCTTTCTCTCTCACTTTCTCTTTCTCTCTCCATTTTTTTCCTTTAGGCACCATGGATTACTGATATTGCATATCACTTTTCTTTATTACATTTTCTGTTTCTGCCCAGCAGGAATCATGTCTTAATATTATTGTCATGTCTTAACTGCACAATGGATTTGTTTTTATATGACTCTGATAAGTGCAATCATTCAATGTATGCCCCTTTTCCTCTGACTCATTTCACTCAGCATGATACTCTTCCTGTCTTTCCATGTATAAGCAAATTTCACGACTTCATTTTTTCTAACAGCTGCATGAGCAAATGAATTTATGAAGAAAAGAGAACTTGCCTTAGAATTCTTGATTTGCAGTTCACTTTACAGAAATTCTTGTGATTGTAATTAGTAGTATGATTACTTAAGTTCATTTGCATTTCCTAGCAAACAAGCCCTTATCATTGTTAAGCTGTTAGTTTTCAGGATCACTGAACTACTGTTCCTGATAGCTAAGAATCACTGATGGAACTCCTGACCACCTTAGTATTGCTTGGGAATTTCCCTCCTAAAATAAAAATAACTTTTCAGGTATAAAAAGATATTCAATCAGCACAAAAAATCAATATCTTGATTATCTTCCACATTAACACACACACATATTCTAGATTCTAGTCAGTCATTGATAAATGAAGCTTAGACTATGAAAAAAATAGTTCCAAAATATCTTTAGAAACTTTTAATACCTATGTATATAAATTTTTCAGATGTTCAATGGCTCGTTCTAAGATGTTGGTAATTTCATGTACCCACTAGATTTTTTTTTCCTGTTGATTTCTTTATTATAAACTTTAATGAAAAGAAGGGCTAGAAAGGAACCTCGGTGGTGGATCACTTGCCTTCCATATGTAAGAACTTTGGATTTGATCCCTTCAACTAAAAAAAAAATCTTTGTGTAAAGCAACTCAAATTATATCTTAAAATTGTGCCTAATTCTTCCCACTATTAATATAAGCAGCCATCATTTTGCAAATGTTTTTTTCAATTACATTTTTCTAAAGCAGTAGTATGGGCTATACAGAGTATAAGTATAATAGTATAATTGTTTTATTTTTGTTGTTTTTAACCTTGCATGACTAATTTTATATTAAAACAGGGTTATTTTACCTATGAGCTTCCACAAATATATATGTTTTATATATATGTATATATATATGTATATATGCATATACATATATGTGTGTGTAAGTGATTCTTTAAAATTAAATACGATTGTACTGATTTCAACAACAATTTGTCTGAAGGGAGGGGGAAACTAATAAATATCGCACTGTGAACCAATAATTAGATTCTCAGTATAGTATAAAGTACTCACAAGAGATTTGTTCTTGGCCTCATAAATTTGACCATATCCTTCCATCCTAATGCTATTAAGTGACTTAGAGACATAACTTAACAGTAAAATGAGCTCCTAAACCACAGTGGCAAGCACATAAGACAGAAATTATGCAGTGATTACTACCATTCACTTAGGAATTGACTGTCCCATTTGCTCTTAAATATCACACAGATATCAAGTGTAGAGTGAATAGTTAAACTGCAAATTCAGCAGCATATGGCTCTCATACCTATTGTGTTACTTGGTGAACTTAAAAATTATTGAAAAATATTTTTGCATGGTTCACTGCAGAAATGGTATATACTTATGGCATTACAGAAATACTTTAATTAAAAGGTTGTTTCTAATCAATTTATTTTTTATTTATACTGAATTCCTTGAGTTTACTTTCTTCAAACTGTGATATGTATCACAAAGTATGTGATATGTATCACAAAATACAGATTTATGGACCTGAAATCTCAGGGTTTATGATTCGATGCATTTGAGTAGAGACTTGATAAATTCCACTCATCACAAACCACTGATCTTTGAAAAGCTCCCCTAGGAGTGAAAAGGCTTGTAAGAGAAGGAAAAAGATAAGGGCTAAGGATAAGTGAGTAGGCTCTTACCTTGCATGCCTCTCTTGATCCCCAATACACTTTGTTTCCCTTACTGTTCCAGATGTGGCCCCAAACCAAAAAAGAACACAATTTAAAAGATGAAGAAGAATGAATTAAGCAAATGATATCCAATTTTGGGCTGTTTAGGAAGCTATATCCTAAATTAAAATGTCAAAAATTTCAAGAAACATTCTCTCAATTAGAAATGATCATAAAGCTTTTGTAAAATCTAACAACATATGAAATGGAGTAGAGGCTATTTTTATTCCATTTGCATTAAGTAAGTATAAAATATTCATAATCTCTGAAGAAAACATGACATAAATTTCTATCTTTATTATAATATGCTGAACAATTTAATAAGTCTTTTGAAGTCTTATTTTCTTGTAATGACAAAAAGTCAGGCCAAAGTAATAATATACTTACTTTTATTCTCTTTTATAAACAGATGAAATGTTCAGCCTTATATTAATTTTTAATCTAATGTGTTATCTATTTTATGTTAGAATTCCTTTCTTTTTTACCTGATTTCAGGGGTCTTCTGCTTAGTTCATACCCTGGAATGTGAGCTATATTTCAACCTTCATCACTTTGGTTATAGTTTCCCTTTGTCTTTGCAGTATTTTCTCTGCTGTGCTTTACCAAAAAAATTAGTTTCTTGTTACTAACTTTATTTTTTTGAAGTAGGGGCTGGAACAATAGTATAGTGTATGAAACACTTGTCTTACATGTGGATGACCTGGGTTTGATCCCTGGAGTCCCATTTGGTCCCCACCAGCACCACCCAGAGTCCTTCCTGAGTGTAGAACTGGGAGTAAACTCTAAGCTTGCCAGTGCTCCCTCCTCCCCCCACAAAAAAAAAAATGTAAGCGGTTCTCTCTTGTGTAATAAATTATAGCTTTGTGGAAATGTTTTCCACACTTTAGAAACAAGTGTTACTATGAGTCATTGACCATAACTGACTTGTTTACCTAAATATTCCAAGAGCCTTTTACAACTTGGCATGCACTATATAAATATTCAGTAAATATTTGTTGGATAAATTGAGTTGAAAATTTTTAAAGGTCAACATTATAGAAGAGGTTTCTTTTTGAAAATTTGGGAAGTTTAAACTATATTGAAGTCTGAGTGTAATCATTTTTAAAGCCTTCAGATAATTTAAGTGACCACAGTGAACAAGGTAGTTGTGTTTCCTATTAAGTGTTATTTATCCTTTAAGGAGGAAGTACTTCCAGAATTATTTTAATTTAATTCTTGAAACTTCTAAAAAAAGTGTTGAGTTTTCTGATATTTTGATACTCTAATTATTTCATTGAATTTTTCTGATACTGTGCTGTAAGAACATTGATCTATTAAAAGAGATGTAATATTATCAAGAAATATAAAAATGCTTTAAAATCTCTAAAATTGTGCTTTGGGCCTACATTTGACCCACTCTGACCCTGTAAAACCTCTAAATTTAAATTTTAATATTTAGGGGCTGGAGCGATAGCACAGCAGTAGGGCGTTTGACTTGCACACAGCCGGTCTAAGATGGACCTTGGCTCAATCCCCCAGCGTCCTATATGGTTTCCCAAACCAGGAGTTATTTCTGAGTGCATAGCCAGGAGTAACCCCTGAGAGTCACCGGGTGTAGCCCAAAAAGCAAAAAAGAATAAAGTAAAAAATTAATATTTAATATAATTTATTAAATCAAGTTAATATAAACATGGATTATTATTTGTTATTTTCAGGTTTGTTTGTAATATAAATATAATAGAAATGGAATGTTAGAATAATAAAATGATTTGTTCTAATGTACTCAAATATTAATATACTATTAATAAGATTTTACTGAAATAAATTTAGTACCATAAAACAGGAGTCAGCAAACTAGTCCTCTGGCAAAAGACAGCGTAAAATATATTTTTGTAATATCAGTTAAGAATAGTTTTCACACCAGGGCTGGAGAGATAGCATGGAGGTGGGGCATTTGACTTACATGCAGAAGGATGGTAGTTCGAATCTCGGCGTCCCATATGGTCCCACAAGTCTGCCAGAAGCGATTTCTGAGCGTAGAGCCAGGAGTAGCCCCTGAATGCTGCCGGGTGTGACCCAAAAAACAAAACAAGCCAAACCAAACAAAAAATAAACAAACAAAAGAATGGTTTTCACATCTAAAAGATTATAACAATAATTAAAAATCATGACCTATATAGAGAAGTTAATTGGCAAAATCTTCAAGTATCATCATTTATATAAAATGTTTTCTGACCCTAATAAAGACTATTCTTTTTATTTTATATTTAGTAGGTGAAGATAAATTTAAAACATTACAATGAACTGTGATTTATAGTCATTGATAGTTGAGATTTAAGCATATAATATTTCAATACCAATAACATGACAGTGTCAACTTTCTCCTACCAGTATTAACATAATTCTAGATAACTCTCTGCACTACTGGGCCAAGGAGCACATCATCAGTCTAACCGTTGAATCATCATGCAGTTGACCAAGTACCCCCAGGTCCTCTTAGCACCGCTTAGGAGCGCTATATTAAATATATATATAAATATATATATATATATACACACACATATATATGTACACACAAACACACACACACACACTCACACATATGGGCCAGAGAGATAGCACAGCGGTTGGGTGTTTGCCTAGCACGCGCCCAATCCAGGACCAACTTAGGTTCAATTCCCGGCATCCCATATGGTCCCCCTAGTGATTTCTTTTTTTTTTTTTTTTAATTTTTTATTTTTAATTATGAGAAAAATGATGCAAAGAGGACAGGTAAAGTTACAGTGGAAGGACAATCGCCCATAAACAGAGTTCTCAGAAGAAATCCCCTTGCTGACGCCTAAATATTGAACTTACAGTCAAAGAACATTAAGAAAAATAAGGCAGGTTCCATGAACAATTACTTTGTCCACAAGTCCCCAGATTGTAGTACAGTATACATTTCTTAGCAGTACACAAAGCAACCTAAGGCCATGAGATTTATGTGACTCCTTAAACATTGAAGGCATAGTATTTTTTTATATTTTCATGCGCATACATATTAGTTTAAACTAACATCAAAAGTTTAAGAGGTTTTTTTTTTAAGAGTTAGTCAAAAGGGCACAGTAAAAACGGTGTTAGAGTGGCAAATGGGACATGGAAAGGAAAAGCCTTGGTCTAAATACAAGGAAACCCCTACCCCTGAAATTTCCTGGCATAAGACCAACTCTATACCCTCCCAATTTTTTTTCAATTTTTATTTTTTATTTTAATTATGACAACAAAGATGCAAAGAAAGAGGACAGGGTAAAGTTACAGTGGAAGCCCAATCACCCATAAACAGAATTCTCGGTAGTCCCATCGATGATATCCCAGCCTTGAACTTTCAGCCAAAGAACATTAAGAAAAACAAAACTGAACCCATGTACAATACAATTACTTTGTCCCTCAAATCCCCAGTTGTAGTACATACTATTTCTTAGCAGCACACAATATAATCTAAAGACATTAGACTTATGTAGCTCCTTAAACATTGAGGGCAAAGTACATTTCTCTAGTTCCATGCACATGCTAACTAGTTTAAGTTAACCTCAAAAGTTTTAGTGGCTTGTTTTTCTTAAGGATTGGAGTCAAGGGAACATAGTAAAAAATGGTATTAAAGTGGCATTTGTTTGCATAGGCCCACCAAAACATAAGGGACATGGAAAGACAAATTATGGTCTAAATACAAGGAGACCCTACCCCTGAAGTTTCCTGGCACAGGACTGACTCTAGGCTCCAGGCAAATTAGTTTGTCTAATTCAAGTCATCGTCTGTAGTGGCAATACACCTCCATTCCTCACATAGTCTCTGTTGTTGGTATCATGCTTCTGTATTAAAGATCCTGGAGTCTGCATATCCCATATTGCAGAGCATCCTCTCATTTCACCTCACACTTAAGGGGCACTAGAGAGAACCATGTCCTGTAGAGCAGGTCATTGTTGCTGTCAAGTCTTCTCAGTGTAAACGAAAGTCTCTTTTTAAGAGGTCGATGTCAGACCCTTGGTAGTGTCTTTCCTGGTAGAGGACTGCTTCCAGCTGTTGCTATAAAAGACCTTGGATGTTTCGTAGATAGCTTGCCTGGTTCCGGCGTGAATGGAGGATGCCCATTCTTCTGAGGCCTGTGCCAGGTCATTATATCAATGTCGTGAATGGAGGATGCCCATTCTTCTGAGGCCTGTGCCAGGTCATTATATCAATGTTCAGGGTGTAAGGTACATTGTACTGAGATTTATTAGATAAGAACTTATCTGTATGTATGGTGTTTTCCCATTTTAGTGTGTCTATGCAAACAAGGATCAATGCCATGGGGCGTTATTGGTGTATCTGGAGGGAATAGGAACAAGACCAGAAATTTCCATGACATAGTTCAATCATAGGCATCAAACTGAGAGACAGTTGCACCAACAATCCTTACTGAACAGCTTACAAAGAAAAGATAAGATGAAAAGTGAATAGAAACATCATTGTAGAAGAATATATAGTTACATCAGTTAAAGAAAATACCCATAAAATATTCAAAAGATATATGTGTTCAATTTGTGTCCTTCTAAATAGTTCTGGGATTTGTTAGATATACTGTATGTCTTAGGTCAGAGATTAGAACTATGTGTTACTGAAGTTAAGAAGGGTAAATCTGGGGTACTGATGGTTGGAAGGAGTATATGTTCGTAACATGTAGACTGGTATGAAATTGCCAGTGACAGACTGAGTATAGCTGAGCAGCTATCTGCCACCCACCAGATCAAACTCCACCCCCTAAGCCCCACCCTCGGCCAGTGTCCCGGCCCGGCCTGGGAGTGGGGAAAACCCAGGGTGCCCCGTCTTCTCCTCCCAGGAACCCACCTGGAGATCCGGAGGAATGGGGGAGAGGGGGGTCGGGTGACCCATATCCAGGCCCCCCTACCCTAGGTCGGACCACGAGGCTGCTGGCCCATGGGGGGGCCTGCCAGCTGCCCGTCCTGGCCGGCTAAAAATCCTGCTCCGGGAAGGGTGAGAGACCCTCCCAAGCCCGAAGTTCAGGGATCCCCTAGTGATTTCTAAGCACAGAGTCAGGAGTAACCCTTGAGCACAGTCAGGTGTGGCCCAAATCCCCTCCAAAAATAATAATAAAAGATATATATGTAAATATATATACACATATGGATGATGCTATTATTTAAGAATAAGGTTTTTAATAAGGATAAATATGGTATTAATAGATTGTGCCTGGGTACATAATTATTAATGAGATTCTGTTTTTCTTATATATTTGTTTTAGTAAATATATAATAAAAATTAACTTTATATGGCATGGGTAATGAGAGAAAGAACTTCTGCAAGTTGTAAAATGCAAAAGCATATTCCTATTTTTGTAAATGAGGAAACTGAAGCTAAAAGAGATTAATCTCACCCCAAGATATACACATGAAATACAAAAATAGCCAAAATGTCTATTTAACAGTACCAACATTCAACTTGAAATGTAAAATAGTTCATATATAAAATTATGAACTAAATCCAAAGGTGTTTTAGAAATTATCTATAACAAAGACATGGCAAGCAAAGATTAAAAACCAGCAGGTTAACAGGATGACTGTATAGCCAAAGAGGTTTACATTTGCTTAAGTAACATGAAAAATGCTATCTTGCTTAAGAAAAGAAACAAAACAGAAAATAACCTATATTTGTATAAGTATCATATTTTCTTTATGAAATGATAAAGTATAAGTGCTAAATAACATATAAGCATTGTTCTTTACCATACTTATAAATATATTTAGTAAATTTCATCATCTGACAGAGGAAAGGCCTATCTCCTAAATCTTCTGCTCTTTATTTTAAGACAGACATGAAATAGACATATGCCCAGGCCTTCTGTGCTTAGTACTATTTACAAATTAGCCAGCCAATTAAGAAGGACTTATACACTACAACAGTGAAAACGCTTCTCTGTAATGAATTAGTAGTCAGTACAGAAAGGGACAATAGAACTATTGTAAGAAGACATAGAAAGTCATAATTTTTAGTACCTTTATTGTAAGGGCAAAAGAAAAATTCAATATCCTTCCCTCCATTTTTCCTAAGGGAACTAGAGCACTATTAGAGAAGAAAGATGATGATGATAACTATTACTGCTCTTTAAGAAGCACTTGTGCATTTAAGTACTTTCATCACTTTTATCAGATATTTTGGGAAAATGATCCCCTGCTCACATATTTGGAACTGAGGCTTGGAGGAAGGTGCAATTGTGTAAACTGATGAAGAGAAAGTAGGTCTTCTGGTCCCAATTAGGTATCAAATGCTGATAAAAATTATTTTATTATTAATTATTAATTACAGTATCTGATATACCAAATTCAATTGTTACCTTTAAAATTTTCAAATTACTTTATAAGTAAAGTGGTTACAAATTGTGTTTCATAATTGAGTTTTGTTCATAATTGAGTTTCAGACATAGAAAATGCAACCCTTTCACCAGTGTACTTTTCCCAACTCCCACCCACACCCACCTATCTCTGGGTAGGCACTTTGCTTCTCTCTCTCTCTCTCTCTCTCTCTCTCTCTCTCTCTCTCTCTCTCTCTCCTTTTTTTTTTTTTTTTTTTTGGTTTTTGGGCCACTCCCGGCTGTGCTCAGGGGTTACACCTGGCTATCTGCTCAGAAATAGCTCCTGGCAGGCACGGGGTACCATAAGGGACACCGGGCTTCGAACCAACCACCTTAGGTCCTGGATCAGCTGCTTGCAAAGCAAGCACCACTGTGCTATCTCTCCAGCCCCTCTCTCTCCTTTTTGACACTGTGGTTTGCATTGTTGTTAAAAGAAGGGGTACCGTGCATGTCACTTTATCCCTTTTCAGCACCCAATTCTTGTCCAGAGTGATCACTTCCAACTTCATTGTTATAGTAGAGTAGAGTATATTATCTACTCTAATTACACTCACTACACTTTGTGGAAAACTTCTTACCATGAACTGGTCCTCTTGACCTTTATCTCTATTGTCTCTGGATATTATTACTAACTCATTTTTATTTTTCTTATATCCCACAAATGAGCGAGATTATTCTAAGACTTGTACTTTTAAATAAAACAGGTTAAAATGCTAAATTGGGACAATTTTTGTATAAAAATTTACTATCATTAAATATTGCTGATATTTATTATTATTATTATTATTTGTTTTTGGGTCACACTGGCAGTGTTCAGGGGTTACTCCTGGCTCTATGCTCAGAAATCACTCCTGGCAGGCTCAGGGGACCATATGGGATGCTGGGATTTGAACCAACGACCTTCTGCATGCAAGGCAAATGCCTTATCTCCATGCTATCTCTTCAGCCCTGCAGATAATTAATTAAATGAGACTATTTCTGGTCATTTTTCTCTTACCTAATTTAACAGAGGTTTACAAACTTGGGTTGTGTATATATAAAGTGCTATTATTATTTACTATGGAAACAATTGCAAATAAATTCATTTTCAATGCTATAGTATCATATGTACACCCCTCTTTGTTCTACAGATTCTAATATAAATCATACACAGGTATGCAAATTGCATTCTAAATTCTTGTATCTTTAGTAGATCAGTTGTTAAAGATATCCTCAATATTTTTAAAGCATCATGTTGATAACAAGTTTATTTCTTAAATTTGAGTTGGATAGAATGAGAAGTCAACAACTATAATTTAAGTACTATGCAGTGGTCTGGACTATTATATACTAGTTGTTGCTTCCAAAGATAAAGCATGTAAAATAAGGGCCAGAGAGATAAGCACAGTGGTAGGGTATTTACCTTGCATGCAGCTGACCCAGGACTGACAGTGCTTCAAACCTTGCATCCCATATGGTCCCTGAGTGCAGAGCCAGGAGTAAACCTGAGTGCTGCCAGGTGTGGACCCAAAACAACAACAAGAAAAAACATTTAAAATACCATATATGGTAGGCAGAAGAAATATTATAGGAGGTAAGATGCTTGCCTTACATGCAGCCATGATGTATGTGAATTCCCAGAAACATAATCAATTCCCAGAGTACTGCCAGACTTCACTCTACACAGAGCCAAGAATAGTCCCTGAACCACAAAATAAGACTAGGGGAGCAAAAGAAGGAACTCATGCCAGAAAGGGATATCAGAATAAGGCCAAGAAACACCGAGCCTGCTTCTATTAGGTTTTTTGCACAACTCTTTACTGTATTTCCATTTTCCCCACCACAGTGTATGCACAAATTTTGTATATCCAGCTCCAAATAAATATGCACCTGCACCCATATACAACTTTTTCCAGTTTCATTCTTCCCCAAGAAACATTCTTTTAATTCCATAGTTATAGCCTGTATCACTCAATATTAATGTATATTCTGGTTTATAGTCTGCCTTATTTTTTTCTACTTAATTGTTTTGTATGATGTATTTGTTTCCTGGTTGTAAAATCCCTGATATCAGGGAACTTGCATTTATAGATAATATATATATAATATATATATATATATATATATATTCTAAAGCCCTTAACACATTAAGGGCATACTAAGTACTTCTATACTTTTAAAAATAGATCTAGGGGCTGGAGCGGTGGCGCTAGAGATGGGCCATCTGCATTGCAGGAGCTAGCCTAGGATGGACCGTGTTCGATCCCCCAGTGTCCCATATGGTCCCCCCCCAAGCCAAGAGCAATTTCTGAGCACTTAGCCAGGAGTAGCCCTGAGCATCAACAGGTATGACCCCAAAACAATGACAAACAAACAAAGAAACAAAAATAAAAATAGATCTAGTAGACGGGCCAGAGCAGTGGTGCAAGGGATAAGGTGTCTGCAATGCGTTCCCTATCCTAGGATGGACCACGGTTCTATCTCCCGGCATCCCATATGGTCCCCCAAGCCAGGAGCGATTTCTGAGCACATAGCCAGGGAGCAACCCCTGAGTGTCACCAGATGTGCCGAAAGAAAAATCAAGTAGAGGAGGAAAATACAGCAGAAAGTGTAGAACCGAAATTAGAGAAGTGAAATGACCTGTCTTAATTATGGCAGAACTGGCAAGTAGAAGACTGAAGTCTTCTACTACTTTGGACTCCTCATCTTACCCAATGATAATCATGCCTCTGGATTCTATTACTGTTTTGTTTTCTGCTTCTATGGATATGTAGTAATATAATTGTCTTGAACTATAATTTGAAATCCACAACCTCATCCCCATGACTTCATAGGTTTCTTCTTGACCTGTTAACCCTTTGAAATATTCCCTAGTAGTTAGACAGTAAGATTCTAGAGAATAGAGAATAACTCTTGGAAATTGCTATCAAAATGTAATTTTGTTCATTATATCAAAATATAATTCTCTTTATATCAACTTATTAATGTTCACTAGGAGCAAACTGAAAAGAAGTTTACTAGCTTTTAACTTTTTATAGGAATAGATATCTCCAAAAGGCTACCAGAGAGGGCCAGGGAAATCATACAGCAGGCAGAGTACATACCTTAAATGCAGCCAGAGGGGGTTTGAATCCCAGCACCCCAAGGAGAAAACCTTGAGCATAGTGCAATAACTCTGGTATCTCTCCAACTACTAAATATGCTCCTATACATTAAGAACTAAAGTCTAAGTTATAGTTCCAATTATTCTTTATTACCTTGGTTGCTGGCATGGTAGCTTGTATATCTTTTTTATTTTGAAAAAAAAAAAAGTTAGGGAGATTTTAGTACCTCAGTTTTTTTCAGAAAAGTAAATTTCCTAAAGGCTGAAAAGTGAATCGATTTATAAGAAAGGAGAACAAAATAATTGTCAAGCATTCATTTAATTCAACTTATAAATTTGAAAAGTTAAGTTACAATGCAAGTTAACAGATACAACAAATCTTATTTATTTAACTAGAATTCTAACTTGTAATTCTGATTGATAGGGGATATAAAGCAATTAGGGAGAGCATAAAAGATGTGTGCACATGGGAAAAAATTATATACCTGGTATATCTGCAGCCCAACTATGAAGAACATTGTAAATCACAATGGTTTCAATAAAATAAAAGAAAAAAAAAAGAAAAAAGGAGAGTCTGGGATCAAAAGAATTTCATTTAACTGATATAGTTTTGTTTGTTATTTTGTTTTGTTTGGGGACTATGCAGACTGATGCATAGAAGTTACTCCTAGCTTTGCACTCAGGAATTATTTCTGGAAGTACGCCAAGGATGATGTAGGATGCTAGGTATCATCCCAGTCAGACACATGTAAGGCAAGCACTTGCCTGCTGTACTATATTTCCAGCCCTAAAGTTGTCATTTTTGATATAAGAGTCATCAAAAATTCCTGCACCAAGTCATATGACAAAGTAAACTTCTAGAACCTAGTTTAAATCATCAGTGTTCCAAATTAAAGGAAGTAGGTGGCTGTTGATAACCCTTTTAACTCAAAGTGGACAATTCTGAAATTTGCTGAATTAACTATCTCTATCCAGACAATTAGAGGTTTTACTCTAAATAGAAATGCTAGAATAGGGCCTGGAGAGATAGCACAGTGGCGTTTGCCTTGCAAGCAGCCGATCCAGGACCAAAGGTGGTTGGTTCGAATCTCAGTGTCGCATATGGTCCCCCGTGCCTGCCAGGAGCTATTTCTGAGCAGACAGCCAGGAGTAACCCCTGAGCACCGCTAGGTGTGACCCCCCCAAAAAAAAAGAAATGCTAGAATAGCTTAATAAGTATTTTTGGATGAGTAATTAAATTTGGCCTATATTATGTGTGAATTAATCAACATAGCTAACAATAGAAGAGTTATTTCAGTTATTTTCAGCCAGAGATATTTATCATATCTATGGCATCTTGTGCTGAAAGCCTGATGTAATGAAAATGAGTAATAGATAGACTCTGTTTATACTAATGGGAAATTAGTGCTTGATCTTTTAATAGTGAGATTTTCAGCATAAGCATTTGAAGAAAGGCTTTGATATTGTGCACTTCAAACTGAAGCATGTCTGAACTGAAACTGGTTCTTTCCAGAGAAGTCTATTCTTACTGATTTCTTATTTCTGTACTCTCTGTTCTGACATGTAAATATTCTTGTGCATTTTCTTTATGGATCTTTGGATTATAAAAGCAAAGAAAGCTATACCACCTTCCTTACAGTCCTGTCTACTCCTATCTGAAGAGTAAAATGAAAAGAAAAATGCTTTTATTTCATAAATTCTAAAATGTGCATTTTAAAAACATTGGTCAAAACAGTAGCTACATTATAAAATTGTTGGTTTATTTATTTTATTTTATTTTATTTTGCTTTTTGGGCCACACCCTGTAGCACTCAAAGGTTACTCCTGGCTATGTGCCCAGAAATCACCCCTGGCTTTGGGGAACCATATGGGACACCAGGGATTGAACCAAGGTCTGTCGTGGATTGACCACATGCAAGCAAATTCCCTGTCGCTGTGCTTTTGCTGTCGCCCAAACATTATAAAATTGTAAAAAACCTGTAATCAAAAGGATAACTTTCCTGTGTTTATTTGAAGTACTTTTTTATTTTTTAAAACTTTATTTATTTGATTGATTGATTGATTGATTGATTGGTTTCTGGGCCACATGCAGTTGCACTCAGGGGTTACTCCTTGCTCTGTACTCAGAAATCATTGCTGGCAGGCTGGAGACCACATGGGATGCTGGGTTGGCTGCAAGGCCAATAGTCCACCGCTGTGTTATCTCTCTAGCCCCTATTTTGAAGTACTTAAATCTTAATGATAAAAGTTATTATTTAAACTTAATCTTAGTATCATGTTTTAAAGATTATTTAAGAAAAAGTATTATTTTTAATTATCCTTCAGTATTATATTAGTTTTAATTTTGCTATTATCAGTGCCAGAGATCTAATTCAGCAGCAGAGTATTTGGCTTGCATGTGTGAGTCACCAGATTGGATTCCCTAGAACCATAAAAATAAAAACTACTAGGATCTCTTTAAAGCAGAATATTTTGGAAATTTCTTTCTGCATAAAGTATCTGCTTGTCTCAGATTATGTGAATTAAACAAAAGCACTACTTACTAGAAAATTTATCAACACAAATTACATTTAATTAGCACATTTTCCTTGCCCTTTTTTCCCAATTTATAAACTACTACCAATGAAATATAGCTATATATTGGTCTTAGAAACATCACTTTGAGAGGCAACTAAATCTGTATGTGTTTGTTTATTTTGGAGTAGCACACCTGACTAGTACTGAGGACTTACTGCTGACTCTATACTCACTCCTGGCAGTGCTTTCAGGGACCATATTAGGTTCAGGATCAGCTATGTGCAAGACAGGCTTGTCCTCTCTCCTGTAGTATCTCTTTGAACCTTGAAAACTTAATATATTTATTTAAAATGTTAATTTTCCTTTTTTCCCCATCTCATTTTATTTATTTTTTAAATAATATTTTTTATTTAAACACCTTGCTCCATCTCATGTTAGAGCAAGCTTTGTGATTTTTGTTTACTACTATTTCCACTAGTAAGTCAGTGAGACCAGAGACTTGGTTGATTCCCCTGTCCCACAGTTTGGGGAAACTAAAACTCAGAGGAATTCAGCAATTGGCCCAGACCACCTCCTGAAGCTGCTCAAAGCCAGTATTCAAGTGTTGGCACTGTATTCAACAGTTTCTCCATTGTACCTGTCCTATTTAAAAGATTGCTGAAGTGGGGCCGGGCGGTGGCGCTCGAGGTAAGGTGCCTGCCTTACCTGCGCTAGCCTAGGAGACGGACCGCGGTTCGATCCCCCGGCATCCCATATGGTCCCCCAAGCCAGGAGCGACTTCTGAGTGCATAGCCAGGAGTAACCCCTGAGCGTCACCGGGTGTGGCCCAAAAACCAAAAAAAAAAAGATTGCTGAAGTACCACTTAGTGTACTTCTAGGCATCATTAGCTTTACAGTATATTTTCTGTATGTGCTACTTAAAGCTTATTAACTGTAATGAATTGTACATTAGAATGATGTGTGGCCTTTCTCCTACATTGTATTTTTTTAATTTTTATTGAGACCAAATGAAAATTACAAGTCTTTCACACTTGTATTTTAGGTACATAGTGAGAGTGAATTATAGCCATTCCCACCACCAGTGTTGACCTCCCTCTACCACTCTTCTCAGCATGCATTCCATACCTCCACACTTAGCCCCCTGTACTGCTAGTGTAACAGGTCCATTTTGTGTATAGCTTGTTTTAGTTTGGGTCTTTTGATTCTATTGTCATTGATTTTGGTTAGGGGATTTAGGTCTGATGATTTTTTGACTTTTATATTAATATCTTTATTTAAGCATTGATTTATTTAAATATTGATTACAAATATGATTGTCATTGGGTTTCAGCCATGTAAAGAAAATTTCCCCCCTTAACTGGTCTGATAATTTTTTATTTCTACTCAATGCTCCTGAGACCTCTTGGCCCCTGGATCCCATCCACTTTTTTTTCTTTTCTAAATGTGTAGGAAGACATAGAAATATGAAGCAGAACAAAATGATTCATGTTCTATGATTCTGTAAAAAAGGTGGGAGCCCCTATATAGAGTTATAAATATAAATGAAATTAAAAGAAGAAAAGAAAAAGAGAGCAGATGTGGCAAGTATTGTTTGTTTGTTTGTTGTTTGCATAGGCTCAGAAACATTGGGGAAATTAGAAAGGAAATTCCCTTGACTTAAAGGATACAGGGTGTTAATTGTTAAAACCCAAGATATTTCTTTATGGTCCTAGGAAAAGTTCTGTTCAGTTGTGATTATTAACGTCAGTGTTCTGTAATTAGGAATCATGGTTTTTGCACAGATCCTAGGACAAAGCCTAGGACTGATCTTTCTTTATTGTCCCAGGAAAAGTTCTGCTCAGTCAGTTATCATAGTCAGGCTTTTGTAATTACAGATCTTGATTTTTGCACAGATCTTAGGGTGAAAGGTCTTCTGATTTCATCTCTCCATTAGGTGGTAAGGTAGAGCAACCTGCCCTTAGATCAACTTGTTACTGTTTCCTCATAATCAGGGTGTCACATGAATCACCCTGGTGCAAGTTAGTGCCAGAGCAGTAATAGGGACTCTGCTGGGGGAGATTTGATTCCTGGTCCTGGTGCAGAGAACTGTGCCTGTTCTGAGGTTGAGATCTAGATTTTGGGGTTGGACATTTGATATTTGATACATGAAATCTAATTCAAATTCCCATAATAAATATTCAGGGTTGAAGGTACCCCTGCATTATAAAATTTCTGGGTTCTTATATCTATTAGATAAGATCTTATTTCTATATGTAAGATTTTCTCATATTAATATACTATGCAACAACAAAAAATGCCATATTATATTATTAGTGCATTTGGGGGTAAAAATGATGAGCTACACAATTACTGTGCCCTAGTTTCGACCCGAGTTCTTTGTGTGTGTGTGTGTGTGTGTGTGTGTGTGTGTGTGTGTGTGTGTGTGTGTGTGCGGTTTTTGGGTCACACCCGGCAGTGCTCAGGGGATACTCCTGGCTCCATGCTCAGAAATTGCTCCTGGCAGACACGGGGGACCATATGGGACGCCAGGATTCGAACTAATGACCTTCTGCATGAAAGGCAAAAGCCTTACCTCCATGCTATCTCTCCGGCCCTGACCTGAGTTCTTATCCCAAGCAAGACTTTCTTTTTTTTTTTTTTTTTTTTGGGTCCCACCTGGTAATGCTCAGGGATTACAACTGGTTATGCACTCCCTCAGAAATCGCTCCTGGTTTGGGGGACCATATGGAACACCAGGGGATCTAACCATGATCTGTCCTAGGCTAGTGTGGACAAGGCAGATGCCTTACCCCTTGCACCACTGCTCCGGCCCCCTAACAAGACTTTTCTACTAGAATTTCCTACTAAGCAGAACCAAAACAAGCAAAGACTAAAAAAATAAATAAATAAATAAATAAATAAATAAATAAATAAATAAATAAATAAATAGATGGGGGGCTTATGGAGGAGGCTACCTCTACATGTGGAAATAAATATTATATATAATTATTAAGAAAATAAACATAAAAAGAAAATAGAGATATCCCCATTAAGTCTTTTGAGATTGTGGGAGGGGGCAGTAAGATCCCTGGCACATTTTCATCTCACACTGTGGACTTGTGGAGTCTGAGAAATGATTTGCTGCAGTCAAGGATCAGGTAGTGTCCTCAAGCTGGGAGTCCCTCTAGAGCTGAATCTGATAGCAAACAACATTCACATTGAGAGGAGGTGGAACCAGGAGCTTTGGCTGCAGCTTTTTGCCAGAGTGAGAGGTGGGGGGCTGAGAGGGTGTCATTTCTCTTTGGGAGCTGGTGGAAGCTTTCTGGGGCAAGTCAAAGGTCCCAGTTCCTGAGGAGTAGTAACTGAGGGTAAAGAGGGTTAAAAAAGGAATAAAAAGGATCAGAATTGAGGGGGTGAGAGGATAGGAGTTTTGTAGGGTGGTGAGTGGGGATGGGGGCAATAGGGGTAATATATAACAGGGGCTCTATACAATATAGGCAGGGATTAAGTACAAAATATATTAGACAACTATAGAGGAGTCCATCATATACACACTCACACCCACTTATAGACAGGTATTAGAGATCTATTTGTAGGTTGTAGTTGGAGGCCTGACCCTTATTTGCTGGGTCAGAGTGCTTAAAAAAATGGGGCCAGCACATCAGTGGAAAGGTTTTCCAATTTGTAGGCACTTCATCAGTGGTGGGGGTGAACTTTGCTAAAAGAAGCTTTCGGGGTTAGATAGTGCATGGAACATTTTCAGATAAACATAATTTTCTGTCAAAAGTACTAAGCATGATGGTAGTAATCACTATAAGATCTCCTACATTCTTTTAACAATATTTATTTTGTAGGCTATTTTGTGGTTTTATTGCATATTTACTATTTTAAGATACTCTCTGTGAATCTGATTCCTCCTTCTTGCAATCTCTTTTCCTATCTTATGAGGAAAAAAGGAAGTAGAATTGATTCAGTTACACATACAGTTGTTTATTTTGGTTTGGGGTCCACATCCCTCAGTACTCAGGCCTTATTCCTGACTCTACCCTCAGGGAACTTAATGTTGCTATTTGATGACCGAAGTGAGGTAAGACAGAAGTCAAAATGTTTACTGTCATGCCCTCCAGAGACTGTGGGCAAAATAGTGAATAGTGAAGTTTGTCTGGGACATTGTATGATTAATTTTATCTTGAACATGTTAAGCTTAAGAAGAAAAGGAAACCAAATTATGTGAACACAGAAGTATAAGTACAGAGCTATAACTATATCCTTGCATTATATAAATCACAGTTTCTTATAATAATTGGGGAGAACTAAAATTCATCTTTTAGAGGGTTTTTTATATTTATTTCTGTTTTTAAGTATAATGTGATTTTTTTCACACATTTTCAAACATTAAACGCAATGTTGTCCTATTTTATGGATGCAGAAGCCTAGGCACAGGGAGACTAAAGCACTTTGCTCAAAATTACCTATTTTAAGGAAGTGAAACAAAGATTCAAATCAGACTTCATATTTCCTAAGCCCAAGCTCCTATCTACTGTGCCATATGGTTATATTATCCATGATAGTGTTTTAATTACATCATTTGACTTCCTTCTTATGTAAGTTTCTTGAAAAGAAGTTAATTAACAATTTAAAAACTTGGGTTGAAACTAAAAGTCAACAGATGGCTGGGCAATGATTGGCTATTCCTTCTTACAGAAGAGAATTTAGAATTATGTATAGTAAGGCCAAGACAAGGAAGAATTTCTACCTTTTGATGTCTTTTTCTTTCTCCTTTTCTATCATAATTCTAGTTGTTGAAATAAAAACTTTATATTTTGAAGAGAATTACAATAATAATGTTTGGGGAGGAATTCAATAGTTTTTTTAATTTGTCTTCTTATTTATATAACAGTAAAATTTATATAAAATGTCAACCAAGTTTTTACAAAAAGTCATTAATTTTTATTTATTTCTAAAATATCTGTATTTAAGCACCATGTTTACAAGTATTACATAGTTGGGATTCAGTCATAAAATGTATACCCCCATCACCAGTGTAACTTTCTTGGCAGTAATTTCCCCCATTTCCCTCCTATCCTCTCCTCTATTTCTCCCCTCTAGTTATTTCTCTAACTGCACTTACCACTCTTTATAGAAAGCTTCATATTGTGGATTGGTTCTTGCATCCCTCATATCTATATTCTCTGGGTATTGTTACCATACAGTATTTTATGTTATTTTATTTTATTTTTGGTTTTTGGGTCATACCAGGCAGTGCTCAGGGGTTACTCCTGGCAGTGTGCTCAGAAATACTTCTGGCAGGCTTGGGGGACCATATGGAATGCCGGAATTCGAACCGGGGTTTGTACTGTTTGGCGACATGCAAGGCAAATGCCTTACCACTGTGCTATTCCTCTGGCCCCTGTCTTTATTTTCTTAAATCCGACAGATGAGTGAGACTATTCTGTGTCTTTCTCTCTCCCTCTGATTTACTTCACTCACCATGGTAGTTTCCATATCCATCCATGTATAGGAGAATTTCACAACTTCATTTTTTCCTGACAGCTGCATAGTATTCCACATTGTATATGTAATTCAGTTTGTTTAGCTACTCATCCATTATAGGACACCTGGGCTCCCTGCTCCCCAGATTCTACCTAATGTAAATAGTGCTACAATGAATTTACATTCAGAGGGCATTTTGGTACTCTGTTTTTGTGTTCCTAGGATATATTCCTAGGAGTGGTATTGTTAGATCATTTGGAAGCTCAATTTTCAGTTTTTTGAGTAATATCCATATTGTTTTCCAGAAAGGTTAAACTAGATGGCATTCACACCAGCAATGAATGAGAGTTCCTTTCTCATGATGTCTCCATCAGCACTTGTTTTTTTTTTTGTTTGTTTGTTTGTTTTGTGATATGTGCCAGTATCTGTGGTGTTAGATGATACCTCATTGTTGTTTTGATTTGTGTCTTTCTTATGATTAATGATGTGGAGCATTTTTTTTTCATGTGCACTCTAACTCTGGAAGGTTCTCTGCAATGATGTCCTTGACTGTTGATTCTTCATGGGAATTTGCTTCCTGGGTGTCTGGGACTCCAATGATTCTTATATTGTTTCTGGGCTCTCCCCTCCCCAGATTCTACCTAATGTAAATAGTGTAAATAGACTTTAACAAAGACTTCTATTTTTGTCTGTTCATATTCTTTGAGTATTTTTCCCTACTATCAATTGTTTAAGGTTCTTTTCCAACCTCTTCTGTTGTATGAAGTTGCCATCATCTCATCTTCCAGCTCACTGATTCTGTCCTCAGCCACTGTTATTCTGTTGGAGAGACTTTTCAGTGAGGTTTTATTTTACCTACCAAGGTTATTATTAATCAGTCCTATTATTTTAGTTTGGAGTTTTCTTATTTCTACTTTAATATCCTCTTGATTCTTATTTGTAGTTAGTTCAGTTCCTTCCATGTTTTCTTTGAGTTCTATGAGGATCCTCCATATTTCTTCTCTAAAGTCATTATCTGAGAGGCTAAATAGGTAGTTGGCACTTTTCAGGTCATCAGAACTGCCATCTTTATATTCTATGCATGGTGGAAGCCTCAGTTGTTTCCCCATTGTCATGCTTGTAGTATGGTGTTTTTGTTTGGGGGGGGAGGGGTTTGGGTCACACTGGTACTCAGGAGTTGCACCTAGCTCTGTGCTCAGAAGTTGCTCCTGGCAGGCTCTGGGGACCTAATGGGATGCTGGGATTCAAACTGGAGTCCACCCTGTGTTGATTGTGTGCAAGGCAAATGCCTTACCCTTGTGCTATTGCTCTGGCCCCTAGTGTGGTGCTTTTTTATGTGTTGTTCTTGGGTTCATTAACAAGGAAAAGTACTTGATTGCAGAGCTGAACCATGCAGTTTTTTGCTCCCCTGGCTCTACCGTTCAAGGGCGAGTTTAGCTCACCTTGGTTGATGTGACTTTCTGCAGGCTCTTTGGGTCCTGGCACCATGGGGCCTGCTGGTCAGGTGATAAACACATTGATGTTCACACAGCTGGTGGGGATCAGGCTCCATCATTCGGGCCAGGGTCAGGGACAGCTCACCTCTGTTGACATGAGTTCCATGGGCTCTTTATGGCAGTCTAGTCCTGGTGCCCCTGGGTCTGGATGACCTACTTTTTTAAATTTCTAAATGAGTGTAAGTTTTAAAAAATTTTTGAAATTTAGAAATCATATCAACATTGCCTTTTCATTCTTTTTTATCTTAAAACCCACATATCTGAATTTCTCATAGGAAGGCAGAGGTGTTAGAAGTAATGAAATAACACCTCTCATTGGGAGGAGCCACAGGAGACTGCTCTAAGAGTGGTTTTAGTGGTTACTTACTCATTGCCTAGGTGGGTGTTTGACTTTCCTTTACTCCTTTCAGAACTCTTCAGACTATTTTATGTCTCTTTTATTTAAAGGAGAAACAGAGGGAAATAGTTTCATTTTTAACTAATGACCTGGTATAATAGGAGGTTGTATAATCACTCATTGACAGTATTGTAAATATACTTCAGCCTCATAGGCTGGTTGTTCCCAGCCACCATCCCCTGATGGCATCTCACATTGTGTTTATAAAATATTTTAGCACACCATTGCTTTAGAATATTTTTTCTTGTTTTCCTCATCTAAAAACTATGTGCATCTTATGGTCAAGTGTGTCTTATATAGTGAAAAATATGAATGTGTTGGGTTGGGAGACACCTTAGAACAGGAAGAGCATACAATTCAGGTAGGAAACAAGTGAAAAACAGTATAAACCACTTGAGTTGAAAGTTGAGTGATAGGCTTTCTTCTAAACACCTAAGGTGATCTCTGTGTTTGTGGGAAGAAGTGCTTTGTGAATGTCTCCTGTAGTCTTTTCATTGGAGAAATTTTCAGAACCATATGTGTGGGATTCTGGAGGCATAATGAATTGGGTCCAGTTTAATGTCTGAATTTTTACGAGATATCAGAGATTTATTATTATCAGTATCACTGGTTAATTTTAATTTATGCAGGACATTTAACATAGACAAGTTTTTATCTGTTCTTACCTCTAGCAATTCTGCTTTATATTGACAAGCCACCTTTATTGTCTACACCTTTTCATCAGTGGTATTCCCCTCTGTGGCCTTTATTTTTTCATGAATCATAGCCATTACACTGTCAACACATATGATATTTCCATCTGTCAGGAATATTACAGTATCAATTCATATAAAACATGCAGAATTGATGAGAGACCTTTTTGCATATGCAGAATTGGCAAGATACCTTTTTGTTACTGAAGCTATAGCAGTCCTTCTTTCAATGAGTAAATTAAATCAGGCTTCTCTTTGAACCTAAAACTAAATAGATACTATCTTATTTTCCTAAAGCAAAATTCTACCCAAACACTTTCAGTATTTTCTCATTTTTAACAATAAAATTCTTAGCATTACATGCTTCACCCTTTATGACTTGAGCCCCTATTATGTACAACATTTCCCCCTTTCTTGTCATGTAAACTGGCCTATATGGTTTCTTCTGAAAGCCTCCATATGCCCCTTTATGTTGATCCCTTTGTGGTGGCCCCTCCCTTCCCACTTCTCACTCCAATCTCTAGTATTTTGGGGCCCCTTGTTAAATAAACTACAACCCTTATCTGAATACTCTTTCCTCTTTCATTACACCCCGCTGACTTATAAGAACGATCAGTTTTTTATTTTATGTGTTCTAGATATTTATACATGTATATTATTTTTAATAGACCCTGAGCAGAATTTGTACTTAATTTAATGTATCTTTCATATCACTTGTACTTTAACATAAGAAGTTAAACTGAAAAAGGGAGGTATTGATTATTTTTAGTTATTTTATTCAATTATTTTCAATGGAAATATTTAAAATATCTCTGGGGTTTGTGAGTTAGTACAGCAGACAGGTAGCTTGATTTGTATGTGGCCAAACTGAGTTTGATCCCACCATCTCATATAGTCCTTCAAGAACCACCATGATTGATTCCTGAGTACAGAGTCAGGAGTAACTACTTAGAATTTCTAGGTGTGAACCCCCCAAAAACAATCCATCAATAAAATATATCTTTATTCTATTCTCTGATAAGTAAAGCTGAAATTGCCCTATTTCTTGATTTTCAGTCAAGGACTGAGCTCTCACTTTGAGTAATATTTTATTAATTGAAGAAAAATTACATTATAACATACTTTAAGTATGCATCAGTGAAAATCAACAAGTAGTTATGCTTCATTAAGTTCACTTCTGGGGATCTAATTATATCCTCACTCTGCATTTGTATCGTTGTCCCAATTCCTCTCATCTTATCTTTGGTAATTGGTCTTATAGCTTAAGATTTCTTTATTTCATTTAATTTATCTATTTATTTTCTCAGCATACCATATATGAGTGGTATTCATCTGGCTTATTTCAGTGAGGCACCAGGACTACTAGATCCATGTTGTTTCAAATGGCAGAATTTCATCATTTTTATTAAGCAAATTGTATCCTGTTTTATGTACATACTTGATCATTAATATATTCTTTATTTGAAGGACGTGAAGGTTATTTCCAGATTGTTGGTATTTTAAATGACACACAGTAAGAACATGGGAAGTGCACATCTCCCATTCAATGATTTTTATTTTATATTTTTTCAGACAAATAGCCAGAAGTAGGATAACTGGATTATATGGAATTTCTATTTTTAAATTTGTAAGACTCTTTCAACTTATGTTGGTATATTAACTGAAACCAGTTTATGTTGCCACAATAGTGTGCAAGGCTTACCTCTCCCAACTTCCTTTACATTTATTATTGCTTATATTTTGGAAAGCTTACATTTTCATAGAAAGAACATTTTATTATATTATGTTAATTTACTGTGAATTACAGTTATTCATGATTCTGTTTCAGGAGATACAGTGTTTCAACACTGTATTCATATTCACTTCTCTCTACCATTCCCCCACACCACCCATATTTTCTACCCACTCATCCACCTGTTTCTATGAGAGGCACTTTGTTTTAACTTTTGACACTTTGATTCACAGTACTGTTACCAATAGGATTTCATATGTAACATTTTCATACATAATCTTTAAGCCTCCTCACTTCCTCCCAGTTAAACACTTTCCTCCTCCATTGTTGTCGTGTTTATTACTTTCCTTGTTCAATTTCCTTAGCCCTCCCAAGTGGCAATGATCATGCTGAAGACCAGTTCTCCATGTTTCCTGGTTACTGTTGCATTTGGGCATTTGTTATTCCACTATTATGTTTCATTATCCCACAATATGAGATGATCATTTTGTCATTCTCTCTCCCTCTGACTAACTTCACTGAACATGACGCTCTCCAGATCCATCCACATAGCAGCACATTACATGAGTTTATCTTTTCTTATGGCCAAGCAATATTCTACTACATACACATGGTTCTTTATCTAATCCTCTGTTTTTATGCAATTGGGTTATTTCCAGATTTTAGCTATTGTATATAGTTCTTCAAAAAACATAGGGGTGCAAATCTCTTTTCTCCATTTATTTTCCCTTGGAATAGGTTTCAACAAGTAGAATTACTGGGTCATATGAAAACTCCATTCTTAGCTTTGTGAGAAAAGTCTGTATTGTTTTCCAGAAAAGCTGGACCAGTTGACATTTTCAGCAACAGTGTAAAGAGGGTCCCTTTATTAGTGGCTCAACACCAATACTGGTTGTTCTTGTTCTTTATGGTGTGTGCCAGTCTCTGTAGTGTGAGGTGCTATCTCATTATTTTGATTTGCCAGTTCTCTGACAATTAATGATATAGAGCATTTTTTTATGTGGCCTTTTGACCATTTATACGTCTTAGAACATTTTTAAGGTAGAAAAGTACTAAATTTGAGGTAGTGGTATAATGTTTTGTTTTAGTATACTACAGGAGTAAGTAGCTAGTCGGTAACTTACCTGTTTGACCTTTTCAGATATTTCGAAAGAAAGCAGTGGAACTTGGAGTAAAACTGCTACCTTGCATTTCAAACTCCCTCTGGAATCCCCTGGGCATTGCTGAACTTAAAAAGGTAAAAAGATTTTTCAATGAGAGATGGGGCAATGGGAAGTGCTCAGAAGATCCAGGGTCTCTTCTTCTTGACAACCGTGCCATAGGTCCCAGTGTGAGAACTTGGGAGCGCTGCTGCTTGCTACTCAAGCATTGGGGAATTCAGGATTGGGCTGGCCAGCCACCAGAGTTAGAAAATCTCCAGGTCAGGTTTTGTGATGCCCTGGAGCTTCCAGAGTTGCATCCTATAATGATCAGGGGACTGTATAGTGCCTGGAATTAAAAAAGGGATCGGTTGCATTGTATATACCTGAAACTTCTTTCTATTCTCTCTAGCCCCCAAAAATATTTTAAGTTGCATTATTCAACATTATAATATAACAAACATGCAGTGGGTAGTTAAACTATATGATAGTTTTGACAGATTCAACTTGGAATCTTGGTATCTGTCCTTGGACTGGAAGCTGTTAGATATAGAATGTTCCTTGACATTAGATGGGTACCTAACATGCAAAACCAGACATGATTTGAGGTTTATGCTGTCTTTTGTTGTGTTACTGCATGAGTGATATTTTCTCACCATAGATAAAAAAGAGCATTGTGTTTTTTTTAATTTTTATTGTGGTCAAAGTGAATTACAATTTTTTTACAGTAATATTTGAGGCACATAGTGACAATGAATGAGGGGCTTTCCCACCACCAGTGTTGTCCTCCCTCCACCCCTGTTCCCATAATGTATCCTACATCTCCCTCTTTTACCCCATAATGCTAGTGCAACTGTTCCCCCTTTGTATTGCTTTGTGTAGATTGGGTATCAATTCTGTTGTCATTGATTTTGGATTTGGTACTCATGTCTTATCAGTTTTTATTTCCACCAAATGAGAATTCAACTGTCTGGTCTTGGTACCATTGTGGGGAGAAAAAAAAGGCAAACAAAAAGGAGAAAAACTAGGAGGAGTCCATCTAGGTGTTATGAATATCCATTTGGATGAAGGAAGGGAAAAAGAAGAAAAAGGCAGCAAAACAAAACAGAACAAAAACATAAAACAATAAGGGAGTAACAATAAAATTACAAGAAGACAATAGAATTAAAGAATAAACAAAGAATAAACCAAAAACCAAAATCGTCAGCTACAGGAAAAAAAAAAAAAACAGACCAGCAACTTCTTAAAAAATATTGGAAAAATTACAACGGGAATTCCTTTGGCCTAAGAGATACAGGGTTTCTCTGCCCTTGAAGCATACTGCAATGGGAACAACTACCAGCTCCATACTCACTCATTTACAAACCCCAAGGTCTTTTTATGGTGCAAGGAAACTTTTCATTCAAATGTGGGTGATGACATCCTGCATCTGTAACTGGAGATCTTGTTATTGTGTAGGTCATAGAGTGAAGACTAGGAGAGAGTTTTTCTTTATGGTTCTAGGAGTTCTATTCCATCACTGTTGTTGTAATTAGTCTTCTGTAATTAGTGGTCTTGGTTTTTGTTCAGATCCTAGAATATAGTCTTTGAGCATAGTTTCAGAAGTTCTGCTCAGTCACATTGTCTAAGTCAGACCTCTGGAATTAGAGATCTTGGTTTTTGTACAAATCCTAGGCTGAGGCCTAGGCTAGGAACTTCCTCATTGGTCCCTTGATAGGGTCTGTCCAGACCATATTTGTCAGTCAGTCTTCTGTAGATAGCAATTTTGGTTTTAGCTTAGGGCAAAGGATGGCCTGTCTCCTGGTTGCATCATGCCATTAGGTGCTGAGATGGGGCAGCTCTCTCTTAGCTCAAGTTGTTGCCGTTTTCTCATGTCAGGATGTCATGTTAAAAGTGGTGGAAGTTAGTGCCGAGATGGCATTCGGGAAAAGTTTGATTTCTGGTGCTGTTGCTGGGATCTGTGTTGGTTCCACGTCTGGAATCTGGGGTTCTGGGTTGGACAGTCCAATCACATGGAGACTGAGTTGGATCCACATGACACATGCTTATGGTGGGAGGCGACCCTGCATTCTAAAAAGTTTAGGTTCTTATCCCTATTAGATAAGAGCTTGTTTCTGTGCATAATATTTCCCTTTATTTAGAGTGTCTGTGCAAAAGGGTATCATATTATATTGCTGGTAGATTTTGAAGTAATAATCATAGTCTGTACAATCTCTGTGCTCTGGTTTTGACCTGAGCTTTTATCCCTGGTAAGACTTCTTGTCGGTTTTCATACCAAGCAGAACTAAAATAGGTGAGGTTGGAGAGAGAAAGAAAAAAATATTATAGAGAGATAGATAATAAAAGAAAGAAATAAAATAAATTTAAAAAGGCATTAAAGAAAAATGCTATTTACGAGTCTGACTTACTTTTGGGAATAAATGGACTAGAAGGTATTATTATAGAAGTATTAGACACATAAAGAAAATATAGGCTTTCCCATTGAGTCTTTTGAGATATTCTTGAGAAGAAGAAAAGAAAAGGAAAGAAAGAAAGAAAGAAAGAAAGAAAGAAAGAAAGAAAGAAAGAAAGAAAGAAAGAAAGAAAGAAAGAAAGAAAGAAAGAAAGAAAGAAAGAAAGAGGGAGGGAGAGAGGAAGGGAGGGAGGAAGGAAGGAAAGAAGGAAGGAAGGAAGGAAGGAAGGAAGGAAGGAGAGGGAGGGGAGGGGAGGGAGGGGAGGGAGGGAGGGAGGGAGGGAGGGAGGAAGGAAGGAAGGAAGGAAGGAAGGAAGGAAGGAAGGAAGGAAGGAAGGAAGGAAGGAAGGAAGGAAGGAAGGAAGGAAGGAAGGAAGGAAGGGAGGAAGGAAGGGAAAGAGAGAAAAAGAAAAAAAGAAAAGAAAAGTAGTGATTTGCCAAAACGTGTTCAATGAGTGGCATAAGTATGGGTGTACTACTGACTGTTCCAGTGGTCTGAATGAGCATATGCTTTTGGTCCTAACAGAAGATATAAACAAAAAGAAGTAGGTTAATTAGAGTATTTTATCTCGACATTGACGTAATGGGCACTGTATATGGTATCCAATATGATTGACCACCAAGGTTTAAAATTAGGGTGTCCACCCTTTGTTTCCAAGGCCCCCTGTCGACAAAGAAGTTGAAGGGTTATTTTATACTTGGTAAAATTAAGGCATAAAAGCATATTAGTAATTACTGCAGTGGGAGACCAGACTTCCAGTCATATTTGGCACCTAGTTCGGGCCAGAGGAGGAGGTCCTGAAGTCCTATTCTTTTTAAAATTGATATCAAAACACATTATTTCTGAAGGAACCAGTAGAATGTAAGAGCACTTGCTTCGTTTCAGCTTTTGGTCAGAGACACATGAAATATTCCCACCTCCCGTGCAACATATGCTTGTATAGCAGCACTTGATAGTGCCTGACTACAGGTCGAAAAAGGAAAGGGAAATGCTCCACTGCCTTACATCTGCCTTGTTTTCTCTTCTCATTTGGATGAAAAAAAAAATCCTGCTATGCCAAATCCATAGCTCTGTGACACCCACCCATAAGGAAAAAAATGCTGAACATACTTTTGTTATTCTTAAAAGATACGGTTTTAGATATTTGATTTAGGTTTGATTTGGTTTGGTTTGGTTTGGTTTGATTATGATTTAATTTTTCATGTTAACTTTATCATATTAAACTATTTTGTATTTTCTTTTTGACTTTCCCTACAGTCAGTTTTTCTTATAATTATGATATTTTAATCATCCTAAGATATTAAGCTTTTGTCTCATTACATGTATTAGTACATGTGATTCCCAAGCAATTAAATGTGTTGTTATTTTCTTCATTTTACCAAAAAAGGAGCTAAAATCATAAATAGTTATTTACCTAAATAACTTTCAGCAAATACTGTATACAAATGGTATATCTAGAATATGTATTCAAATGCCTATGTTTTGATGGATAAGTACAACTTAAATAGTTTTAAAGTTTCAAAAATACCATGGAAATATACAGGCTGATTTGGCAGTATTAATGCACAGCTTTGTTTTGTTTTGGTTTGGTTTGGTTTGGTTTTTGGGCCACATCCAGTGATGCTCAGGGGTTACTCCTGGCTATGCACTCTGAAATTGCTCCTGGCTTGGGGGACCATATGGAATTCCAGGGGATTGAACAATGATTCATCCTAGGCTAGCGCGGGCAAGGCAGACACCTTACCCTTTGCGCCACCCCTCCGGCCCTAATGCACTGTGTTTATATAGTGGCATTTTTACTCTAGGAAAAATTATATAGTTAAATATTTTGTTAATAAATGTGGTAAATGTTATGCTTTGCTTGATTTGTACTTGATGTGCTGGTAATTTGGAATTAAGGTATTAAGGTATTATCCATTACCTATCTACAAGTTGTGTGCAAGGCAGGGATGTTAAGGCAGGTAGATGGAAAGAGTACACACCACTAGGCTATGTTAAATTAATATTATTCTCTATTGTACAAAGTACTATTTCATGAATCACTTTTTTCATTATAGATTCTATGTCTTGATTAGTTTAGAGTACTTATTGCTACTTAGGTATGAGAGATGATAGTACAGAAGGTAAGGACTTACCTCTCACATTGATAATCTAGGTTCAATACTGGTACCCTACATGGTCCTCCAAGCACCACCAGGAGAAAGCCTTGAGCACAGATCAAGAACTAAAAAAAATTTTTTTCTGATGGATATTAAGGCTGGAATTAGTATGAAACTAGCCTGCAGACAACATTATATTCCTGTAGAGGCCCTTGAGTTTTTTTTTAATTAGATTCATGTAAACTTCATTTCTTTCTGTACCTTTAAATTTTGGAGCTATAGCTATTATTATGACCTAATATGACCTATACATTTTTCTGAAATAAGACCTGGTAATAGAAAAATTTCAACATGTCATAGTTTCCCCTTTCTACCCTCTGAGAAAAATAATAAGAGTATACATAATAGTGCACTGAGCCAAGATTGTCAAAAGTTTCGGAGGTTACTCCTAGCTCTGGACTCAGGGATCACTCCTGGCTCAAGAAACCATGTAGGATGCCAAGGATTAAACTGGGGTTAACTAAGTGCAAGGCAAATATCTTATCTGCTTTGCTTTCACCCCACCACACATTTAGATCTTAATGAAAGAAACATTGCTCTTTCTCATAAAATCATATTCCTGAACACGTATACTTTATATAATTTCTAAAAGTTAATATGAGCTCACATAGGATCTAAGTTTAAACAACTGGAATAGCTGATCACTTCCAATCTCTGCTCTGAACTTCTATGGAACAACTATTTCTCTTTTCTTCCTGGAAGATAATGAATTTATATCAAAGCTAGTTACTAAAATGAACAGAAATAGCTATGGGCCGATATCTTTGTAAAGGTTCAGTCAGGTTTTTGTTTGTTTTGTTGGGGATTTTGTTGGTTTTTTGTTTTGTTTTGTCTTGTTTCCAACCACACCCAGTGAAGTTCAGGAGTTACTACTGGCTATGCGCTCAGAAATCGCCCCTGGCTTGGGGACTATATGGGACACCAGGGGATCGAACCTAAGTTCATCCTAGGCTAGCGTGTGCAAGGCTTGCACCTTACGGCTCGCACCACTGCTCTAGCCCTGGTTCAGTCATGTGTTTTTTTTTTGGTAAACTACTGATACCTTTCAAATAATTTTAGGCTCTTGAAATAAAACATATTAAATTATTTTAAAGCATATTTAATCTGTTATTTATTTCTAACAGTCAAGATCTTTTCCTTCTTAATCCTTATAAACAGAAAATTTTACTACAAAAAATTCTTTATTTCTTTATCTTTATTTAATCACCATGTTTACAAGCATGTTCATAGTTGGGTTTCAGTCATAAAAAGAATATCCCCCATTACCAGTGCAACATTCTCATCATCAATGCCCCCCATCCCCCATCACTGCCTGTATCAAGACAGGCATTCTACTTCTCTCATTCTTTAACATGGTCATGCTAGTTGTTAATGTAGTTATTTCCCTAACAGTGTTCACCACTCTTTGTGGTGAGCTTTAAATTGTGACCAGGTCCTTCAGGCTGTCCAGCCCTTAACTCTTATTGTCTCTGGGCCTTATTACAGTAATATCTTTAATTTTTCTTAAAACCCATAGATGAGTGATACTATTCTGTGTCTATCTCTCTCTAACTTATTTCATTCAGCATAAATAATAGATTCCATGCATGTATAGGAAAATTTCATGACTTCATCTTTCCTGATGGCTGCCTTTTTGCTAATTTGTTTTTGTTTTTGTTTGTAGGCCAACACCTAGTGATGTTCAGGGATTACTCCTAGCTATGCACTCAGAAATCGCTCCTGGCTTGGGGGACTATATGGGATGCTGGGGTTCAAACCATGGTTTATCTTAGGCTAGCGCTTGCAAGGCAGATGCCTTACCTCTAGCACCACCACTCGGCCTCAAGTTCTTTTTGGTAATTTATTTATCTGGGGAATTCAAAAAATTTTATAAGACCCTACTCTTTTAGTATTTTCCTTTTGAAATGATTGTTTAATTTAGAAGATCATAGGAAAAATTTTTATGGCAAGAAATTATGTGCCACTTCATTTATGTAGTCTCTGAGGTTTTCCAATTAAATTAGAAAAAATTATATGACCATTTGGCATTAAATAAAAACAATTTCTTCCTGAAAACCTTATGAAATTTTATTATGTTTTGTCTGCTATCAGTCTTATTTACTAAATAGCAGTGATTTACTCATATTCATACAGTAAGTATTGTCAAAGTGAATAGTAATATCAGTTCACTAAAATTCCTTTTATGCCTTTGCCCAATCAAGTACACTCATTGAATTCAGTCTCTTTCCAGCTGTGAAGTTGATTTATGATCATAAAGAATTTCCTCTGGGGGAAGCAAACAACATTTCATATTTATTTGCAATAATTACATTTTGGGATTTACTTTTGATGTCAACCCATATATATATATAGTATTTTCTTTGAATCTCTATTTTCACAGTATGGTTCAGGGCATAAAGGACAGCTGACATGGAGTTTGTTTTTTGTTTTTTTGGGTTTTTTTTTTTTTTGAGTTTTTTGAAGACTATCACCAGGAGAAGCTTCAAAGAGAAGTTGTGGGAATATGTCTGGAAAATCTTATTTTCTTAATTACCTTTTCAGAGTAAGAGAGTTTTTGTAGAAGGATGCCCAGAAGAAAAAAAGTGCTTGAGGATGTTTTTTTTTTTTTTTTTATAAATTGTTACATTTTCACTGTTGACTGGCTCTGAAACCCCTGGCAATAATTATGATGAGAAAAGCACAAAATAAGTTGTCTGTAATATCATAATTCCGTTATTCCCTATCCATTTTAAAAATGGTTATATATGCTACTCTTTGCCAGCACCAAATGTTAACAAAACTGTGTCCTCCTATGCATCATCTATTCACATTCCTCTGCATTTGAGTTATTGCCTAAAGCTAATTGACTCTCTTTAACTTGTCTTTGTAAAATAATAATAAAAATAGTAATAGTTATAAGGATTCATTTGAGCCCTTGCTGTGATGCAGGTTCTATGCTACGTTCTGGGAAGATTTTCAGCTTCTCTTCACTTTATTTAAAAAGATAACAGACATAATCTTTCCCTCAGGATATCTACAGTCTGGTTGACAAAGCAGAATGCATATTTTATTCATTATATTATACACTCACACATGAAATTGACAAATGTAGGATAGACTGTGCCAGTGAGAGATAATAAGTGCTCACCAGGTTGAATTTAAAATAAATCATATTTTGAATTGGGGATGTTTATGCATAAGTAGCCAAAACCCCAATAAGCCAAATTGGTCTTCAGTATTTGTGCAAACTGAGAATATGCAGAAACCTAAATAATTTCCACATCTTGTACTTTTAAGAGCTTTATGGCAAAATCTGTTCTGGAAAAAAATTATAGTTATCTCTCTAACTACTTTAAAAATAAATCCTTAATTCAAGACCAGCCTATTAGGTTATTCAGAATTGTGGCTTAATTGCAAGTGGTAATTTATCTAAATAAACACATATTATAGAGTACCTGATTAGACTACCATGCTTGCTTTACCATTTCTATACTACATTTAAGGTGCTTTAGTTACATCTCTATGAAAATGAAAGCAAGTTGATTTTGCTAGAACTCAATATCTCTCATGCAAAATCGTCAAAAATTGCTATCTTATCTTGTTACACTGTTATAGCAAAATATTCTCTGAACTTTTTTTTTCTTTTGCCTAATGAAAAAAAATTACCTCCAGGATTTGTAAAATCAAGCATTTCAACACATTCATGATCCTAGACATATTTCAAGCCCTGTTAGTGTAACTTACTAGATTTTTTCTGGAATGTTTTCTAGAATGTGGTTTTAATTTAGTATATGTTTCAATTGTTTATTTATATCACCAGACATACTTTCTAGATGATCCTAATAATTAATCTGTCCTTCTTGATAAATTGGCTCATTTTAACTACAAGCTCTTTTGTCATTTATTTTTCCTTTTGGATTTATTTGAAGTGACACTTGCCTGGTGGAGAATAGGTAACTGGAAGTGTCTACAGTGTGTACTTTTATTGCACACATCAAGAAACGTGCTTGTGGGCCGGGCGGTGGCGCTAAAGGTAAGGTGCCTGCCTTGCCTGCGCTAGCCTTGGACGGACCGCGGTTCGATCCCCCGGTGTCCCATATGGTCCCCCAAGCCAGGAGCAACTTCTGAGCACATAGCCAGGAGTAACCCCTGAGCGTTACCGGGTGTGGCCCAAAAACCAAAAAAAAAAAAAAAAAAAAAAAAAAGAAACGTGCTTGCAAATGACTTTTCTCTATTCTGGTTCCCATTAGTTAGTTATTGATAAATGAAGCACAACTCTCTCACCTGTTTATACTTTCTGCTTTGGAAAGTTTTATTTACTCTCTACTTTAATTATCTGACACAAATGCCTACTATGTCATTAGTTACATTGAAATTTGTATTATTTTAATTAAATTGCAAATTGCTTACTTTAACTGAAATAGGTCCTTCATTAAGAATAGCACATAGCGTAATGATTTCTAATAGTGAAAGATTATCCCATGTGAAACCTGTAGCTTACATAATAATGAATTTCATAATACTTTGCTGGTGTCTATCTTGAAGTATTAAACTTCACTTAGTCATTTTAATAGACAAGTTTTAAAAGACAGTTTGTTAGTAGTTGGCCACCTCCCTCCCGAGGGCACTCCAGAATTTTCATGAACTTTCACAGCTTAGTTTGCATCTCTTTCAAGAATAAAATGAGTCTATGGAGCCCAATGTGCTGACATAGTGACTATTTCCACGTCTGTGTCTAAGCCAATGACTTTAAATAAAACTACTTTACTTAAAAAAAAAGAATTAAAAAATAGTTCTATCAACTCTTAAAATGAGACAGTATTCTTTTAAACTAATCTGTTTCATTTTTTTTTAATATTGCATTGGGATTCCCTGTTTATCTGGCTCACTTTATTTGACCCTTACAATCTTTGAGGACTTATACTAACCATACATAAGATTTTTAAATTGGACATAGGCAAATTATTAGTATTAGTTACATAACTAATAATACCATAGTTAAAGATACCATTTATTAACATTATACATGCAGGTCTTGACAAAGATTTGAATAATTTACTTAACATAGTTTGTCTTCTGAAAAGGAAAACTAAAATAATAACAGCATGGACACTGTTAACTTCAGAAAGTGTCTGTAGAAATCTAAAAGAATATGCAAAAAAATTAATCATTGAAAAATACTTTGAAATAATATGTAATTTATTTATTTTCTTAGTTTTCATTATAAAATACTGTATTTCATTAGGATGTATATAAAGTATATATAAGTGAATCTATAGTATATGATAAAAGTTGTATTTAGCTACAACTTCCTTCTGATACACTGAGTTGCTTTTGAATATTTATTATACCCTACTAAGTTTTTTTATATCTCACTTAGAAAAGAGATCATTCTGTATCTGTCCATCTCCTAACTTCATTCAGCATAGTACTCTCCAGATCTATTTCTTGTAATGGAAAACTGTTATTTTATCTTTTCTCTTAGCCAAGTAGTATTCCATTGTATATACCACATCTTTTTGCACCCTAAGATGCACCTGACCATTGACACACGTAGTTTTTAGAAGTTTTCCTTCCCTGTACTCAGGCTTCAGCTCCAGGCAGCATTCGCTCCATAAGATGCATCTTTTAGAGAAAAAAATGTCTTATGGAAAGAAAAATATGGTATGTACCATAGTTTATCATTTTTTTTGAATACTTGTGTTGTTTCCAGATTTGGGCTACCATGAATAGTATTGAAATAAACATGAGACCAAATGACTTTTCTGAATAGAGTTTGGGGCCCTTTAATGTCATTGCTAAGATACCAGGTCATATGAAATCTTGATTATGAGTTATTTTTAGAATTGTCCATATTATTTTCCAAAAGAACTGTACTGGAGAGTACTCCTAACATCAGGATTGAGGGTACCCTTTTTCTCCACATCCTTGCCAGCACTAGTTATGTACTATTGATGGGTGCCAATCTCACTGGTATTCTGATTTACATTTGTCTGATGACAGTGATAGATAGCAATTTTTCATGTGAATTTTGGACATTTGTATGCCTTTTTTTAAAAAGAAGTTTCTGTGCATCTCTTCACCCCAAGAATTGCATGTTTGTTCTAATAAAGTTTTACTAGTGATGAGTGATCTTTATATATATTTTCTCCCAGCCTGAGGGTATCTTCTTATTCTGGTCATTATTTCTTTTGAGATGCAGAAGTTTCCTAATTTGATGTAATCCCAATATTTTAATTTTTGCTTCTGGCATTGCAGCCTTAAAGATGCCTGTAGCTTCCGTGTCATGAAGACATTGAATACCTGTAGAGACATTCAGCACCTATATTTTCCTCAATAATGTATGGATTACAGTCCAACCTCTTTATTTTTATTTGACTTTTGTGCATGGTATTAGGAAGAAGTTTGAACTTTTTTTGTATGTGACCAACCTGTTTTTCCATTACTAATTAAATCTCAATTGCTTAGCAAAGCAGCCATTACAGACATAAAATGAGGAAGAGACTGCTTCTATGATTTACTTTTTATTAATAATTAGTTGACCTTTCCACTTAATTCTTAGTAGTTTTTATTTCTGCTCAAAAGCAGCTAACTCTAAATAAAGATTATTCAGAAAGAATCTGCATGCCCATTATTCTCTTAAACTCTTGTTTTACTCTTCAGTGGGGCCTTTTTAATATCAAAAGGACATACCGTATTTTCTGGCGTATAAGACAACCCCCTAATTTTGCAGTTAAAACATAGGTTTAGGCCTATATTCGCTGTATCAGACAGAATATTCCTGTGCTGCAACTTAATGTACCACAGTGAGCGAATCACAACAAGCAAAGGTTCAAAGATTATACTGTAATAGACTTCCTCTCTGTCTCTGGCCAATCTGAGCAGGCTTTTTACAGTGTACAGAACATTGTCTAATTTGCATGCATAAAAAGCCTGCTTGGATTGGCTGAGTTAGAGAGGCGGTCCGATCAGCCTTGCAGTGATTGGCCCCTAATCATAGGCACCTTTTCTGGCAATTCCCTGGTGGCGTCAGTTAATCTCTCCCACTACATGAACCAAACAACACTCCATCCTTGGACCCTAGCACTGAACCACCAACACGGTTAGCTGGGTTTTGCCAGAAGTGGCCCCCAGATCTCCTGAGTACTGTTTGGGAGCTCCCAAGAAAGAGATTTGGAAACTCTGCGGCCTGATTTTTTTTTTTGTTTGTTTCCTTTAGCGGCATATTGAACCATTTTCGGGATATACTCTGGTATAAGATGACCCCCGATTTTCGGTTGACTTTTTTTTTGTTTCAAAAGTCATCTTATATGCCGGAAAATACGGTATTTATTTTAGGATTTCAGGGAAATTGTTAGAAAGAAGAGCTTTTTAAATAAGTTAGTTATTGTCATTTTAGGCAAAGCATCTTTATTTTAAGTATATAATGAACTAGTCCTCAAGTGCCCTGTTATTCAGGTATTCCAGTTCTAAATAACCTTTTGACTTTCACTGCAGAACTGAGCAGTACCTGAGCAGAGCTGTAGACAAAGGATTTTAGGAGAGGAGAGAGGAAGAGCTGACTACAAGTAATTCAATGACTAGTGGTGGAGGATGTTCGGTGGTGGTGGTTTGCAGTAACATAGTACATCAAAGTTAATATTATTGAAGCTAGGGACCAGAGCGATAGCATAGCGGTAGGGCATTTGCCTTGCACGCAGACGACCTGGGATGGACCCGGGTTCATTCTCCAGCATCCCATGTGGTTCCCCTGAGCCTGCCAGGAGAGATTTCTGAATGCAGAACCAGGACTGACCCTTGAATACTGCCGGGTGTGACCCCAAACAAACAAAAACAAAACAAAAAATATTATTGTACCTAAACTACAATTTTTTAAGCATACCGTGGGGGGATGGTAAACCATAGGAAAGAAAGAGAAGGGGCATCAGCTAATCTTCCATTAATCTTCTGAATCCTTTAGTTGTCTCACCAAGCTTTAGTTCACTGCCAATGTCTATGTCAGACATTCAGCAGCTTCACCAACCTGGAGTGATTTACTTGTTCCACATGGACAGTAAGAATGGTGTGTATAGTGTACCCTGTGTACAACTTCCTTCATTGAGACTGAAGAGATAATCCAGTCTGAGCCAAGTATATGTAATTTCTAAATCACATAATAAAATTACTACATAGCTGATCATGAATCAATGAAAAAAGAAACTAGAGTGCCTAACCTATTACTTTCTTTCCACTTCCTTGTCCGTAATTGAAGTTAATGCTCAGGTAATTGGGGGTTTTAGTGCTTCATTCATGGGGGGAAAATTAGACCCTATTTGACACTAAACACAAGTTTAGCTGTAGTATCCATTACTATTCCTCACTGCATTCACTTTTTCTCAGAGAATTCTCATTTGCCTCAGGCCACTTTTGCAGTGATTCCAGAAGGGCAGTAGTGGGATGTGGACTTGAGAGTCAAGTAAACTGACTGACTTTTTACTCAGTTATTCAGCAGACAATTAATTTCAAATATATTTCACTGAAGTTTGCATTTTAAGGATAAGTTGTAGCATATGTGTGACTTAAAGTGCAGTAATTTATCAAAGGTGATATGCATTATTTAGAAACTAATTCTCCCAGAGGATTGTTGAAATCCCTTCACAGATGACTTCAGGGCTGTAGGGTACTGGTTAAGAGGCCTTCCTTATTTTCCAGTTTTTGATAGATGCTGCTTTGGTGCAAAAACCAAGACACTAGAATGTTTAACATTACTACTGATTTCTTCCACAGAGCAGGGGTCTCAAACTCGCGGCCCTCCATACAACATTTTGTGGCCCTGCCCTAGAGAAATCTTTTTTTGTTTTGTTTTGTTTTGTTTTAGTTGTTTGGGTCACACCCCTCAATGTTCAAGGCTTACTACTGACTGTGCACTCAAGGATCACCCAACTTTGCCTCCTGTGGCCCGCAGGTAAATTGAGTTTGAGACCCCTGGTTTAAGCAGTTTAACTCACCAGGAAAATTTTAAGAACTATAATAATGACTTCAGCGTAGTAGATTCATGGTAGCTTTCATCTCAAGTTTTTATCTAATGTACAGAACTAGTGTTTTACAGATTCACTTTATACATTGACAATTGGTGTTCAATCGACTTTGGCCATTGGAGATATATTTTGTATGTAGGATTTGGATTAGGGAAAAAATCAGAATACATAATGTTTATGATGTTTTTGCAGTTCAGCAGTGGAATCATCTTTCCAAGGAACTTTCTATTCCAGGTTTTAATGAAGTGACAATCAATTTCCCTGTGATTAAATCTATGATTAGACTCAATGTTAATATGAAGCAAACCTTTCAACTATCTAATTAATAAAAATTTACTAAATCATTTGAATGGACTATTTGAAAAGCAGTCGTACTATCAAGATCCTTCCCTAGCCCTTATTTTTGTTAATCATTGTAAATATTTAGCAGCTATACTTAATCTTTGACTTGGAATTGGAAGGTTGATGTAAGATATTTAAAGCACAATCAACCATTTTTAAAGGCCTCAAATTTCAGTGGGTACACTTCACATTTCCTAATTACACATAAATAGCTATAAGTTTGTCTGGTCTGAAAAATGAGATGAATAGTAAAATATTGCAGTCTCTTTTATTAACTAGAAAAATAAAAGTGACAGAGCAATAGGAAGAATTAATTGTAATTTACTAATCTGAAAATTAATGTGCAGCTGGGCATAAGTACAGGCAGTGCAATTTGGTGATTTAGCAATCATAGCAAATTATCATCTGTAAGGTGGAAAGTCACTCACTGTCCTATATTTGATTTTTACTAACAGACCCAGTTTCAGGAAGACTTTATCTAAATTCTCATGTTGCCCTTTTTATCCTGGAAATGTCAATTGGAGTTTAGCATTATTAATTAAATCTCACTTTCCCTCTTTGTCATGTCATGCTATAGTTTTATAGAACATTTATACAAAACAGTGATTACTGGTAATTGACCTGCATATGTTGAATAATCTTAAGATGCTACTGAGAGTTTAATGTACCTTGTAAATTGAGAGGCTTCCAATTAAGTTGAGTTCTTAAGATAATCACTTTCAAAACTAATCAAGTAATAGGACATTAGTAAAGCTCTTATTGACTTAATTGTGACAAATTAATAAACAGACCCAGTGCAATTACTATAATGGCATTATCAGTGAGCAGTTTTCCAAAATTTAAACATAAGTTTGTTCTACCCTCCAGAAGTACAATCAAACTTACATAAGCCATTTAAAGTTGGACACCATTTCTAATAGTTGTATGTGAATATAGTATACAAATAGTTTGGAGTTTTTATTTTTTAAAGCATGATCACTGGATCTACTTGCTAAATAAGCCCTTCAAAATTTCTGATTATATAGGAACTCTTTATGCCTTAGACAAAACAATTACACATTCTTTATTCTCTCATCTCTACTTTTCTGTGCCTTTGACCCTGGGTTGATGCCATCTCTCCTCCAAGAGCTATAGAATGTTCTGTTCTACACTGTCTGTTCCCCAAAATGATGTAAATATACAGCTTTTTTATACCTGGTTGGCACTCTACAAATATAGTTTAGAGTATGAATGAATTATGAATTCCAGATTTGTCATAAATTTTTAGTAGTTGATGCTGCCAACTCCTGTAACTTTGCTAGATTTGTTTAAGAAAATGGCAACAGGAATATAAACCTAGTTTCTATTATTTAGGATTAATATAACATGTATATGTATATATTTCACATGTATTTTGATTGCTATATTTATATTTTTAAAACAATGATAATTTCTTTCTCTGAATCTTGTTTATATGTGTTAAATTGAGATAAACAAAAAAGTATCATCATTATACTAACTTATATTTAGTATAAGACCTATCAATGTGAAATTAGTCTTTAGACCCAAAAGATCAATAGATCAACATATACTTTTAGAATCTTAGAGTAAAGTTTCTAACTCAATAAACTAAGTTAAATGTAAAGCAGAAAATAAATTTATCAAATGATAAAGTGTGTATATATATTAAGTATACACACATCTGTAATTCTAACAAGTATGCCATGTGTTCATTTTATAATGCATAGTCTTCCTCAAACAAAGAGAGCATTATAGAATCCTCATAGTAATTGTCATCATCTGGGACAACAAAAGAAAGTAGACAATGAAACTGCCCAGCTGAAGGAGGGTTATTTTTAAATTATTGAATACCCTAAATTAAGGACTGCAATAAGAACGAAAATTGTGATCTCACTAATTGTGAGTTATTAAACTTGTGGTTATTGAATATAGCAGGAAAAATTAATGTTTAAATTATGTAAATGTGGCACTTTTGACCATTTATTTAGTACTATTACTGTACCAAATAGAATAATGAAATTGCACTGAACAATTACATCAGGACTAATAGCAGGCGGTTTTCTCTCTTTTCCTTTCCTTTTCTATAATAAAATAATTTCAAACATGTGTGCCCTCGTAAATTAATTCCACTGTATTAATAACATGTCATATTGATCTAGAATATTGAAATATAGCAGGATAAGATATAAATGAAAGAATAAGGGCAGGAGAGATAGAACAGCTGTAAGATGTTTGCCTTGCATGCAGCTGATTCAGAACAATGGTGGTTCGACTCCCAGCATCCCATATGATCCCCTGAACCATCCAGGAGCGATTTCTAAGCACAAAGCGAAGAGTAGCCCCTGAGCACTGCTGGGTGTGACCCAAAATCCAAAAACAAAACAAGACAAACAAAAAAGAATAAAATATGGGATTCATAGTTAATTAATATTTTTAGTGAGAGCAGTATGAATCTCCCCTCCTTTTTGTACATTTCAATTTACTGTTATCATAGATAAAGGTCTCATCTGTGTTATTTTAAAACTGGCTTTTATACTACTCAGATGAAAAAGATAGAGAATTGTGTTAATGAGAAAAATGTGAGTGATCCTCCTAAAACATGTGATTTGTTTTAGCTCCTATCTTTTAATTATTAAAGGACACTTCTATAATGCTGCTTAAAAATTCAGTCTTGCGAGGCCAGAGCAGCGGCGCAAGTGGTAGGGTGTTTGCCTTTCATGTGGCTAACCTAGGACGGACCTCGGTTCAATTCCCCAGTGTCCCATATGGTCCTCCAAGCCAGGAGCGATTTCTGAGCACATAGCCAGGGGTAATCTTGGGCGTCACTAGGTGTGGAACCCTCCAAAAATTCTTTTCAGTCATTCATGATATTATCATCTGTCCTCTCAAACCAACAGAAATGTTTCATATATAAATGTACACAGATACACCACCAATATAATTGGTTTATGAACTAAAAGTCTTAAAGCTCTTCTTTTGACAGATATTAAAGCAATCAAGAACATCCTATTCCAAGTTTTCAAGGTGAACAAGTTTTGTAAATATTTTCATAATCCAATTTAAAAAATCTTTTCTTAAGAAAGAATTGAAATTCAAACTTCTAAAAATTAATGTTAAATTATCCCCTTGAACTTGAAATAGTCTTATTTGCTTGCTTGCTTGCTTGCTTGCTCTCTGTCTTTCTTTTAACTATATGATAGATAACATGCTACTGGCAGTGGCTTGTCCAGAAAATATCAGCAAATAAGGAGGTATATATATTTTTGTGAAATGTCAACTCTTGATTAAATCCTTTGCCTGAATGAAGAGAATTAGAAAAATCTCTTTGATGCAAAATATTTTTATGGTTACTCTCCATCACTTGATGTAGCTATGTAGTATAAATATTCTACTGTGTAAAGGTCTTGGGTTTTAAAATTAACTGCATCAGTGACAATCTATAGCTCAGAAACAGCAATCTATCAAAGCCTTTGAAAGCTAAAGAATAAGTGCAGGCTCTGCTGTTGATCTCTTGTCATTGTGGAGTCTCTACCATAACCTTCAGGTATTTTTTTGTGCAAATATTTTACAGAAGCAACAAGGACAGGAAGCAGTATCTATCTGAATATTTAATGCAGAACTTTTTTCTTATTTTTTGATAAAAAATTAAAAAAATTTCAGCTTTGATAGTTTCTTCCTGCCTTCTAATTAAGAATCTTGCATTCAGCTTCAAAGGATGCTGCCATCAACAATAAATATCTAAATGTCATTTACCTTTGTCAAGTACAGAGCTGTATTTTATCATTGGCAGTGCATATGGGCATATTGCCACATTATATTAAGTGGAATTTGATCCTATGTAAATTACTCTTGAGGATGCTTTTTAAATTGTTTGCAAGAGAAAATTTAAATTATCTTTAACCACATTTAAATATTATAATAATCCGTGGAACAGTTTCCTTTGTTTCTATTAATTTTCTATACATTAAAGTGAGCAATCACTGTTGGTATGCCTGGAAATGTTATTAATTAGATCAAGAGAAATTCCTGGCAAGTAACTAGTTTTAATGTGGAAATGTGTTAGAAAATACTTAAATAATATTAATCATTAATATTATTTATTTAAAGAATAAAATGGCTCAGGGTGCTGGTTTATACTGGAAGAGTGACATTTCAAATTGAAAAGAATTTATAGTACTGGTATTTATAGTTTTTCGCTTGGTTCAAAGAGCTTCAAATTAGTTTAACCTGAATTTACGAGGCCAAGTGGATTGTGATGAATTTATATTTATATTTGAGAAGGAGTAGAATTTATTGTCAGCATATCAGAATAATCTTTATAACATAATCTACAAGAATAGTAAATTTACTTTTTTATCTTCTATTTCTCTAACATAATCTATAAGAATAATAAGCTTACTTTCTTTTATCCTATCACAGGAATATTGAGGTCTCTTTTCAAATTAAAAGCTCTACAAATATAGTTATTATACTATTGATTCTAAAAATGATAAAGGGGAGAAAATGCAAGGTGCGAAGAAATCTGAATATACAAATCCTATATCTCTAATTCTCTATGCTACAAAGAAATTCTTAATACATGTATATATTTTAAGTATTATTAATTTTGCTTAATCTTGTCTAGCACAGATACTTAGTTTTATAATTTGATATTTTTACAGTTTGAACTAAAGAAAATATTTTTGTGCTTTTTAAATTTCTTGATGCAAAGTAGGGAAGAGAACTTTGTGCTTTTCAATAATCTTTTAAATGGCTTAATTAGTGGAAAGACAGAAGAGAAAACTACCACTAAAGTCTATCATACTATTTGTAATAAATTAACCATTAAGTACTTTAGATTAATTAAAAGATTTTAGATAGGACTACTTGAATTTTACATACCTTTCAGAATACAGCATTAACCCTAAGGTTTTATATATGTACAATAACATTGTGTTACTCTTACTGATACTATTTAAAAATAAAAATAATATAAACAAATAAAATCATTTCTAAATTGTTTTAAAACTGAAAGCTACATGCATAGTGTCTTTCTTATCTGACTGCAATTAATGCATGAACTAAGATTATATAACTTTTCCCATCTTCTCTTCCAGTAAAATTTTTTTTTCATTTTTTAAATATAATTTTTATTTTGAACATAGTAGCTTACATATTGTTGACAATAATATTTTAGGTACATATTTACATAAAATCAGGGGGATTCCCATCACCAATTTGTCCTCCCTATACCTCCGTTTTCGTCCTACCTCCCAAATCATCCTCCCTCACCCCCGGGGCTGCTAGAAAATGTGGTCCCCTCTGTAACTAGTTTACTACTTAGTAGTCTTGCACCTGTTTGGTTTTGGTGCCTCCCTTATTTCCCCCTCTAACTGGGAGGCAGGACTAGATAGTTCAAGTTATGTGGTTTTGTTTGAAGAAGAGAAAAGTAATAAACTGGGGTAAAAGTCTAATACACCGAAAATGGGCGGGATCCTTCTAGAGGCTCTCATCATTGGTTTGAGAGACAAAGGAGAAAAATAAGGTGTAACACCCCAACAGTACAAAAAGAAGTGTCAAATATCCAGTGAGCACTCCCACAAATTTTGACAAGTTGTCTCTTCATTATCATTTGTCTCAAGAAATCTTTTTTATTTCTTTCTTGAGTTGTTCTTTGATCCAGCTGTTGTTGAGCAGCATGTTGTTTAATCTCCAGGTATTAGTTTTTCTCCATTGCTTCTTCTTGAAGTCAGTTTTGACCTCTGTTGCATAGTGATCTGATATGGTGCTTCTAATGATCCTTACATTTGTGGTCTTATATAGGTTGGCTTTGTATCCTAAGATATGGTATATTCTGGAGAAGGTTCCATGTGGCCTTGAGAAGAATGTATATTCTGCTTTCTGGGGATGGAGGGCCCTATGTAAGTCTATTAGCCATAGATCTTCTAATTTTTCATTTAGAGCTCTTATTTCTTTGCTACTTTTCTGTTTGGTGGGTCTGTACAGTGGTGATAGTGGAGTATTGAGGTCGCCTATTATTATCACATTTCCCTTCATGTGTTTCTCCAGGTTTGCAAGCAGTTGCCTCACATATTTTGCTGGCTCTACATTAGGTGCATAGATATTTACCAGGGTTAGCACTTCTTGATTTAATGTTCCCCTGATTAGTAAGTAGTGACCCTCTTTGTCTCTGATCACTTTCTTGAGGTTGAATGCAATTTGGTCTGATATAAGAATGGCTGTCCCTGCTTTTTTTTGTTATCCATTGGCCTGAATAATTACTTTCCATCTTTTATTCTAAGCCTGTATTTATCCTGTAGTTGTAGGTGTGTTTCTTGCAGACAGCAGAAGTCTGGTTTATTTTTCCTAATCCAGTTTTCTACTATGTGTCTTTTAATTGGAGTGTTTAGTCCATTAACATTTAGGGAGATTATTGACAGAGATGACTGTTGTGTAGCTTGGTTTTTGTTACAATCAGGGGTTTGGATTGTGTAATTCATCTCTGAGTAGGTCACTTAGGATCGGCTTTGTTTGCACAAATAGTTCAAGTTCATTCTTATTTGAGAATGTTTTTAGTCTGTCCTCCCATATGAATGATAGTTTTGCTGGGTATTGAACCCTAGGTTGGAAATTTCTTTCATTCAGTTGTTTAAATATGTCATTCCACTGTCTTCTTGCTTGAATTATTTCAAATGGGTGATCTGGTTTGATTATTAAGTCCCTTCCTTTGTACTTGAGGGTTTTTTTCTCCCTTATTGCTTTAAAGAGTTCATCTTTCTTTTTGTTTTTTTGTCATTTGGATTACTATATGTTTTGGTGTTGGTTTATTCAGGTCTATTTTATTAGGGACTCTCTTCATTTCTTGGATTTGCACTGAAGTTTCTTTCCAGAGTGTGGGAAAGTTCTCTGCTATTATATCTCTGACTACTTGTTCTTCCCCTTTCCCTATTTCCTCCCCTTCTAGTATACCGACAATTCTTAGGTTGTTTCTTTTGTCCTTGTTATTAGATACTGGACTTTTCCTTCCAGTGCTTTGCCTTTTATTTCTTTGTTGGTTTCTTGGTCATTTTTTGTTTGCAGTTTTCCTTCGAGTTCTTCAATGTGCTTCTCCAATTCTGTGTTTCTGCTCATAAGGCTTGTTACTTTGTCTTTTAATTCCTTCAATTCTTTTTGTATGGAATCTCTCATGTTCTTTAACATTTCTTCTTTAATTTGGCTGATTTGTTCATCCATAGATTTCTTATACTTGGTAGCTATTTCTTTTATCAATTTTTGCATTTCCTTCTTCATGGCTGCTTTTAGGTCTCCTTCCCATGGAACTGTGCATTTTGGTGGACTTGAAAACTTGCTAGGGTTTATCTCCGTATCTCCAGATATTAGGGTTCTCCTTGATTTACCCATATTTTTTTGCATTTATTGGTGTGGTTTGGAGTGCTGTGCCTTCTAAATTCAGCCTGCTTTGGTCCCCTGTGGCATGGGGATGGGTCCCCTCCCTGAGCATGGTTCTAGAGGGGATTGTTGAGTGGGCTCGCTGAGGTTTGGCTCCTCCTGTGCTCTTTATGTGGCCTAATTTGTTGCTATTCCCTTTTGTTGTCAGCTAGTGCAGGTCCTCTCCTGGGCACAATGGTGGAGGTGCTGTTGAACCTAGCTCCTTTGCCCCCCCCCTCCCCTATCTGGAAGTCAGCCCTCCTTCAGTGGGTCTGGTCAATTTCCTTCTCCTTATTCTTGCCAGCCGGTGCAGTTCTGCTCCTGGCTACAATGGTTGAGAGTGCTATTAAGCCTAGCTTTCTATCCTCCCTCCCCTTTCTGGAAGTCAATGGAGCTCCGCCCCTCCTATCCTCAGCAAATGAAATTCCCATAGTCAAACCCACCCAGTAGCTGCCCTCAGCCCTTGGGGAGTCTCAAGTCCACTCCGGGGCTCAGGGGGGTAGGTTGCTCTAGGTTAGCCAATGGTCCAGGTGGCAGGCCCAAGCTCATCCAGTCTATTGGTCCTAGCCTGTCCCAGCAGCGCAGAGTGGGTCAGGTGCAGGGTTCTCCTCACCCAGTCTGCACTCAGCTCAGGCTCAGGGGCACGGGGTGCGGCGGCGAGAAGCCTGTCTCAGGTTCTCACATGGAGAGAGTGGAGGTGTTGGGGAAAGCACTTACCTATGTGCTCTCCACTCAGGCTTAGGGTCCCTAGGAGGGGTGTGGGGTGCGGCAGCAAGAAGCCTGTCTCAGGCTCCCACATGGAGAGTGTGGAGGTGCTGGGGAAAGCACTCACCTGTGTGCTCTCCGCTCGGGTTTGGGGTCCCTAGGAGGGGCACGGGGTGCGGCAGCAAGAAGCCTGTCACGTGGAGAGTGTGGAGGTGCCGGGGAAAGCACTCACCTGTGTGCTCCCTGCTCGGGCTTGGGATCCCTAGGAGGGGCGTAGTGTGCAGCAGCAAAAAGCCTGTCTCAGGCTCCCACCAATTTTTTTTTTATTTTTTAAGTATTTTTGGAAGAACCTTTTTTCCTTCTTCCCATCTTAGTGACTCTACGCTTTCTATATTGCCTACCTTTATTGTTATGATGACAAGATCAAAACTGTATCCAGTGAAGGTCTTGGTAATAAAAGGAATCAAAAGAATTTCTCTACTTTCAAGGCCTGATTTTTTTTCACTATAATAGACATCATATATATGGGATTAGGTACATTCTGCAGATACAGGCATCTATATCTGGTGACGGTGGGTTTAGAATCTATACACCCCCTAGAAATAAAAAGGAAAGCTGAGTTTAGTATATATCCCCATTCATAATTACATTTTTCCCTAGTGAGGAGGATCAACTTACTCTCTAAAAAACTTTTTAAATGTGCAGTGAAAAGTCAACAAAAATTGCTTTGCTGTTCAGTATATCTTCCGGAATTATTTTATGTAGTTATTTATCATTTAATTCTTGGCATGTTGTTGGGATCACATCCAGTTGTCCCCTTTGAGGTATGTTGTGCTGGATGGGTTTTGAATCCAGAGTTTCATTACACAACATGCAAGGCTGTGGACTGGTTTATTTTATAATGGTAAACTTTGATTTTTTTTGACCTCCTTAATCCATTTCACCCACTTCAAAGTATTGTTCTCTTCTTTAAAAACAAATAACTGTATTTATTTGCTGGAGGTGTGGTGTTGAACCTTACAATTGAATGTGCTCAGAGGCTATTCATTTTTACTCAGAAATTACCCCTGGCAGTACTTGGAGGGCCAAATATGGTGAATCATTGTACTTTATTTTACTTATTACAGTTTTGGAAGTTATAATGTTAAAATATATGATATTGACATACAAACTTACTACGTATCACTACCAACTAAAGTGCTAATAACCCTCCACCACTGCCTTTTTACAACTCTTCTAGTTTTATTTCCCCTATACCTGCCGTCCTTCCACTATTTGATAATTGATTCTCTGTTCCAATATTAAGGATTTATCATTACTCAGTATTATCTATACTCTTGCTTTGACCTATAGTCCTATAGGTGACCTATCTGTGACCTACAGTCACAGATAAGTGAGATCACCTGGCTTTTATCTTTCTTCCTCTTGAGTTATTTAACTTAACTTGATATACTTAGATACATTTGCATCTACATTTCAGAAAGTTTCAAGGCTTTTATCTTCCTTACAGCTATGTAGTATTCCATGACCTTTCTATTTTGATCTTTCTTATGATTTACTCACTAATATGTCATTTTTCTACTTCATAATGAATTGTAGTATTTTCTGCATTGTGAGAGAAACTTAGGTTAAAATAAAAAGACCCCTCAATAGAGGGAAAATTGCACATCATACATCTGCTAAAGTTCTTCTATCAGGGCTATATAAAGCTAAAAAATAATAAAAATAAATAACCCTATCAGAAAATGTATAAAGAGGTTAATAGATTTCCTTGAATTAGATATAGAGATGACCAATAGGCCTATGAAAAGGTTATTAATATTTTTATAAGAGAAATTCAAATTAAAGTGATATAAAATATCACCTCACATCAATGTGAATAGCTTCTATTAAAAAGAAGATAAACAACCAGTAATAGTGGGGACAAGGTGTAAAAGAGACCCTATTTACTATTGGTGTCTGTAAAGCCTCCAGAAAGAAGAGTATGGAAAGTTCTTGTAAAATTAAATGTAAAATTTTCATATGGCTCATTGATTCTACACCTAGATATCTATGTCTGGATTCAAAAACATTAACTCAAAAAGATATATACTCCTTTGTTTATTGTTGTACTATTTACAGTATCCAAGATCTGGAAACAACCCAGATGTCCATGTCCCACAACAAAGAAATGGCTAAAGAAATTACAGTCCATACATACAAAATAGAATTCCAATAAACTATATGGAAAGATTAGTCTTGCCTTTTTCTATAAGGTGGATGGATCTAGAGGGTATCATGTTAAAGTGAAATAAGACAGAAAGAGGAGGACAAATACCAGATGATCTCACTTAAGTGTGACATATAGAGAATCAAAGGAATGGAATAGACAGTATCAAGTGGAATAGACAGTATCAAGTGATGACAAAACCTTGTACCATGACTTTAAAACTGAAGTTACTAAGCAGGAAAGGGAGGAGTATGAGAGGAAAGGTAGAGGGAAGTGATGGCAAGTTGTTGGTACTTTGACAGTGGTGAATGTAATAACTTTGTACACCAAAATTACAGTCTTCAAAACTACAGTTTCTATGTTACCTCAGTTACAATTTTTTAAGAGAGAGATAAAAAAATGTCTTAGAACCTCTACCAAATAAAAATGTATTAATGATTTATTCCTAAATGTTAAAACTGTATCTGATCATTTCTCATTCTTTTGATTTTGACCAAAGTGGATTACAAATCTTTCGCAGTAAATTTTTAGGTACATAGTGATATTGAATCAGGGGCACTCCCACCACCAATGTTGTCCTCCCTCCACTACTGTTCCCAGCATGCATCCCACATCCCCCTTCTTTACCACCCAGGTTGCTAGAATAAGTGGTCCCCTCTGTGTCTAGCATGTCTGATCATTTTTTTTTTATTTCTACCTTATGTTCATATGACTGTCTGGTCTTGGTACCCTCCATTATTTCCTCCTCAATTTGTGAGGCAAGATAAGATGGTTCAAATGATGTGGTTCTGTTTGAAGAAAAGAAAAAATATAAATAAAATGGGACAAAAATCAAACAAGCAAAAAATGGGGAGAAGTCCTTCTAAAGGCTATAAATATCAGTTTAAGAGAAGAAAGGGATGATCATTTCTCATTCTTTCCTCTGAAAGGAATCTGTAATATTTGCATTTCTACTCTTGAATGCATCCTTTTTTTTTCTCTCCGAAGCTTGTTTTCTGAGTTTCTTCTGACTGTTCTTTTACTAACTCTCCTTTCATAGCATAAATATGTCTCTTTGTTCCTTATTGCTTTTTTCTTCCTTTCTAGTCACTCTAGTCACTCCTTATCACATACTGTGGTCATCAAAGAACCTTGAAGAGACCTAAAGTTATTCCAAAGTTTCACACTTTTGAAATGTTTTAAAATATAAAATTTACATACCATTTTCTTGTTTTTCTTTATTTAGTAGTTTTTCCTTTTTTTAAGTATACAATCAAAATTAGCCAGTCCACAAGCTGTTTTATGATCTCTATATCTCTTCTCACTGCTTTCTTGTTTTATTTTTTTCTGTCTAAAATAAGCTTCCCTTTCTACTAGTTCCTTCCAGTCTCTGCATCGACACCGGCATTTCCAAGGAGCTTTTCCTTGCTTCTTCCTGCATTTGGGTGCTGCCCTAGTGTGTGCAGCTCCCCTGTTGTTCTAATAGTGTGATTGTTCATGTTTTTATCTTCCATAAGAATGGGAAAGGTTTGTGGCAGAGTGACAACTGTGCATGTCTTTCTTCAAGACACAGATAAAGGGGCCTGAAGGATGCTGGGATACCCTTTAAGCAAGGAATAAAAACATTAGACACACTTTCCACTCCCCTTGACTACATAAGAAGACAGCTAAAATTTTTGGAGAAAAGTAGTTATCACTTCTGGTTTCATGAAACCAAATCAGGATTACAAATAAGTGAATAAACTGAAACTCACAAGCTGCAATTATTTCTTTCAAACCTTTTATGTGCAAACATATGTAGACTCTCCTAATATTTTATAACTGAAGCCACTCTTTAACCCAAATGTCTACTCCTCACTAGGGAATTTAATCCCATATCCCTCTAGATGACAGTTCCTAAAGTAAATCTGTCAAAAATCATGTTCATTATTTTGAATCCCCAAATGAGTTGCCCTTGAGGCTAAACTTTTGTTATACAATAACTCCAGTTATACTAAAATTATCTCTTAAATTATTCTTCCTGATAGCTAGTATTAACAAATTCTATCTATGTTATTCTCATCCTATTTTTGACACCATTTTAGTTAGACTTTCATTATCATTTTTTGACCTTGGAGTAGGCCCTGTTGCATTTAGTTCTAAAGTAGTACTGTAGCTATGAAAATTACATCCATGCTACTAATTTCTCTTTCTCCAATTTAGCTGCCTGTTGTCAATAGTGCTGCTGCTACTTGTGTGTATGTATGTATGTATATATATATGTGTGTGTGTGTGTGTGTGTGTATTGTGTGTTTGTGTGAGTGTGTGTGACAATTTGAGTCATCTACTCAAATATTTTGCCTGTATTCCAGTTTCTCACAATTACTAATAACCTTTTAATAGTGCCCTAAAACCTGTTGGAATTTTCTTGAGGTTGGATTTTTTGATGTGTGTGTGTGTGTGTGTGTGTGTGTGTGAGAATTCTCAAAGCCCCTATGTTCATTTAATGTTGCCCCTTTTCTTCAAAATGCCCTTTCACTCCCAACAATCAGTAAGTTCAGTAGTTCACTATTTTAAAGGTTCAGTAGTGTCACTAGCACTATGAAAGATTTCTTTCAATTCTTTTCTACATTGTCTTTCATTCACCTTGGATAAGTTTAATTAATTTCCTTTCATTGTTTCTCTAGTTCATTTCTACTGCAAATTTATAAGCCATGCCAGTGAATTTTGAGAGTCTCTAAATATCCTTTCAGACTGTGTGTTGAAAGCATGGGAAGAAAGTCCCTGAATAAATTTTTGTTTGTTTGTTGGGCCACTCGCAATGATGCTTAGGGTTTACATCTGGGTCAAGGCTCAGGTGTCACTCTGGGTGGGACTTGAGGGACCATATGGAGTGCTGCCAATTGAACCTGGGCCTACTATGTGCAAATACCTACTACACTGTTACTCTAGTCCCTAATTTAAAATAAAAGAAGATGCATCAGTAAAATTGAAAATAGTTTATTTTGTTTTTATCTTTTTTGTGTAGATGTAGAATTATTTAGTAAAATTTAATCTTGGTGTCTTTTCATACATTGGTGCTATAGAAAACATTTTTAATTTTTTTATTTCATTATATATTTAGATAAAGAACTGAAGTTTCTCATCTTTAAAATTTAGTATTCCAGGGGCCAGAGAGATAGTACAGCGGTAAGGCATTTGCCTTGCTAGCAGTGGGCCCAGGACCAACGGTGATTCAAATCCCAGTATCCCATATGGTTCCCTGTGTCTGCCAGGAGTGATTTCTGAGCACAGACCCAGGAGTAACCCCTGGCAACTTACAGGGGTTACTAAAAAATAAAAAAATAAAAAAATAAGTGAATTAAATAAAATCTTCTTAATTCTCACTTGTTTTTAAGTTTATTGAAACCATTGTGATTTATAAAGTCCTTCATTGTTGGGTTTCAGACATACAATGAATCAGGGCCAATCCTACCACCACTGTCCACCTCTCTCTACCAATATTTTCCAGGTGCATCCTATACCACTTCCACAACATGCCAGTATAACAGGCCCATTTTAAGTTTTAATTGTTGAAGTGGGTATTTTAATTCCATTGTTGTTACCTTTGGCTTGGATATTTAGTTCTGTCCTTTTTTTTTTTAATATCCACCAATATCTTTAGGTTGTTAATTTTGTCTTTCTTTTTTCCTAATGTATTTCCAGTATTGCTGAGTTTCCCCCTAATTACTAATTTTGCTGTGTCCCATAGATTTTGGTAATTTATTTCTTCATTATCATTAGTCTCAATAAATCTCTATATTTCTTGCTTGATTTTCTCTTTGATCCAGCTGCTAATGAGTAGCATGTTGTTTAATCTCCAGGTGTTATGTTTTCTCCACATCTCTTTTTAAAATAATTTTTATTGTGACCAAAGTGAATTACAAATCTTTCACAGTAACAGCAATATTTAGGGTGCATAGTGACAATAAATCAGTACCATTCCCACCACCAGTGTTGTCCTCCCTCCACCCCTATTCCAAGCATGCATCCCTTATCTCCCTCTCTTGCCTCCTGGTCTGCTAGTGTTAACTGCTCCCTTCTGTATATAGCTTGTTGTAGATTGGCTATCGATTTTCTTGTCAATGACTTTTTTTTACAATCAATCATGATTCCTGTGGCATTATGGTCTGAGAGGATGCTTGGAATAACTCTTATATCTGTGAATTTTATGTTAAATGTATATGATCTATCCTAGAGAAGTTTGAGAAGAATGTGTATTCAACTTTTGAGGATGAAAGCTCTGTTTAGATCCATTTGACCCAGTTCTTCTAGTTTTTTATTTAGAGTTCTTATGTCTTTGTTAATGTTCTACCTAGTGTATCTGTCCAGTGCTGATAGTGATGTTTTGAAATCTCCCACTATAATCACTTTTCTGTCCATATGTTTCTCTAGTTTTGTGAGCAGAGGCCTTAAATATTTTTATGACTCTTGGTGTATAAATGTTGATCAAAGTTAGTATTTCTTAGTCTATTGTTCCCTGATCAATAAGTAGTATCTATCTTTGTCTCTAAGGACTTTCTTGGGTTGAATACAATTTGGTCTGAAATTAGTATGGCTGTCCCAGCTTGTTGTCATTGTTTTACAGTAGCTTGTATAATTGTTTTCTAACCTTTTACTCTGAGTCTGTGTCTATCCTGAATTTTTACGTGTGTTTTTGCAGGCAGTGGGAGGCTGAGTTTTGTTTCCTGATCCAACCTGCTACTCTGTACCCTTTGATAGAAGAGTTTAGTCCATTGACATTTAAGGAAACTATTGTCAGGGAGGATTTTGTGTCATTATATTCTGTAGGATTGTTGCTTTTACAATTTAGTATTTGGTTTTTATAATTGACCTTTGAGTAGTTCATTTAAAGTCTATTTGGTTAGCATGATGGAATTCTTTTTTGTCAGAAAATGTTTGTTTCTATCCTTCCTTTCCATGTAAATAAGAATTTTGCTGGGTAGTGAACTCTAGGTTGAAAGTTTCTTTCATTCAGTAGTTTGAGTATGTCATTCCACTCTTTTTTTTTTGCCTGGATTATATCAAATGGGAATACTGGCATAATTCTTATGTTCTTTATTTTATACTTAAGGTTTTTTTTTCTCTCTTACATCTCTCATTGATTTTTTTTGTCATTTGTATTACTATATGTCTTGGTATTATTCTGTTAGGGTCTATTTTGTTTGGCACTCTTTTAGCCTCTTGGATTTGTACAGATGTTTCTTTCCAGAGAGTGGAAAGGTTCTCTGATATTATCTTCTTCACTACTTGCTCTTCCTCTTTCCCTTTATTTCTCTCTGGTATTCCTATAATTTGGATATTATACATTTTTTTCCATTGTTTTGTCTCCCACCTCTTTTTTCATGTCTTTATCAAAACTGGCTCGTAATTTATCTTTAAGTTTGTCTATGAGATTCTCCACTTGTGTAATTCTGCTACTATGGCTTGATAACACATTTTTTAGTTCCCTCAGTTCCATTTGTATCAATTCTCTCAGCTTCTGGAAGAGTTCATCTTTGAGTTGGTTGAATTGTTAACTTATAGATTGCTTAATTTGCAGGCCAGTGATGCATTGATTTCTGTTGCTAAAACATTAAGTGTTGATTTTAGGTCTTCATCTATAAGGCTCAGGTATTTTAGTGGGCTTGGAAATTTGCCAGGGTTTTCTCCATATATCCCATTGCAGTTGTCTTCCTTAGATTCCCTATAGTTCTTTGCATTTAGTGGATTGTCATACTGAAGTTTTTTTTTTTTTTTTTTTGTGGTTTTTGGGTCACACCCGGTAGTGCTCAGGGGTTTTTCCTGGCTCCGTGCTCAGAAATTGCTCCTGGCAGGCACGGGGGACCATATGGGATGCCGGGATCCGAACCGATGACCTTCTGCATGAAAGGTAAACACCATACCTCCATGCTATCTCTCCGGCCCCGACATACTGAAGTTTTATGTGGTTTAATAAAGTGGTTTATTAAATTGTTTGTATAAAAGGCGACTAAAGTATATTGCCTTTGGAGGTTATTTTCCTAAGCACATGAGGTTATCTAAGTATGATAAGAAATATGGCCAACTAATTTATTTTTTTTTCAATCCTATGTGATATAGTACCAAGAGAAATGATTTTTAGAAGTTTCTTTTTTCTTTTCCTGTGTTGTGTGTATTCAAATCAAATGTATTTATTTACCAGGTAAATTAAGAGTTAAGATACATCAAAAAATAATAGGCTCTAGCAATGATTGGGACTTACCTTGCATATGGTTAACCCAGGTTTGATCCCAAGTACCTGATATGGTACTAAGTCTTGCCAAGAATATTCTGAACACCACAGGTGCTGCCTCTCCCCCAAAAGAGGAGAGGGAAATTAACAGATATTTTAAGAAAAAAGACAGATATATTCGCATAGCTATGGCCATAGGATAATAGTCAACAAGCATCTTTTTTAAAATAATTTTTATTTTGACCAAAGTGAATTACAAATCTTTCACAGTAATATTTTAGGTACATAGTGACATTGAATCAGGGGTATTCCCACCACCAATGTTGTCCTCCTTTCACTCCTGTTCCCAGCATCCATCTCATATCCCCCTTTTTTTGCCCCCCCCCCCCCAGGCTGCTAGTATAAGTGTCTAGCTTGTTGTAGATTGGGTATCAATTCTTTTGTCATTGGCTTTGGATTTGGCATTTAAGTCTGTTCATTATTTTTATTTCTACTCAATTTCATATGACTGTTTGGTCTTAATATCCTCCAGTATTTTCCCCTCAATTTATGAGGCAGAACAAGATGTTTCAAGCTATGTGGTTCTGTTTAAAGGGGGGAAAAAAGGGCAAAAGTCAAACAAGCAAAAAAATGGGAGGAGTCCTTCTAGAAGCTACAAATACCCATTTAAGAGAAGAAAGGGAAAATAAAGAAAAATATAACAACAGTACAAAAAATCAAACAAACAAAAAAAAACCAGATAGCACCACAGCAATAAACACAACAACTAAGACATCTTGGTTGTTGTACATCTATCGTATGCCAAAGCCTAGACTAGGGTCTTTTTTTATTGGTCCCAGGATAAGTTCTGCCCAGTCATGGTTGTCACAGTCAATCTTCTGTAGTTAACGATCTTGGCTTTTGCACAGATCAAAGGATGATATACATTCTGATTTCACCTTATTGCTGTGTGGAGAGATAAGACAACCTGCTCTTATATCAAGTTGTTGCCATTTTCTCATTGTCAGGATGTCAGATCAAAACTAGCGCATGTTGGTGTCAGAGCAGTATTAGGAATGTCCCAGAGGGAGTTTGGTTCCTGGAGCTGTTGCAAAGAACTGTGTCACTTCTGTGTCTGAGATCTAGGGTTCAGGGTTGGATGGTCACTGTCTAATCACATGGAGTCTAAGTTGGGGCCACATGACATATGTTCAAGATGGGAGGCACCCTTGTATTGTAAAATGTTTGAGTTCTATCCCTAGTAGATAAGAGCTTGTTTCTATATGTAAAATTTTCTCTTTTTCAGTATGCCTTTGCAAGAAGAAATGGTGGTATATTATATTGCTGGTGCATTTGGGGGTGAGAGTGTCAGGTTCCATCATCTCTTTGCCCTGGTTTAGTCCTGAGCTTTTATCCCAAGGAAGACATTTTCTTGTACGTTTTTGTACCAAACACAACCAAAACAGGTGAAGTTAGGAAAGAGAATAAAACAAAAACTAGACAAATATATATGTATATATACACACATATAAATATATATATATATATATATATATATATATAAAGGGAAAAATAAAAATGAGTTTTAAAAAGTAATTAAGGAAACAAAGTAATGCAGGAGACTACCTTTCATTTGGGGATAAACAGGTTAAGTGGTAGTATTTTAGAGGTCTTAAACATATAAAGGAAATATAGGCTTCCCCATTGTCTTTTGAGATAGTCTTCTGAAAGGTGGAATCCAGGGCACATTTTCATCACACACCCTGGTCTTGTTGAGTTTGAGAAGTGATTTGTGGCAGAAAGGGCTCAGGTAGAGTTCTTACACTGGTCCTTCTGGAGCCGAATCTGATATGAAGCAACAGGACCACAGATCATGAGTCAGCAGGGGTGTTGATTGTAGTTTCTTGCAGGGGGATGAGATGTGGGGTTAAGTGGGTGTCCTTTCACTTGGGAACCAGGTGATGGCTTATTGGGGCAGATCAGTCTTGATACCTTATGAATTAAGACCTGAGGGTAAAGATCATTACTAAGGCAGGATATCGGATTGGGATTGGGGAGTGAAGGGATAGTAGGATTTCTGAAGTGGGGAGGAAGGATAGTATATAAGATACATACACTATAGACATGGATTGTTTACAATTTAGGTTTGGCTCTCACAGAGGAGTCCTCACTCTATGTACTCATGCCCACATAAAGACATTCATTAGTGATCTATTCTTATGATGTTGTAGAGGTCTGACTCTAATAGGATGGGTCTCAGCTCTTAAGGACTGGTTGAATTAAGGTAAATAATTAGCTTAGGTATAGCTTAAGAAAGAGAGGAAGGGAGAGCAAAAGATAAGAGAGAGGAGGGCCCGGAGAGATAGTGCAGCGGCATTTGCATTGCAATCAGCCGATCCAGGACCAAAGGTGGTTGGTTCGAATCCCGGTGTCCCATATGGTCCCCTGTGCCTGCCAGGAGCTATTTCTGAGCAGACAGCCAGGAGTAACCCCTGAGCATCACCGGGTGTGGCCCAAAAACCAAAAAAAAAAAAAAAGATAAGAGAGAGGAAAAAAGAAAAATAGGTAATTATAGTAAAAATAAATTAAAAATATAATAAATCAAATAAAAGAGATTGGGTTGGTGTGTTGGAGTTGGAGGTTTTCCCAGTTTCTAGGCATTTTCAGTAATGAGGTTGGGCCTTCCTAAATGAAGGTTTAGGGTTAGATAATGGCTGGAACAGTTTAGGATACACAGGTTTCACATCTCAAGAACTAAAGAATGTGATAACAAGGCCTATGTAGGTGGCTACCTTATGTAGTATTGTCTGCTGCATCTTATGTATTGAAGTTCCTTTCCTAAAGAGAAACTATCAGTGTGGGTTTTATTTAACATAGATTGAATTTTCATGAGGAGGAGGAAGAAGAGGAAGAAGAAGGGGGAGAAGAGAGAGAAAGAAAGGAAGAGAAAGGAAACCATAATTTGCCAAAACATGTTCGATGAGTAGGTCCTATAACGTAAGTCTCTATTTTACAGTTGACTGTTTCAGTGGTCTGAATGATCATATGCTTCAGGTCCTAGTAGAGGACATAAACCAGAGGAAAAGGGTATTGTATTAAATTGTTTAATCAAGACATTTTTATAGTGCAAACTGAATACGGTATCTAGTATGACTGAACACTAAGGTATAAAATTAGCGTATCTACCCTTTATATCCAAGAATCCCTATGGACAGAGAACCTGAGAGGTTATTTTATACCTAGTAAGATTAAGGCATTAAAACATATTGTTAGGAAATTCTGCCACTGGAGTCTCTGGCTTCCAATCATATTCTTCACCTATATCTGTGTATAAGCTCCCTAAGACATTATTATAGGCCTTTATAGTAAAAGGCTAATACCTGTTCACTCTAAACCATTGTTTCCTTTGTTGCTGGTTTTCTTATGGTATAATGGATAGTCAAGGCATTTTGTTGTTCCTCTTCCACTTCCACTTGTTTTGAACATTTCTCTCCAGTAAATGCTGGTAACTACAGTTCTTAGCTCTTCTACCCTATTAGAACATTGTATTTGTTCTTGGAGTATTATATGTACATATGGTGTTTATTCTAAGTACATCAGAAAAAATGCTATCATTTTGTATTTATCCTTCTTCTGGCTTACTTCATTTAACATAATATTTTGTAGATCCATCCATGTTGCTGCAAAAGCCATGATTGTTTCATATCTAACTGCTATGTAGTATTCCATTGTATATAAATACCACATCTTCATGATCCACTCATCTGTTTTTGGCCATCAAGATTGGTGCCAAATCTTGGCTGAGTACTAAGTGCTGCAATAAATAGTGGGGCACACACATACTTTGGGATGAATGTCCTTCCGACTTGTGGATAGATACCCAGGAGAGCAATTGCTGGGCCAAGTGGCAGCTCAATTCTCACTTTACTGAGCACTCTCCATAGTGTTTTCCATAGGGGTTGGACCAGGCAGCATTCCCACCAGCAGTGGATGAGAGTTCCTTTATTATCACATCCCTGCCAACAGAGATTGTTCCCATTTGGATTCCTATATGTCTTGGTATTGGTTTATTAGGGTTTATTTTATAAGGTACTCTTCAATCTCCTGAATTTGGACCCGAGCCTCTTTCCAGAGATTGGGAAAGTTTTCTGCTATTATTTCCCTGACCACTTGTTCTTCCCCTTTCCCTATTTCCTCCCTTCTGGTATTCTACAATCTGTAGATTATTTCTTTTGTCTTCGTCCATTAAACACCTAACTTTTTCTTCCAATGCTTTACCTTTTATTTCCTTATTGGCTTCTTTGTCATTTTTGGTTTATAGTTTTTCTTCAAGTTCTTCTATGTGATTCTCCAACTGAATAATTCTGTTACTATAACAGAATTATAAGACTTTTTTATTTTCTTTAATTCCATTTGTATGGATTCTCTCATCTTCTGTAAAAGTTCTTCTTTGAGTTGGTTGATTTGTTCATCTATGGATTTCTTGAACTTGCTGGCTAGTTGTCCTTGATTTCTTTTCCCATAGCTTGCATTGCCGCTTTTAAGTCCTCATCTAATAGGCCTGTGCATTTCGGTGGACTTGGAAACTTGCTAGGATTTCTCTCCATATCCCTGGTTGTTCATGTCCTCCTCAGTTTACCCATATTTATTTGCATTTGGTAGTTTGCTTAAAGTGTACTGCCTTCTGTTTTCAGCCTTCCTTTGTCACCTGTGGCGTGGGGCTGGGTCCCTTCTCTGGAGTGTGGTTCTAGGTGGGTATGATGGCTTCAGTTGCTAAAGTTTGTCCCCACCCTTAAGTCTCCTTTCTCACTTTACTTGCCAGAAGGCATAGATCCCCTCCACCTTGCCCAATTGCAGCAAGGTTTCCTCTCTCCCTTCACCTGTCAGAAGGTGACGTGGAGTTCTGGGCTGTGTAGATTTCCCCCTTCCCCTCTACCTGTCAGATGGCATGGTTCATCTCCGAGCCCCTATCCCCAACCCCAGTAATTGCAGAGCAGCTGCTGGAGCACTGCCAATTGAGCCTGGTCAATTTCCCACTCCCCCTCTACCTGTCATACATGGATCACCTCCGAGCACTCCTGTCCCAGCCCCAGTAATGGTGGAGCAGCTGCCAGAGTGCTGCCCATTTTTAAGTATAGTATCAAGTCATGGTAATTTTTTATTCTATTCTAGCAGGAACTTTTCTTACTGTGTGTAAATGTGCAGACCTCTCTCTCTTTGTCTAAGCCATATTTTTATTTTGTTTTTGTTTCTTTGACTTGGGTACATATCTAATGGTGCTCAAACATCACTCCTGGAGATACTTAAAAGGTGATATTATGTGTTACTAAGGATTGAATCAAGGACTGCCATATATATGTAAGGAACCCAGGGACTGTCCAACTTCAGGGTTTTTATTAAGGAGATGATTTTTTACATATGTTTTGTATTCTCATTTTTTCCTCTGTGATTATTTTCTCTATATCTTTTTATAATATGATTTAATGTACTTATTACAGATAAAATATTACTTTTATACATATATTGGATTATACTTTTTCTAGGGATTATGTTTTATTTACAGCTAATACTCCTGTGAAAATAAAACAATGAGTTTGCTGTGGTATGGTTTATTTTAACTTCCCTTTACATCAAAAGAATGAAAATGCAGATAGACAGACAGATGTTCAACCCTTGTATTTCTGCACATAATTTGTAATTTTCATTTTCAATTTCCTCCTTTAAATCTGATTTACTATCCAGAGTCATTGACGTCAGCCTGCATTTGTGTTTTGTTTTGTAACTGCAGGTAATCTGGGATGATTTTTTTTGTTTGTTTACTTGCTTTCATTTTTGGCTTATCTGAAAAAAGTATTTTATATTTAGAGGAAGAACTGAGTTCATACTTTTCATTAACATTTGAAATGGCATTCTTTTCATTTGTGTTCTCCATTGTTTCTATAAGAATTCAGCCATAGTCTTGGCATTATTTCCCTATTATACTAATCGCTATTTATTTATGGCTGCTTTAAAATTTATCAGAATCTGCTACAGTTAACTAGGTAAGATTATTTTTGTGTCTGTTTTGCTTCAGTTTATCCAGTTGTTTAAGTTAGTAAACTTTCATGAGAATCAGAAAGCTTTTGGCCATTATTTGCTCAGGTTTTTTTCTAGCTCCCTTTCCCTCCTCTTTTGAAATTCAAATTTTACTTTTATTTGACAGTAAATAATTCTCCATAGATCTCTATAGCTTTCTCCATTTCTATAGTTAAGTTTAATATTTCTGTGCTATTTCTTTGTGAATTTTTTCTTTAATTCTTTGAGGGTTCTTCATTAATGTGAAGTCACTGCTAATTGGCTTCTAGACTAAGAAAAGCCATTTTCTGTGCCCTTTCTGATCATAATCATATTTTTTGTTTCTTTTCATTTCTATTAAGTTTTGGTTAAAAGCTGGGTATTCTAAGAATGTTTAATTTTTGAGGTATTAGGATCATCTAAAAATTATTTTTATTATTGATGTCTAGGAAGCAGGCAACTCTCTTTTAATCAGACCCTAAATTCTATCTCCCTTGCAGTGAGTGGTCCCCTGAGATCTCAGTTTATTTTTTTCCCCATTTCCTGCTGTTACTGTTTTTAACCAGGCCTCCTGGGAATCTTTTCTGCACCTATGCAATTCAGCCTTCTAGCAAGGATTTAAACAATGTCTATGGTCCTTTGTCCTCTGATACATGAAATCAGAAAATCTTCAAGCCTTCTGCCTCCTGAGTTAGGCATAGATTCAGGAGTACTCTAAGTCAGAAAACAACTGAACTTTTATGATTCCTCTAGTTCTGTCTTTTCTCTGATCTCTGACAGATGCTATTCTGATAATCTACCAGTGTCTTATTTAGTGGTTAGCCAGGAATTTGGACATAAATTATACTCATATTTTGTGCTCTTCCCTCCTTTAAAACTCACTCATATGTGGTATCTAAAGAAAAAAAGTTAGTGGATAAAATAAAGCAAGAGTGAAACTTTAAACTAAAAGGCCATATGAGGGTTACCAGATGAGGGTGGGTGAATGCTAAATGAGGTAACTTGTATTATTGAAGGATGAAGTGCATCTTTTAGTTATCAATTTAATATAGGCATTGATCATACATATATATTTATGCTTTAAACCTATATTGAAAGCCAATATTCATTTTAAAAGTTAAAAATATTTTTAAAATTCTCTGAATCACTAAATGATCTAAATGACCACCATATACTATTGTTTTTAATAGCCATAATTTTTCATCTTTATCTTATTGTTAGGTAGCCAAGCTCTTTTTAATTATACCTTGTATAAATAATAATCTAAAGTATTGTCCATGCATTTATAACTTGTAGTTTAAGAATTTATTCTTGGAGTTAAAATTGTGATACAGCCTATTTCATTTGATCTCAAGCACTATATATGGTCTAATAAACACTTCCAGGAGTAAACTCTGAATACAATATCAGGACTAGCCCCTGAGCATTTCTGTTTGTGACCCAAACTCTTTCCCTGACCACTCCCCAGCAGTTGTAATTATTTCATAAGGCAAATTTCTTTATTTAGAAAAATTAGTGTATTAGCATTTTTGTTACATTTTGAAAAATATTCTTGCAGGATGATTATACTAGTCATATCTAGGAAACATAAGACTATATGCTTCCTTTTTAGTTACTCAACTTTAAATGTATGTTAAACAAATATTTGGATATTTTTCAGTTAAAGAACTCTGATACAGAGTTATTGATAGTTGAGTTTTAAACATATAATGTCTAGTATTAATCCTACCACCAATGTCAACTTCCCTCCACCAGTGAAACAGATTTTCTCCTCTTCTACTCTACCACCTACCACTTAAACAGACAGATTATAAAGTTTGGTAGATGTAATTTGGATCTCATGTTTTTAGTGTTGTTGAGTTTGGATTCTTTTTATTGTTTTGTTTTTTATTTTTTGGACCATATCTGGCAGCATTCAGAGATTACTCCTGGCAGGTTTAGGGGACCATATGGGACATTGGGGACTGAAACCAGGTCAGCACCTCACATGCAAAGCAAATGCCCTGCCTCCTATGCTATCACTCCATCCCCTTTTTGGATTTTTATAAAAGAAAAATGTTTCTGATTTTCCCTTATAAATAAAATTTTCAATACTATGTTTTATATTTAAAAAAGTGACCTTTGTAAAATGGTTAAGAAATCAAAATAGGGGCCGGGCAGTGGCGCTAAAGGTAAGGTGCCTGCCTTACCTGCGCTAGCCTAGGACGGACCGCGGTTCGATCCCCCGGCGTCCCATATGGTCCCCCAAGCCAGGAGCAACTTCTGAGCGCATAGCCAGGAGTAACCCCTGAGCGTCACTGGGTGTGGCCCAAAAACCAAAAAAAAAAAAAAGAAATCAAAATAACAGAATGAATATAATCTTTTACATTTACTTAATGTAATTATTTGTTTTAATAAAATACATAGAAAATTATGGATTTTACTTTTGGCAAGTAATTTTGTTTAAAAGATAATTACAAAAGCTTTTATATTCCCTCCTTTCTCCATTTTACTTTTTAATTATTATTATTATTATTTGGGGGAGGATTTGGGGCCATACCAAAAGTATACTCAGGACTACTTGTAGATTTGTGCTCAGGAGTCATCCTTGGCAGCGATTGGGGTCCTTTTGTATTCCTAAGAATTCAAACCTGGGTCAGCTGGATGAACGATTATACTATACCATTTCTTTGATTCTAAATACTCTATCTAAATTAAAAGTAATTTATTAAGAGATAATTTATATACTATACAACTTACCCATTCAATATAAGCAAGTAATTGGCTTTTAATATGTTCACAAAGCTGTGTGAACATCATCACAACTTACTTTTTCTCTTTTTGAATAACAAAATAAGGATATTAGCTAGAATCCTGGCCTGGCCAGGGCCATGAGGGAGGAAATGACGGCAAGTAAAAGCAAAAAAAAAAAAATGATACTGGACACAAATAGATCTGGATCTTTTTTAAAATGTCTAACTCTGTCCAAGTTAGTGTCATTTTAAATTTGAAACTTTTGGAGAACATTCCTTTAAGTCAAAGTGGTGGGGAAAATTTCCTGTGCTGGTATCAGAGTGAAGTTTAAATTTTATTTTTTGATGAGAAGCAGAGTTCTAGTAAAAATAAAGTGACAGCACCAATTTATATGAAAAATACTATAAATTTTGTGAGGGAGGGCCTACCCTGGCTAAGCTCGTGGTTTATTCCTTGCTCTGTGCACAGGGATCATGCCTCATAGGGATTAAGGGACGACATAGTTGCCAGGAATTGAACCCAGGTCCCAGTTATTATGTCAGCCATTTTGTAAACCCTGGTCATTAAAAAAAATCTTTTATTGACTATAGTAAAGTAATTGGCACAATGGATAAGTTTGGTCTCAACAAAGATTTCCATAATAGACTTTTAAAAATAATTCTAAACAGGGGCCGGAGAGATAGCATGGTGGTAAGGTGTTTGCCTTTCATGCAGAAGGTCGTTGGTTTGAAAACCAGCATCCCATATGGTCCCCGAACCTGCCAGGAGCGATTTCTGAGTGTGGAGCCAAGAGTAACCCCTGAGCGCTGCCAGATGTGACCAAAATAAAAAGAAAAGAAATTAATTCTAAACAGAGTGTGTGATAAATGTCCTATCATATATGGGCTGAAGCAATAATGCCCTCATGCCTTGCACTTGTCCAACATGGATTTGATCCCCAGCATCCAATATGGTCCCACAAGCATTACTAAGACTATTTCCTGATAGCAGAGCATTGATGGAGATGGTTCCCAACCCCCAATCCCCAAAAGATCCATGTCTTGGCAGGAGATAATTTTAGAGAATATTCTTCAGTAATTTCCTATGCATATGAATATTCATAGAGAACTTTTTAATGATGATTCAATAAGGACTTGTGATTGATTTTTTTAAATCACTCACTCACAGAAAGAATTTACTACATCTGTCCAAATAAAACTAATATATATATATATATATATATATATATATATATATATATATATATATATATATATATTACCTTTTATGAGGTGGGTGACAGAGAAGAAAAATCACTGGGCAACTTATTCATCCTCTTCCTGATTAACTCATATAATGTCATGGGTCTGTACAGTTGTGTCTTTCTACCAAAATATTTTAAGTACCTATTTCTAGGCTTGTAAGACATGTAAGAGTTTTCTTAATGTGATATGTATTTGGCGATTGTACAGCAATTAAGTAGCTTTAAGGAAGTTGGCTGTTAAAAGAAGCAATTTGTTACATTTTTAAATCTGGGAATGCCTTACTTTGTTTTATTATTACTCATGTTATAATTTCTATCTCCAAGTGAACATTTGGTGGATTTATTTTTATTGAGTAGACATCTCTAAAATTGAGGAGTAAAACCCCAAAACAGATTTCTTTTAGTTAGCTAAATGTCAGTTGCTTAATGCAAAAGCTAAAAATACTTTTCTGGGATAACTCTCTATAGTTTCAAGCACTTTCATGTGTATTTTCTGTCTGATCCCTCCAAATCTTACTAGGTGGGTTGTGGGTTGTTACTTTATTTTGAAGGTCAGGAGAATGCTGCCTTAGATCGTTTAAGAGAATTGTCCAAGGTCAACCTGGAAATTCTCTGTGCGTAAATAACATCTAAAAACGATTTGACTCATTCTCTACCAATAGCTACTCTATTTGTCAGTTCTGCGTTAAAAGTATACTCAATTACCAAGACCAGACAGTTGTACAAATTTTTAGTGGAAATAAAAAATGATCAGGCTTGAACTTCAAACCCAAAGTCAATAATGACAGAATTGATACCCAATCTACAACAAGCTGTGCAGGTGGGGACCAGTTACACTGTTATTCTGAGGGATAAAGAAGAGAGATATGGAATGTATGCTAGAAACAGGGGTGGAAGGAGGTCAACATTGGTGGTGGGATTGCCCCTCATTTATTGTCATTATGTACCTTAAATATCACTGTGAAAGATTTGTAATTTACTTTGGCCACAATAAAAAATTTTTTAAAAAATTTTTAAAGGAAAAAATAAAATGAAGGTCACAAAAAATGCAGCTTTTCTTACCCTTCTCTTATAGAGAAATATTAATAAAATTACTTTATAGGAAAGAAATAAATTGGGAAATTTTGCAGTAAAATCAAAAAAAGAAAAAGCCAGAGCAATATCAAGATTTTTATTTTGTATAGCAATATTAATTTTGAATATTAAATATTTAGTAGCTATACCTGTATACATGTTTGTAATATTAGTTAGGAAGAATAGCAAATGGGATATATAAGAGAAATTACAAGGTGCAGGAATATAATGAAAACTTTTTCTTCATTCATCTCCATGTTGTTTCATTCATAACAATAAGTATGCAATATTTTTACAAATTCATAAAGAATATTTTAATAGAAGAGGAAGGTGCAATAACAGTATATAAATGAGACAGTCCCTAAGTATGTACTTCTCTGAAAAAAAGTGTGCAGTTCACTGACTATCAGAAACTCACAATTTAAGAAATGAAGATTAAGCTAGCTTGATATTTTTTATTTAGCAGATTAGCCAAGTTTTGTTTTTGTTTTTGTGCCACAGCCAGTGATGCTCAAGGGTTACTCCTAACTATACGCTCAGAAATCATATGAGATGTCGGGGGAATCGACCTAAGGTTTGTCCTAGGTTAGCACGTGCAAGGCAAATGTCCTAACACTTGCACTACCACTTCCACACACCCCCATTAGCCAAGTTTTAAAAATATAGAAAATCCAAATTTAGTAACTGTAACATGTTCATCCATGAATAGAGATAATCTGTTTTGGAGAAAATCTTTATAACAGTGTTCATTATTGATATTAAATTTTAAATATGTTTCCTGAAAAATTTCCTTCAGTGTTTTATTCTGGAAGCTTTTTCATTCACATATGTGGTACAGTGTTAATAACAACAAAACATAAAGCAAAATAAAAATGATTAAATAAATTACAGTTATTCAGGCACTAGAATAAAGTATATCTGTAAAAGAATAAAGCATCAAGAGACTTTATTTTGTGTTAAACATGGTAGGTATGTATGAATGTATACTTCCATCAGTATTTTGAAAGTTGACTCTTGTGTCCATGGCCATGCAATAGGTCATTTTGATGTTAGTTTATTAAATTATTGATTATGTTTACTCTGAAGAATAATAGAATTTGGAGACTCAGTAAGATTCATTGCTACTTGTAGCCATTCCTATATTTTTTTCATTTTTCTATATTCATATTATTTTCATAATGTTTTAATAATCTCAGAAAATGTATTTGAAAAATAATCTGAAAATACATTGACATTAATAAAAACAATAAAACAAATAATTAACTGATCAAATAATTTACCCTTAATTACAAATGATGATTATTAGGGGAAAAATGTAAAAAAACAGTACTCAAATTTTCTTTTTTCTCTTTTTTTATTTTTTTTGTGGTCTTCTACCCTTTTATTAAATAATTATTTAAGCGCCATGGTTACAAAATTGTTCAGGATTGAGTTTCAGTCATGCATTGTACACCACTCTTCACCAATGACATTTCCTGCCACCAATGTCCAGTTTCCCTTTACCCCACCTGACTCTGAGGCATTTTATTCTCTCTCTCTCTCTCTCTCTCTCTCTCTCTCTCTCTCTCTCTCTCTCTCTCTCACTCTCTCTTTTACTCTTTCTGTCTTTATTTTTTTCCTGTTTGACACTATGATTTACAGTATTGTTAATGAAGGGGTACCATCTACTCATATTACTTTATCCCTTTTCAGCATCTAGTTCTTGTCCAGAGTGATCAGTTCCAACTGTCATTGTCATAGTGGACCCTTCTTTACCCTGACTGCACTTATTTCTCTTTGTGCAACCTTCTTACCATGGACTGGTCCTCCTACCCCTCACTGCTATTGTCTCATATGTTTCTATCATTCCTATTATTACCTCAGTCTTTTCTATTTTTATAAATACCAGTGCCTACTCAGCTACTAAAGTTGAAAGTTATAGAAATAAGTCTTGCTGTATATTTTTGCCTTATTTCCAAATCCACCTTTTTCTGACACTTATTTCCAGACATAGTCCAAGCCTCTCCATATCTGATTGTCTCTACTATTAACACCTAGTCCTTGTCACCATCTGTCTCCTGCCTGAATATTCATTCAATTGATTATATCTCCATCATACAGTCCTTTTCTCCCCCCTCTTGGCAAGAATGAACTTTAAAATGCCAATTATATTTCATCACCCTTTGTTCAGAACTCTAGAGTGACTTCTACTGCATTCAGAATAATAACTCCAAAAGTTCACTCTGGCCTACGTTCTCCATATGATCTGCCCATTATCAGCTCTCCTGTAGACTGTTGCATGAGCCTACACTCTGAATATAATTCTGCCCAACAGCTAGCCCACTGTTTTTATGCTTTGCAGTGTCATGCCCATCTTAGGTACTTGTAGGAGACTCTCCCAATCTTGCAGGTTTCATTATTACCCTCCTTTCAATATGGTCTCCCAAAAGCCAATCAAATAAGTTATCCTTAAGATTACATCATCCTGTTTTATTTTCTTATTATCACTTTGCATTATAAGATAATTGTGCCATTTTTCACATTGACATCTTGCTATTAACCAAAGTAGATTATCTTACATATCAAGAATTTTACATCATTTTAAATATGAAGAATTTATATTTTCTCCATTGGATCAAAAAGTATGTTCCTTTTTTTATTGAGAAGGCAAGGAAAGCCCATAAACATTATATTTTATTAGTGTTATTAAATGGACATTTAGGAGAAAGAAGCACTCATAAGAGCTGTCAGATATATTTTCTACCAAGAATATCCCCAATCCATAAAAACTGGAATTCTACTAGTTCAATGCTTTATTTCAAAACAATTTATTTCAGACAAGTTCTAACTGAAAAACTGATATTGCTTCGTCTGATATAATTTGTTCCAAATTAAGCTTCTCTCTTTCTGTACCAAATATCTTAATCTCCCAGAGATTTTTTAAATTACGTACCCAAATCTTGCCCTCAATAGATTAAGGATCATTCTCTTCAGGATATTGGGACACTGGTGATGGAAAATGTGCACTGATGACAGGTAATATACATTGTTTGATTGAACCTCAGTCATGAACAATTTTGTAACCTCAGAGCTTAAAGTAATTAAAATAAAAAAGAAAGAAAAAATTGTTCACTTGGATCTAATTATTATATAAAATCCTGTGAATTAACAGTTTGCACTATTTGTAATGCTATGTTAATCCCAAACTCCATCAGTAGGGGAATATTTTCTTCTTTTAGTTTTCCTTATAAGTAAAATGATTGATTATTTCTTTTCTTTTCTTTTCTTTTTTTTTTTTTTTTGGTTTTTGGGCCACAGCCGGTGGTGCTTAGGGGTTACTCCTGGCTGTCTGCTCAGAAATAGCTCCTGGCAGGCACAGGGCACCATATGGGATACCGGGATTCGAACCAACCACCTTAGGTCCTGGATCGGCTGCTTGCAAGGCAAATGCCGCTGTGCTATCTCTCCGGGCCCGAGAGTTCCTTTCTTTATATATATATTATTTAAACACCTTGATTACATACATGATTGTGTTTGGGTTTCAGTCATGTAAAGAACACCACCCATCACCAGTGCAACATTCCCATCACCAATGTCCCAAATCTCCCTCCTCCCCACCCGACCCCCATCTGTACTCTAGACAGGCTTTTCATTTCCCTCATACATTCTCATTATTAGGATAGTTCAAAATGTAGTTATTTCTCTAACTAAACTCATCACTCTTTGTGATGAGCTTCCTGAGGTGAGCTGTAACTTCCAGCTCTTTTCTCTTTTGTGTCTGAAAATTATTATTGCAAGCTGTCAGGAGAGATGAAGTCATGAAATTTTTCTATACATGGATGTACACGGAATCTATTATGCTGAGTGAAATAAGTCAGAGAGAGAGAGAAAAACACAGAATGGTCTCACTCATCTATGGGTTTTAAGAAAAATGAGAGTTCCTTTCTTAAAGGCATCCCCACCAACAAATATTGGTCCCACTATTTTTGATATGTGCCATCCTCACTGCTGTTTTCTTTATTTGGATTTTTCTAATGATAAGTGATGATTAACATATTTTCTTGTGTCTGTTGACCATTTTTAGTCTTCCTCAGAGAAGTATCTGTTTATTTCTTCTCCCCATTTTTCTGTTTTGTTTTGTTTTGTTTTAGGTTTTGTGGAGCTAACCTTTGTGAGTGCTTTGTATATCCTAAATATCAAATCTTTATCAGATGTGTTGACTGCAAAATTTTTCTCTGTCTTCTATTTTTAGCCTGTGTTTCTTTTGCCATACAGAAACTTTTAGCTTAATGTAGACCCATTTATTTAGGTTTGATGCTATAGCTCTTGCCATTGGCATTCTATTATCAAAGACATTTTTGAGGTATAAGTCTTGGAGTGTTCTGCTTATGTTTTCATCAATGAACTTTATACCTTTGGGTCTGATTTCAAGGTCTTTAATCCATTTTGAGTTAACTTTTGTATAAGGTGTAAGATATGGATCAATATTTAATTTCTTACAGTCAAACTGGTAATCCAGTTGTTGAATACACTGTCTTTGTCCCATTTCAAGTTCTTGGTTCCTTTGTCAAATATTAGATGACTATATATTTAGGGGTATGTCACTGGATATTTTATTCTGACTTACTGGTCTAAGACTCTGTATCCAGTATCATGTTGTTTTGATCACTGTATGTATAGTAATGCTTCAGGTTAGGTAAAGAAATGCCATCCAGTTTCTTGTTTTTCAATATGGATTTAGCTAACATTGGTCTTTTGTTGTTTCACACGAACTTTATAATTGATTGTTCTAGGTTCTTAAAAAATGATGTCTGAATTTGGATAGGGATTGCATTGAATCTATATAATAGTTTAGATAACATAGTCATTTTGATGATGTTGATTCTTCCTATCCATGAGCATGGGATGTTCTTTCAATCCCTTAGGTCCTCTTCAATTTCTTTTGAAGCATTTTGAAGTTTTCATGAGTATAGGTCTTTCACCTCTCTTGTTAGGTTGATTCTTAGACACTTGATATTTTATATATATATATATATATATATATATATATATATTAAATATGATGCTTTATCTCTCCTCTGCTTCATTATTTGTATAAAGGAATGCTACTGTATTTAGTATATTGACTTTGTAGCAGGCCACTTTGCTGTATTGGTTTATTGTTTCTAGGAGCTTTTCTGTGGACTCTAAGATTTTCAATGTATATCATCATATCATCTGCAAAGAGAGATGGTTTTACTTTCTCTTTCCCTATTTCAATTCCTTAGATTTTCTTCTCTTGTCTGAGTGCTATTGCTAGGACTTCTACTATGTTGACTAAAAGTGGAAACAGTGGACAGCCTTGCCTAGTTCCTGACCTTAATGGAAATGCTTTCAGTTTTTCACCATTAAAAAATAATAATAATAATAATGTTGGTTATGGATTCTTATTGACAGCTGTAATTATCTTGAGGAAGGTTCCTCCCAACACTATTTTACTGAGTGTTTTTATCATAAATGGGTGTTGGAGTTTGTCAAATTCCTTGTCTGTATCAATTGATATGATCATGTGGTTTTTGTCTTTCTTTTTGTTGATATGGTGTATGATGTTGATTGATTTGCATATATTGAACCATTCTTGCATCCCTGGAATGAAACCCACTTTGTCATAATCTTTTTGATAAGCTGTTGGATACAATATGTTAAGATTTTGTTAAGGAGTTTTGCATCCATGTGAAATTGGTGTGTAGTTTTCTTTCTTGGTGGTAACTTTGTTAGCTTTGGGAATGAGTGTGATATTAGCCTCATAAAGGGATTTGGGGGATTCCTGTCTTTTTGATGTTTGGAAGGGCCTGAGGATCAATGGTAATCATTCTTCTCTAAATGTTTGATAAAATTCACTTGTAAAATCATCTGGCCCTAGATTTCTATTATTGGGAATTTCTTGATTTCTGTTTAAATTTCTTTAGATGTGATTAGCCTGTTTAGACTTTCTTTTTTATATATTTTATTTAAACACCTTGATTACATACATGATGGTGTTTGGGTTTCAGTCATGTAAAGAACACCACCCATCACCAGTGCAACCCATCACCAATGTCCCAAATCTCCCTCCTCCCCACCTGACCCCCGCCTGTACTCTAGACAGGCTTTCCATTTCCCTCATACATTCTCATTATTAGGACAGTTCAAAATGTAGTTATTTCTCTAACTAAACTCATCACTCTTTGTGGTGAGCTTCCTGAAGTGAGCTGGAACTTCCTGCTCTTTTCTCTTTTGTGTCTGAAAATTATTATTGCAAGAATGTCTTTCATTTTCCTTAAAACCCATAAATGAGTGAGACCATTCTGCATTTTTCTCTCTCTCTGACTTATTTTATTCAGCATAATAGATTCCATGTACATCTATGTATAGGAAAATTTCATGACTTCATCTCTCCTGATGGCTGCATAATATTCTATTGTGTATATGTACCACAGTTTCTTTAGCCATTTGTCTGTTGAATGGCGTCTTGGTTGTTTCCAGAGTCTTGCTATTGTAAATAGAGCTGCAGTGAATATAGGTGTAAGGAAGGGGTTTTTGTATTGTATTTTTGTGTTCCTAGGATATATTTCTAGGAGTGGTATAGCTGGATCGTATGGGAGCTCGATTTCCAGTTTTTGGAGGAATCTCCATATAGCTTTCCATAAAGGTTGAACTAGATGGCATTTCCACCAGCAGTGGATAAGAGTTCCTTTCTCTCCACATCCCTGCCAACACTGTTTATTCTCATTCTTTGTGATGTGTGCCATTCTCTGTGGTTGAGGTGGTACCTCATTGTTGTTTTGATTTGCATCTCCCTGATGATTAGTGATGTGGAGCATTTTTTCATGTGTCTTTTGGCCATTTCTATTTCTTCTTTGTCAAAGTGTCTGTCCATTTCTTCTCCCCATTTTTTTGATGGGATTATTTGTTTTTTCTTGTAAAGTTCTGTCAGTGCCTTGTATATTTTGGAGATTAGCCCCTTATCTGATGGGTATTGGGTGAATAGTTTCTCCCACTCAGTGGGTGGCTCTTGTATCCTGGGCACTATTTCCTTTGAGGTGCAAAAGCTTCTCAGCTTAATATATTCCCATCTGTTAATCTCTGCTTTCACTTGCTTGGAGACTGCAGTTTCCTCCTTGAAGATGCCTGGAGTCTCAATGTCCTGGAGTGTTTTGCCTATGTATTGTTCTATATATCTTATGGTTTCGGATCTGATATTGAGGTCTTTAATCCATTTGTATTTTACCTTCATACATGATGTTAACTGGGGGTCTAAGTTCAATTTTTTGCAAGTGGCTAGCCAATTGTACCAACATCAGTTGTTAAAGAGGCTTTCTTTGCTCCATTTAGGATTTCTTGCTCCTTTATCAAACATTACATGGTTGTATGTCTGGGGAACATTTTCAGAGTATTCAAGCCTATTCCACTGATCTGAGGGCCTGTCGTTATTCCAATACCATGCTGTTTTGGTAACTATTCCTTTGTAGTAAAGTTTAAAGTTGGGGAATGTAATTCTTCCCATATTCTTTGTCCCAATGATTGCTTTAGCTATTTTACCAGGAATTTGTTGATATTTTTCTGGGTTCTCTAAATTAACTGAGTACTCAGTACTTACCTGAGGGCTCATAATAAGCCCTCATGATGTCTTGGATTTCTTGAGATTCTGTTATCATCTCTTCCCTTTTATTTGTGATCCAGTTTTTTAGGGTGCTCTCCCTTTTTTTCTTTGTGAGTCTTGCCAGCGGTTTATCTATCTTGTTTATTCTTTCAAAAATCAGATCCTGGTCTCATTTATTCTTTTTATTGTTTTCTTTGTTTCTATGTTGTTTATTTCTGCTCTGGTTTTTATTATTTCTTGTCTTCTACCTGTGTTTGGGTTCCTTTGTTGCTGGTTTTCAGATATTAAGGTTTCCCTTTATGCTATTGATTTTGTCCTTTTCCTCTTCCCTAATGTCATCCTGTATTGGTGTGCTTTTCCCCTAATTACTGGTTTTGCTGTGTCCCATAGATTTCGGCAATTTGTTTCTTCATTGTAATTCATCTCAAGGAATCTTTTTAGTTCTTCCTTGATTTCCTCTCTGATCCAGCTGTTGTTGAGCAGCATGTTGTTTACTCTCTAGGAGTTAGATTTTCTCCACATCTTCTTTTTACTGTCAATCTTGATCTCTGTTTCATTGTGGTCTGATAGGGTGCTTGGTATAATTCTTATATTTGTGATTTTAAGTAAGTTAGATTTGTGTCATAAGGCCTGGTCTATCCTAGAAAAGGTTCTATGAGCACTTGAGAAGAATGTGTATTCTGTTTTCTGAAGAGGGAGGGCCCTATATAAGTCCATTAGTCCTAATTCTTTTTTTTTTTAGTTAGATCCATTTATTTTATGCTTAATTTAGCAAGGCCGGCAGACCCCACCCTGCCTCCACATGGGATGGAGGAGCACCAGGGACCTCCCACTTATTCTACACCTCTCATGTCTCTTCACCTTGCCAGACTAGAGTCAAGCTCAACAGAGTCTTCTTTCCCCACTGATTCCGCCAAGCGTGTTCCCTTGGCTGTGGTTTTGCTGAATAGTAGTTAGGGACAGTGGGAATCTCGTTCATCCATTCATGCGCATCACTAATTAGATGACCAGGCATTTGGCTACCTTAAGAGAGTCATAGTTACTCCCGCCATTTATCCACACTTCATTGAATTTCTTTACTTTGACATTCAGAGCACTGGGCAGAAATCACATCTCGTCAACACCCACCGTGGGCCTTTGCAACATTAGTCCTATTTCTTGTAGTTTCTCATTTAGAGCTTTTATTTCTTTGCTAGTGTTCTGCCTCGTGGGTCTGTCTAGTGACAATAATGGTGTGTTGAAATCTCCCACTAATGTCACAATTCCATACATTTGTTTTCCATGCTTGCAAGAAAAAGCCTTACATATTTTGTTGGCTCTACTTTTGGTACATGAATGTTGATCAGAGTTATTATTTCTTGGTCCAATGTTCCCCTGATCAATAAGTAGTGTCTATCTTTGTCTTTGAGTACTTTTTATTTTTGAGGTTGAATGCAATTTGGTCTGGTATCAGAATGGCTGTCCTTTCCCCCCAACCCGGTGGCATGTATAATTGATTTCCATACTTTTACTCTTGAACCTGTGTTTATTCCTCAGCTTTAAGTGTGCTTTCTGAAAGCAGCAGATATATGAGTTTTGTTTCCTGATCCAACCCTCTACTCTGTGCCTTTTAATGGGAGAGTTTAGTCCATTGACAGTTAAGGAAATTATTGACAGGGGGGGTTGTTGTGCAATTATTTTGTGTATGGTTGCTGTTACAATTGGGGATTTTGTTTGTGCAATTGAACTCTGACTAGTTCATTTAGAGTCTGTTTGGTTAGCAAAAATATTTTTTCTTTTTCTGTTTGAGAACCCTCTGTCCCATGTAAATGAAAGTCTTGTTGTGTTGGAAGATTCTTTCATTCATTAGTTTAAATATTTCATTCCACTGACTTCTTGCCTGAATTGTTTCAAATGGAAGATCTGGTTTGATTCTTATGTTCCTTTTTTTGTACTTAAGATTTTTTTCTCTTATTGCTTTAAAGAATCCATCTTTTTCTTTGATTTTTGACATTTGGATTATTATATGTTTTGGTATTGATCTATTAGGGACTGCTTTGTTTGATACTTTTTTCACCTCTTGGATTTGTACAGCCATCTCTTTCAAGAGAGAGTGGGAATATTCTCTGCTATTATTTCCTCACTATTTGTTCTCCCCTTTCCCTTTTCCTCCCTGCTGCTATTCCTATTAGAAATTATTTCTTTTGTCTTTTGTTCATTAATACCTTACATTTTTTTCAATGATTTTTCTCCCTTTATTGACTTCTTTGTTATTGTTGGCTTATTTTTGTCTTATTGTTCTTCCTTGCAATTCTCTATGTGTTTATTTCTGATATTATGGATTGCTAGCATGTTTTTTGTTCTCTTAGTTGCATTTATATGAATTCTCTCATCTTCTGATAGAGTTCTTCCTTGAGTTGGTTGAATTGTTTATCTACAAATTTCTTAATTTCTTTGGTTAGTGATTCCTTGAATTTCATTGCTAAGATATTAAATGCTGATTCTAGGTCCTCATTTATAAGGTTTGTGTGATTTGAAAATTTACAAGAATTGGAAATTTGCTAGGATTTCTCTCTATATCCCCAGCTGCTGGTTTCTTCCTTGGTTTCTTCATTCTTCTTTGCAGTGGGTGGTAGAGAGTGCCAGACTTTCAGTGGGTTTAAAATAAGTGGGTTCTTTAATTGTATAAGAAGTGGTTGTATGTATATCTTTTTTGGGGTTAATTTATTCTAGGTAAGCGAGGTTACCCAAGTATGAAAGAAGTGTTGTACACTAGTTTGATGGGTTGCTCTTTTGGTTTGGGGCTATATATTTTCTGTGTGTACATGGGGCTTTTGTGATGGCTGGTGAAAAGTCTTGAGGTGGAAAGGTGGAGGAGGGGGTCCCTGCCCACTACCTCCACCAAGCTTGGGTCTACAAGGACAGCGTTAGGGAGAATAGAGTTGTTCTTACTAGCCTTTCTGTCCTGAGTGGGCTTGGTGCTTTTGTGATGGCAGCCACTTCTTGAATTTTATTTTTTTGGACTGCCATTTTATATATATATATATATATATATATATATATATATATATATATCTTTATTTAAGCATCATGATTACAAGCATGTTTGTAGTTGGGTTTCAGTCATAAAAGAATAACCACTTCTTGAATTTAATATTAAAAAGAAATATGGTTTAATGAATCATTGCAAATATTTGCTGAATGTAAAATATCTATGTAGTGTATATGTAAAACATAAATATAACTATCATCAAATTATTATACATACTACTTTATAAGTATTTGAGAGGTCGGTGGTAAAAGAAACCAAGTTGTATTTCTGCATTTAGGTTTATTTTCCAATCATTAAGATGAATTTCTACATACAAAAATGTCACAGTCAGCTTACAGCTAATTATATATACACAGATGACACTTTACCATTGACTATATTTTTCTATAAGGATGTCATTGAGTACCCAAGCAGAACAGATAGAGATGTAAAAGTTCTATTGTGAATTTTCTATTGAGAAATAAACCTGTCTTTGTTGTTTAGTTTTCCTGAACAGTTTATTGTTTGCCTTTATTCTTTATTCTCTATTATCCTTTTTATTCTTTTGTCATGATTTTTCTAATCTTTATGTTTTCAGAACTTTAGTTGCCAATCTGTTTCATAACACAGTTTTCAACAGCATCTAAACCATAAGTTGTAGGCAGAAGGCTGGAAAATGAGAATGAACTAGCTTGGTAGTTTTATTCTGTAGCATCTGTTCAGCATAAACCCTGATTCTTTTTGTTCTTGCCATAAGTCATGCACACAATTTTGTTTGTGTGATTCTTCTTACATAAGAATTCAAAAGAAAAACTACCATTTTAAAATTGTAAAATGGTTTAGTTTACTTTCTAGCTTTTGTCTGATTGGATTTATATCAGTCAAGGAAAATAAACAAATTTATATGAAGCATCTTAAAATAATATAGTAATTATTGAATCTGACCAGCTATGCATCTTCCTGCTTTCTTAAACTTTCTTACTGTTAGTTTGTCATTTGGGAATTTGTACAGAATTTGAAGCATTTGACTATATTTCCCCATCATACCTTCCTTACTTTAGCATGTATTTTACTAATTTTGTAAAATAATAATTGGAGGAAAGATAGTACAGCAGACAGGGTGTTTGACTTGTATGCAGTCCTTCCAGTGTTGATCTCCAGCATCCCTTATGGTCCCTGAGCACCACCAGGAATAACTCCTGAGTGCAGAACCAGAGTAAGCCTTGGCATCTCCAAGTGTAGCTCCTAAACCAAATTAAATAAAATAATAATTACCCTCTCTGAATTATAGTGAAAGAAAGGATATGTGTCTTTCACAGTTACTCTCAAGTAGTTTAATATCTAGAAAAGATCAACAAAGTATCCATGTGTGCCTATGTTGTCAAATGACTTTAAACTAATAAAATTTTAGTTAGGCCCTCTTACTTTGTTGACGACCTATAAGAACAGTCTTTGGAAAAAATAGAAATGGTTCTTCATAAACTTTTGGTACCAAAGAGATAGAGAATGGGGGTACTTGCTTTGTACTCAGTCAACCATAGACTGATCCCCATTGCCACATTATCCCCCAAGCACCACCAAAAGTGATCCCTGAGCACAGGATCAGGAGTTCTGGCACAGAGAAAACATGCAGTAAATTGTGAGTGACTGATTGACTGAACTTTACTTGCTGAATTTGAAAAGATATATTCTCAGTGTGCTTGTTTTTTAACCTGTTGGATAAAATTCTTTAATATTTTTGTACATGTTTGTACCTTAGAACTTCTGCCAAATACCAACATTAACTTTGGTATAACTGATACTGTTGTTTATCCCAACAGTAATTTCTCACTGGCTTCAGTGGCACTAACCAACAACTTATCTTAATTTAAGATCAGTGGTGTGAAACATAGCTTTTCTGAACCAGGTAAAATTTCCCAATTACTCAATTTAAGAACTAACTTAGGTTACCAGTGTTTTGGGTTTTTTGTTTGTTTGTTTGTTTTTAATTTACTTTGACCAAACTGGATTACAAATCTTTCACACCAATTTTTTAGGTACATAGTGACATTGAATCGGGGTATTCCCACCACCAATGTAGTCCTCTCCACCCCTGTTCCCAGCATGCATCCCAGTATGCCCCTCCTTTATACCCTGGGTACCAGGTATTTTTATTTCATAAAAAATAATATTAAAGTTTTACCAATTATACTTATTTCATATATAAGAGATAAGTTTGATAACATATAAATATGGATATAAAGATTTAAGACAATTATTCCAGTTTTATATAATATTTTGTTAATATATTTAAAATTATGTTGATTTAGTTGAGTAGCATGTAAATTTTATGTTTACAAATTGTGATTTTATTGTTATTGTAGTGATATCTCATTATATAATTATCATAATTATCTGCATTCATATCAGGGTATCCAGATAGGAAAGGAAAAAATCAAGTTCTTGCTGTTTGTAGATGGCATACTACTATTTAGAAAACCCTAAAGACTCTATCAAAAAGCTTTTAGAAACAATAGATTCATATAGCAAAGTAGTAGTCTACAAAATGAACACCCAAAAATCAGTGGCCTTTTTACAAAATAGTGATATAGAAATATACATTAAAAAACAAAAACTCCAATACCTTGAAGTCAACTAAAGAGCTGAAGGACCTATACAAAGAAAACTGCAAAACACTGCTTCAAGAAATAAAAGAAAGGGCCAGAGCAATAGCACAGCAGTTGGGTGTTTGCCTTGCATGTGGCAGATCCAGGACAGACCTGGTCAATCCCCAGCATCCCATATGGTCCTCCTCGCCAGGAGTTATTTCTGAGAACAGAGCCAGGAGTTTCCCCTGAGTGTCACTGGGTGTGGCTCAAAAACCAATAAATAAATAAATAAATAAATAAATAAATAAATAAATAAATAAATAAATAAATAAATAAATAAAAGAGGGCACAAGAAAACGGAGACACATACCCTGTTAATGGATTTGGAGGATTAAAATTAAAATGGCAATACTCCCCAAAGCATTGTACAGATGTAACATAATTCCTCTAACGATACCTGTGACATACTTCAAAGAAGTGGAGCAAACACTCCTGAAATTTATTTGAAACAACAAACACCCACAAATAGCTAAAGCAACTCTTAGGATAAAGAAAATGGGAGGCATCGTTTTCCACAACTTTAAATTGAACTACAAAGAAATAGTCCTTAAATCAGCATGGTATCAGAATAAAGACAAACCCTCAGATCAATGGAATAAACTTGAATATTCAGCGAATGCTCTGCAAACATACAATCAATTAATCATTGATAAAGTGGCAGTAAACAAAAACGGAGCAAGAAAGCCTCTTCAACAAGTGGTTTTGGGACAACTGGTCAGCCACATGCAAAAAAGGCAAACTCAGACCCCCAGCTAACACCATGCACAAAGGTCAAATCCAAATGGATTAAAAACCTTGATTTCAGACCCAGAACTATAAGGTATATAGAACAACATGTAGGAAAAAATAAACTGTGACATTGAGACTAAAGGCCTCTTCAAGGAGGAAACATCACTGTCCAAAAAAAGTTAAGCAAAGATAAACAAACTATATTAAACTCAGAACTATATTAAACTCAGAAACTTCTGCACCTCAAAGGAAATAGTTCCTAAAATACAAAGGCCACCCACAGAAAGTGAGAAACTATTCATCCAATACCCATCAGATAGGTCCTAATATCTAAGATATATGTTACTGACAGAACTTAACAAAAAAATAAAATCTAACCATATCAAAAAGTGGGGAGAAGAAATGAACATACACATCCTCAAAGAAATACAAATGGCCAAAAGGCAAATTAAAAAGTGTTCCACATTAGGGGCCAGAGAGATAGCATGGAGGTAGGGCATTTGCAAAAGGACGGTGGTTCGAATCCCTGCATCCCATATGGTCCCCTGTACCTGCCAGGGGTGAATTCTGAGCATAGAGCCAGGAGAAACCCCTGAGCGCTGCGGGGTGTGACCCATAAAAAATTAAAAAAAAAAGTGTTCCGCATCAGTAGTCATAAGGGAGATTCAAATCAAAACAACAATGAGGTACCATTGAGACTGGCACACATCACGAAGAATAAGAACAATCAGTGCTAGTGGGAATGTGTGCAGAGAAAGAACTCTCATTCTCTGCTGGTGGGAATGCCTTCTAGTCCAGCCTTTATGGAAAACAATGTGGCGATTCCTCAGAAAACTGAAAATTGAGTTCTCGTATGATTCAGCTATACCACTCCTAGGGATAAACTCTAGGAACACAAAAACACAACACAAAAAAATGCCTCCTGTACTCCTATATTTTTTGCAGCACTATTAACAATAGTCAGAATCTGGAAACAACCCAGATGCCTGACAACAGATATGTGGCTAAAGAAACTGTGGTATATATAAACAATGAAATACTATGTACTATTTACAATAGCCAGAATCTGGAAACACCCAGATGCATGACAACTGATGAGTAGCTAAAGAAACTTTGGTACATATACACAGTGGAATACTTTGCTGCTATCAGAAAAAAATGAAGTCATGATATTTTCCTATACACAGATGGACACGGAAACTATTATGCTGAGTGAAATAAGTCAGAGGGAGAGTGATAGACACAGAATAGTCTTATTCATCTATGTAATTTAAGAAAAATAAAAAATGGTATTGTAATAATACCCAGAGACAATAAAGATGAGGGCTGAAAGCATGAGCTAAAGCTTACCACAAAGAGTGGTGAGTGAGTTAGAAAAATAACTAGGGGCCGGAGAGATAGCATGGAGATAAGGCATTTGCCTTTCATGCAGGAGGTCATTGGTTCGAATCCCGGCGTTCCCTTTTGGTCCCCCGTGATGCCAGGAGCAATTTCTGAGCCTGGAGCCAGGAATAACCCCTGAGCACTGCCGGGTGTGATCCAAAAACCACAATAAATAAATAAATAAATAAATAAATAAATAAATAAATAAATAACTACACTGACAACTATCATGACAATGGTAGTAAGGGCATTGCTGGTGGGAATGATTGTTTTAAGGCTCTTTTCTAGCCTCTTCTGTTGTATGGAGTTCTTATGCATCTCATCCTCCAGCTCACTGATCTGTCTTCAGCAGCTTTTACTTTGTTGGTGAGGCTTTCCACTGAGGATTTTATTTTGGCTACCAAGTTTTTTTAGCCCAGATATTCCAGTTTGGAGTTATTTCTACTTTCATGTCCTCTTGTTTCTTATTTTGTGGTTCGTTCAATTCATTCCATGGATTCTTTGAGTTCCTTGAACATCCTTCAAATTTTCTCTCTAAAGTCTTTCCAAGAGATGCTATGTAGGTGGCGTTACATGTTGGGTCTTGAGATCCATCGTCTTCCATTTTCTAAGCATGATGGTGTTCTGCAATGCTTTCCCAAAGAGTCCTTTGTAATGAAAGTGTACTACTTTCTCATAATAGTTCTTTTTCTACGTGTTTTGCTGGTTTACATTGATCGGGAGACAAGCATAACCTCAGAGTGAAGCAGAGCTTTTGTTGTTTGTGGGTGGGCGATGCCTGTGTTCTGTCAGCTAAGGAGGGGCTTGTGCCTCTCAGCTTAGCTTTGTCCTCTGGGGGGGAGGGGCACTCGCCTCTTTGTTTCCCAGGGCTTCTGTCAGCCTCGACCTAAGCAGTGTTCCTGCTGCTTTTGTGTCTCTGCATGATGATGCCTCTAAAGTTGAAATTTCTGTGGATGAGTTAGTAATTTGAGATTAAGCATAGAATGTCAGTGCCTGGAATTACTATTCCAGTGTAATCTTACATTAAAAACCTCAGAAATTCAGCTCTGTGGATTTGCCTTGAAGTCAGCCAAACCGGTTTGATTCCTGGCATCCCATATGATTCCCTGAGCCTGCCAGGACTAATTTCTGAGTACAGACCAAGAATAACCCAAGCACCATTGGGTGTAGCCCCAAAACAAAACAAAACCAAAAAAAAAAATCAGTTCTGTGAAATCCTTTTTTAACAAGAAGGCTAAACAGGTGGGGGTGAGGTGGGGAGGAGGGATATTTGGAACATTGGTGGTGGGAATGTTGCACTGGTGATGGGGGGTGTCCTCTTATATAACTGAAACCCAACCACAGTCATGTTTGTAACCAAGGTGTTTAAATAAAATATTATTAAAAAACACATTATATTAGCTGGCTTTAAGTTTACCCAGAGTTCACTGAATGCTCTAATTATACTTCTTCCAGTTTATTTTCTGTGTAACTTGGAATTATTTCTATCAATCATCATATTCATTGATCTTTCCTTTTGTATTCTGTTACCTATCAACATGATCTAGTTTGTTGTTGATCTTAGATGTTAAAGTTTTAGTTTCTAGAAATGTGATTAGGGTCCTTCTTCATGTCTCTAAGTCTCTATTTATGCTCAATCTTTCTTGTAGACCCTTAAGCATATTAAAAAAATTTATAGTCAAAAAAAAAAAAAGAAGGCTAAACCAACTTTTTTTTTTGTCCCACTCAGTGATGCTCAGAAATCACTCCTGGCTAGGAGAACCATATGGGACACTGGGGATTGAACCAGGTCCGTCCTGGATTGGCCACTATGCTATCACTCTAATCCCAAGCCAACATTCCTTAACTCCAAAATTTATTAGCTTTGGGAATATGTTTTTAAAAACTCATTCATGGACTTCATAATTATTTATCTCATTCATACTAAAATTCAAAAAGAATATGAACTTGATGGAAACTTGTTACTGATCAATCAGTGGTTATTCTGGAAAGAATTCTTCAGGAAACTATTGACCCATTTCCCATTTAAGCTGAAAGTCTTAGCTAATCACAAATAAACTTCCATTTTTCACCTCAAAACTTTGAGAATTGCTTTTTTTGTTCAATAATTTTTTTCCGTATTTGATGAAACTGAGTAGGCAAAAGTACTTCCTAATGTTCCAAATTGAATCAGGATAGTCTCTAGAACATAATAGAGCTTCTCTGTCATGGAATTCAAACCTAAATAGAGAAGCATCATTATAATTTACTAGTTCTTTTCAGAGGTGCAGCTAAACAGTCCTAGGAGAAAGAAGGAAAACATAAGGTATCTATTGCTTATGAGATCAGTAAATAATTAGCCCTTCTTTGTGAGCACAGCAGTATATTACCCAATTGCTAATATTGCATTCAAATTATAGCTTCTAAAAGAAACAAAATAGTATTCTACAATTTCTTTTTTTTTCTTTTTCTTTTTTTTTTTTTTTTTTTTTTTTGGTTTTTGGGCCACACCCGGCGGTGCTCAGGGGTTACTCCTGGCTGTCTGCTCCTGGCAGGCACTGGGGACCATATGGGACACCAGGATTCGAACCAACCACCTTTGGTCCTGGATTGGCTGCTTGCAAGGCAAATGCTGCTGTGCTATCTCTCCGGGCCCAGTATTCTACAATTTCAAAGAAATCATAGCAACTTGATTTTAAGAACATATTTTCATTGCAATTATCAAAATTAGTTACTCTTAAGCATGATATTTATTTTTAAAATATTTATACCTTTTTATATAGAAATTTTTACTTGAACTGTAAAATATGCACATTAGCTTACACTTAAATTTCAAGTATAGGGATCTGGAGCACAACAGATAGGTCATTTGCCTTTCATGCATCCAATCCAAGTTCATTCCCCAGCAACTCATATGGTTCCCCAAGCTTTTCAGGAATAATTTCTGAGCACAGAGTCAGAAGTAACTCCTGAGAACCTATGGCTGTGGCCCCAAACAAGGAAAAATTAATGTTGAGAAAGCATAGGAACTAGAAGTAAAGCTATAATATAGCAGTAGGTACTTGCCTTGCATGTAGCTGACCCATATTTAATCTTTGCCAATCCTGCAAGCCCACTTGGAGTGATCCCTTAGCATGTCCCCCAAACAAACAAGAATTTAAATTTAAATAAGAGAACTTTGATTAAAAGAGAAATAAATAACTAAAGTGATATGAATATTAGGGTTTCATTTCAGATTTCTTTAAACCAAACACTTGGAACCTCCCCAAATCATGTTAATTACCTTTTTTGTGTCTACATTTCCATATGCTGGTACATCATTTTGATTTAAAATACAGTCATTATAGCATATTTGGGAATACTTAGATAATCCTTGCCTTATAAAACTAACAGGTTTTTAACACAGACTTTGTCTTATAATGTTTTTCAAAATATTGTTAACCCTGATAAATAGAGATCAAAAAGACATTAACATTGCCTTGAGATAATGAAACAGGAATAATTAAATTAAAGATGATTTTAAACCTTACACCCATATGAGATTTGTTTTGACCGTGAGATCTAGAAAGCTTAATCTTTGGTATAGGGTACTTACACTCTGACCTCAGACAAAGAGAGTAGAACTCTGTCTGTTTATACATACATACATACATACACACATACACACACACACACACACACACACACACACACACACACATGGGGGGGCTTTCAGGGCCATATGTGTTGTCTAAGGTCAAATATGGTCAGCTACATTCAAGGAAAGCACCTACTATACTATACCTTCAGTTCTAGTTTTTATACTTTCTTAACATTATTTTCTAGCAGTGAAAATTACATAAACACACATTTATAAGTAGATTCTGAAATAAAAGACCAAAAAAGTATCTTAAGGAGGCAAAGTGATGGCTCAAAGTGCTGAAGCATGTGCATTAATGAGGTAGCTTATGTTGGATTCCTGGTAACCACAAACCCTTGAGCACCACATCAAGAGTAGCATCCAGTCACCATCAGGTGGGACCCAAAATAAAACATAAACAAAAATCTTAAAAAATCACTTGTAACCAAAACTTAATTTGACTGAGCACACAAAAATTAGAGAGACTTTAGACATTTAGACAAAAATAAAATTAGACATTGCATGTCTGCAACTCAACTATGAAGGAAATCACAGTGGTTTCAATAAAAATAAAATTTCAAAAATACTAAATCATAAAATTGAATATAATATAAGATACTTTTCTCAAATAAAAGAATACATAATTTTTAAACCTCCAGTTTTGCTCACTTTATAACTTAGGTTAACTATAAGTATGTGTTTCAGAACAAACTAGATTTTGTTCTAAAAAGAAACAAAAATCACAATGTAAATCACAATAGTTTCAATAAAAATAAAATTTCAAAAATACTAAATCTTAAAATTGAATATAATATAAGATACTTTTCTCAAATAAAAGAATACATAATTTTTAAACCTCCAGTTTTGTTCACTTTATAACTTAGGTTAACTATAAGTATGTGTTTCAGAACTAACTAGATTTTGTTCTAAAAACAAAAAAACAAAAAATAAAACTGAGGCCAATTGGGAATTTCAAAACTTTCATAATTACTACAGCATCAAGCCCTGCAGAAGAAAAAATGATAAAAATGGAAGGATTTACTCTTAAGGTGTAAGTAAATAAATAAGGCAAAAAGCAAAGTGGGAAGGAAATCTAGGGGAGAGGTTTATAAAGAAGTTAGCTTGGGTGGCGCTAGAAGTAAGGTGTCTGCCTTGCAAGCGCTAGCCAAGGAAGGATCACGTTTGATCCCCTGGCGTCCCATATGGTCCCCCAAGCCAGGGGCAATTTCTGAGCGCTTATTCAGGAGTAACCCCTGAGCATCAAAGGGGTGTGGCCCGAAAAACCAAAAAAAAAAAAAAAAAAAAGAAGTTAGCTTGGTAGGGCCAGAGCGATAGCACAGTGGGAATGTTTATCTCATAGGCTGTCGACGCAGGAGCAACCCAGATTTGATTCCCAACATCCTATGTGGTTCCCTGAGCCTGTCAAAGCAATTTTTAAGCACAGAACCAGTAGTAATCCCTGAGTGTTGCCAGGTGTGGCCCAAGAACAACAATAACAAAAAAAAAAGTTAGCTTGGAAAGAAGACAAGTCCAAAGGCCACTGAAGTTAAATTTCTAGTCTCGATTCCTGTCTTCTCCCTGTCTTGCACAGCACCATCTTTCCCAAAGCCCTCCCTTAGAAGCTACATTAGTTCCTAGCTACGTTCCTGCTCTTTTCTATTCCTGTTCATATTCTCCTTTCTCTCATTTTTTTCTTACTTCTCCTTCAAGAATAAACTCAGTACACTGAGGGTTCACTCAAGTCATAGAATACATGACTTATGCATGAGCTCCTAGAGTCTCATTACAGCATGGCATGATTTCCAAGTCACACATGTGCCAAGTGTGACTCCTATGATGATAACAATTAAAAAAAAGTTGCAAAATAGTAATCAGGAGTCTCCTGCCTACAGAATCATGGGTAACCCTACCATCTTATGCTTGGTGCATCTTCTGCTCTTAAGTGCTTAAAGAATTTTCCAGACACTTATTTTGGCATTTGCCTTACTCATTTGGAATCATTTATGCTCAGTTATTTCCCACACATTATGCATTTAGACCTATGAAGAAGAGTGATTTTTATTTCATTGTAACCATTTTTATATGTACCAAGAATAATAATATATACTATAAATATGTATATACTATATATATATAGAAATATATATTCTGGAAACAGTAAGTTTGTAGTAAATGTACATTTGAACCAAAACCAGAATGATTTTCAGCTTTCTGCGAGGGGATTTATGGTCAGGAGAAATCTTGAAATCTTTTTAAATTACTACATATGTCTTGACATTTTAAGTGGCTCTCAAGAAATAAACTGTACCCAAGAGTATGACTATGTAGCAAATCTAAGACTATGTAGCAATGACTAAGCAGCAAGAGCTACTTTATATGTGTTTGTGTATTTAGAATTAATTCATTCTTAAAAGCATTTACCCAGGATGAACCATGAGGCAATAATATTTGAGCTTATGTTCTTAGCCCCTTTTAAATTTGAATTACATCATTTTGTTTAAATACTTGATAGATCAGGATGAGTGAGTACCTTAGAAAACTGGTAAGTAGTATGGGGAGAAATGTAAGGAAATCTAATTAATGGACATTTTGGAGACAGAATGGATATATAATCAGTGTGTCTTTGAAATTTACGTTATATACAGTGGAAAGAATGTGAATGTCTACCAATAAATCTTGGACTTGTAGGCTGAGATTAATTAAACTATTGATGGTTTTTATTTGGGAGTGGGGGCACAGTAGGATGTTGTTTTTGTATAGTTTTGCTTTCTATTATACTTACATTTAATATTAGACTTGCACTTTCTAAAATATTTGCTTATAACCAAAAAGAAAGCAGCAACTTCTTTCTGACTACAGGAAATAATTATTTTTTATTTGGAGATTGGTGTGAGCCTAACACAATTTTTATACTAGAAAAAAACTAACTGTATAGACTATTATTAAATATCTGACGTGAACTTTAACTGAAATGCCATTATTCAATAGATTTCTCTTTTAACCAAAAGTTATTAACTAAATGTTATTATTATTATATTATTTTAGAAGTGCGGAGGGTTTATGGAGAATTGAATAAGTGTGATCCATAAGTCTTTTTATCTCTTCTATTCTTTAGTGGTATTGGAAGGAACTGGCCCTGGGCCTCAGGTGGCAGCAGTATTTTGGCAGAATTTGGAACTCTGCATCTGGAGTTTATGCACTTGAGTTATTTATCAGGAAACCCTGTCTTTGCTGAAAAGGTGAGAATCTGCAGGATCTATTGATTTCCAGAAAAGCTATTGTGAGACACAAGTTATTGTGTCTCTACTAAGAGACATATTAGTACTAATAAGGAAAAGTTCACAATCAAATTTAATAGGGTTCTTTATGAGTTTTATTACATGCAGCCTTTCACTTAACCTAACTATAAACCCACAGGTTTTCCCTGGCACCATTTTCAGTAGGAGAAGGTGTAGCTTACACATTTGATTCTCTGCACCCCAAGCAAGTCACCTTTTATCTAGTTATTTTTTTCATTATCCAAATTTATACAGTATTGGGCCAGAGAAATAATACAGTTGGTAAGGTGCCTATTTTGTATGCTTCTGTCCTGGGTTTGATCCCTGATACCTTATATGGTCTCCAAACTCCCTCAGGAATGATTTGTGACCTCAGAGCCAGGAGTTTATCTTAAATACATCAATATACAGTTGTGACCCCAAAACTTTAAGTAATAATGAAAAACTATAAAAAATTTTATGACTTTAAAACAAGTATGTGACTTTTTAAATTCAGAAGTTTATCAAATAAATAACCAATTGAATTACTAATTTTCTAAAAACATAGCTACACATATTTTGACAGTTGTATATTCAACTTAGAACATTGCCTTTAGCTTTCAGCAAACTTCTCATCTTCTTTTACAGAAAAACTCCTTGGAATAGTTGTTTCTATTGTCTTTTCTTCTTACCTTTTATTGTCTTGAACACATTCCAATTGGATTTGAACTTATTTCAATCATGGTGGACACTATATTAACAGATATGAAATTATTTTTATCACTTGTCTTCCTTGTCCTCTCAACTTCTGATGTATTTGCTCATTTCTTGCTCCAGGAGACGATCTATGTCTTGGATAATAGATACAATACCTTCCAGATTTTGCTCTGAACATGCTAGTGTTCTTTCTAACTCTTCTTGATCCTCTTCGTCAACCTCAAAATATTAGAAAGTCCCAAACTCATACCTAGGCCTCTTTTTTATTTTCACTCTCTACATTTATCAGTCTCATGGATTTATATATTCTCTTCTATTGTTTTTAACCCCAATGCAACTATTTTCAATTTTGTATCTCAATTAACCTTTTTTCTAACATGAATTAATATAATCAAGATAAAGACATAACAATAATGGTTTTCTAAGACTCTGATAATAATATATTGTTTTCTGTTATAGGTAATGAATATTCGAAAAGTACTGAACAGTCTGGAAAAACCAGAAGGCCTTTATCCTAACTATCTGAACCCCAGTAGTGGACAGTGGGGTCAATGTAAGTCACAGGATTACCATTGTCTTAAATACTTGATGCTACCTACATTGCTTATACTAGCAGACAAAATGGGCATAAAATTGTAAATGTAGTTGCAGAATGTTTTTCAGTTGAAATATGAAGTCAGGACCCTGTGAAGGATAAGGACTCCCTTTTAGGCCCCAACTTGGGCCTGAGATGCCTTGGAAAACCCAGAAAAGCCCCAGAAGATCCTAGCTAGACCTTGAAAGATCCCATCCCCAGTACTGAGAACTCAAAGCATGTTGGAAAGAGCTGGAAAACTGCACTGAGAACTTGCCATTTTGCCTCCCATATCAGGATCTTGCAAACTACACAGGTGCAAAAGTGGCTGTGCATTTCTTTACCTATTCTGATTTTACTGGCATCCTATTTCTAGTCACATAACCCTATAACAATAGACAAACAACACCTCCTGACTGCAAAACTCACAATGGGCAAGCAATGAAGAACTAACACCACTATATTTAGTGAATGATGATAGTGACTCTAAGATTCAACTAATACTAATCAGCAACATAACTTCTTTGATAAGGACTTTACAGAAGAAATATTGGGCATGTTTAAGAATCTCAAAGAAACAATGATATGGAGAGCTGATAAATCACAAGAGGGGGCCAGAGAGATAGAATGGAAGAACGCATTTGCTTTGCATGCAGAAGGACGGTGGTTCAAATCCCAGCAACCCATATGGTCTCCTGAACCTGCAGAGTGATCTCTGAGTGTAGAGCCAGGAGTAACCCCTGAGCACTGCCAGGTATGACCCAAAAACCAAAATAAAATAATAATAATAATAATAATAATAATAATAATAATAATACTAAAATTAATGAAAAAATAAATCACAAGAGGAAATGAAAGCTGAAATGAGGGAATTACAAACAAATATGACAAAACTAAATAGTTTAATAAAAGAAATGAAAAAATCAGTGGAAGGCTTCAGCATCAGAGCAACAATAGCTGAGAACAAAACACTAAGTATATTGAAAACCTTAGTTTTCAACTAAGGATGTTGAAATGAAAAAATTTCTCAAAAATAAATGAACAGCAAAAAGAACTGTGAGATGAATTGTGGGGTCCCAGAAAGTCTGTATAGTAAATAGGCAGGCTACAATATGTCATAGTTAATATGAAAAAGTTCATGACCTTCCTATATGAAACTAAGTAAAGAGAAGAAAATGAAATGAAAAAATATCCCATTCACAAGTACTCCTCAGATCATTAAATAACCTAAGAATCAGCTTAACCAAAGACGTGAAAGGCAAATACAAAAAACAAGACACTATTTAGAGAAATAAAAAAAGACATGAGGAAATAGAAACACATTCCTGCTCATAGATGGAGAGAATTAACATCATCAAAATAGCAAAACTCCCAAAGCATTATACAGTTTTAGTGCAATCCCTCTAAGAGTAACATTGAAATTTTCCCAAGAAATACGTCAAATACTTCTGAAATTAATATAAAACAGCAACTCCTTCAAACAGTCACAGCAGTCCTTTTGAAAAAAAGGGATGGAAGGTACCACTTTCCCAACTTCAACTATATTACAGTGGTAGAAAACAAAACAACATGGTACTGAAATAAAGACAGACTCTCTGATAAGTGAAATAAAGTTGAAAATCCAAAGACAGATACTCAGACATGTAATAAGTTCATCTTTGATAAAGGAGTGAAAAATATGAAGTAGAGCTAGAAAAGTCTCTTCAATAAGTGGTGTTGGGGAAAACTGGTTGGCCACATGCCAAAAATGAACTTGGCCCTTTTCCTGTATCATTCCAATTTTAGTATATGTGCTGCTGAAGCAAGCACTGGGCCTCTTCCTAAAGCTAGACATAGCATCAAATAAAAATGAATTAAAGATTTTGATATATGGCTGTAATTCATAAGATACATAGAGGAAAATAGCTAGATCTTCCCATGACATTAAACTAGGGGTATCTTAATGATGAAATACTAATGACCAAACAAACAGAAGTAAAGATAAACTAATGGGAATATTTTAAGAAGTTCCTGTATTTCAAAAGATATGAAGGCTAGAATACAAAGCAGCCCACTGGGACAAATTATCTGGACACACATACCTGAAAAAAGGTTAATATTCAAGATATAAAGTGCTGGTAGAACATTATAAGAAAAAAGGCATTCAACCCTATCAAAAATGGGAAGAAGAGATGAACAAAACCTTACTCAAAGAAATCCAAATGGCCAAAAGACACATGAAAAAATGCTTTATATCACTAATTATCAGGGGAATGCAAATCAAAACAATAAGATGCCACCACACACCAATGAGACTGGCTCTTAGCACAAAGAATAACAACTAGTGTTGGTGTGTATGTGGGAAAATAGGATCATCACTCACTGCTGCTGAGACTGTCATCTGGTCCAGTTTGTGCAAAACAATATGGACATTTCTCCCTAAAACTAGGAATTGAGTATTATGTCTATATAACTCAGTAATTCCAATTTTTGGAATATACCCTACTGGCCCCAAAACACGGTATAAAAAAAGACATCTGCACTCCTATGTTCATTGCAGCACAATTTATAATAGCCAAAATTTAAAAATAAACCAAGTACCAAAGAGATATGAATAGATAAAGAAACTATACACATTGTAATACTATGCAGCTGTTAGAGAAAAAGTGGTCATTAAATTTGCTGATATAAACATAGAGTATCATGCTGAGTGAAATGGCTCAGAGGGGATGGTACAGATATAAAACAATAACATTTATTTGATGAATACTTAAGATCTTTGGCATTGAAAATGCAAGCAGGGTATTTTTCTACTTATTTTTAGGTTAAGTATATAAGGATATAATACGGGTCACGAGCTAATTGAAATAACTTTGGAGTAGAAGAAAGTATTATACCAGAAACCATCACATATCTCCTTAGGGTCTTGACAAGGAGTGTAAAGATTCAGAGAAACTGGACCACAATGCAGGATGAAAATGTACTCTGGATCTTATCTTCCCTCAGACTATCTCAAAAGATTTTTAATAAGGATATCTATATTTTCTTTGTTTATTTCTTTAAGAGTTAGTGTGTTTATTTCTATATATAATGATATCCTCCTCTAATCACCCCCCCTTTTGTTTTGCTTGTTTTGGTTCTGCTTAATAAGAAATTCTAGTAGAAAAGTCTTGCTTGTGATAAAAAAGCTCAGGCTAAAACCAGGGCACAGAGATTGTATAGCTTGTCATTTTTACCCCAAAATGAACCAATAATATAATATGGCATTGTTCCTCTTTGCATAGGCACACTAAATTGAGAAAAACTTATGTATAGAAACAAGTTCTTGTCTAATAGGAATAAGATCCCATAAATGTTAAAATACAGGGGCACTTTCCACCCTGCACATTTGTCATTGGTACTCTACTTAGACCTCATGTGATCGGACATTGACTGTTCAACCTCAAGCTCTAGATCCCAATCTTAGATCTGGCATAGCTCCCTGCACCAGCTATGGCCACTCACGGTCTAACCAGACTCTCTCTCTCTCGCTCTCTCTCTCTCTCTCTCTCACACACACACACACACACACACACACACACACACACACACACACACACACACACACACACACACACCAGGGAGGCCCTAATACCGCTCTGGCACCAACTTGAGCCAGGATAGGTTTATATGACACCCTGATGATGAGGAAACAACAACAATCTTGATTTAAGGGCAGGTTGCACTACCTAATGGTGAGATGAAATCAGAAGATACTCCATTCTAGGATCTGTGTAAAAACCAAGACCACTAATTATAGAAGACTAACTTCAACAACTGTGACTGAGCAGAATTTTTCCTGATACCATAAAGAAAGACTATCCTAGGTTTCATCTTAGGGTCTGTGCAAAAACCAAGATCTCTAATTACAGAGAATTGACTTTGACAATCGTGACTGAGCAGAACTTTTCCCAGCACCATAAAGAAAGACCCTAGAGTTTGACAACTAACATATAAAGAGCCTCTAGTCAGTCCCATGAAAGTATGCTTCAAGGGTAGAGACACCCTGTATCTCTTAGGCCAAGGGAATTTTCTTTCTAATTTTCCCAATATTTACTGTGCCAATGGAAAAAAAAATTTGCCACATTTGCCTCTTTCTTTTCTTTTTTTTCCTTCTCTTAAATTTATTTTTATTTATAACTTCTAGATAGGAGCTCCTGCCTTTTAGAATGATAGAACATGAATCATCTTGTTCTGCCTCATATTTCTATGTCTTCCTACATTTTGAAAAGAAAAAACAGATGGACACAAGGGCCAACTTGTCTAAGGAACATTGAGTAGAAATAAAAAAAATGGTCAGACTTAAATACCCAAACCAAACAATAGAATCAAGAGACCCAAACTACAAAAAGCTACACACAAAAGGGACCTGTTACATTAGCAGTCAAGGTGCTAAGGGTGGAGGTATGGAAAGCATTCTGGGAACTATGGTGGAGGAAGTTTGTACTCGTGGTAAGAATGGCCCTAATTCATTGTACCATAAATACAACTGTGAAAGACTTGTAATTCAAAAAAAAAAAGTTATGAAGTTAATTTGCAAGAGCTGGTAGATTAAGCAGGTGAAGAATGCTGAGATGTAAGATGCTGTACTGTCCCTAAGGTGCTAACAGTAACCTAAAATTTCACTCTTCTTTGAGTTTTGTTAGATTTGAATATATTCTTAGATAATTATTACTCACAGATACTTTAGAAATACTATTCTTAAAGAATAATTTAACTTAAAGCCTGGGGACATAGCTCACTGGTAAAACATTTACCCTGCATGTGTGAGAACCTAGACACTGTTCCTTACATCAAACAAAATATAAAAGAGTGACAATAATAATTTACTTCAGAAAAATCAACAGTTAATTGGGACTGGAGAGATAACACAGCGGTAGGGCATTTGCCTTGCACGCAGCTGATCCAGGACAGACAGTGGTTCGAATACTGGCATCCCATATGATTCATTCCTTCCATGAGCGATTTCTGAGCATAGAGTCATGAGTAACCCCTGAGTACCTTTGGGTGTGACCCAAAGAAAGAAAAATAAATCAACAGTTAACTCTCTAGCTTTATTTATTTATTTATTTATTTATTTATTTATTTATTTATTTATTTATTTACTTTTGGTTTGGGGATCACACCCGGCAGCACTCAGGGGTTACTCCTGGCTCTATACTCAGAAATCGCTCATAGCAGGTTCGGGGGACCATATGGGATGCCGGGATTTGAACCACCAACCTTCAGCATGGAAGGCAAAAGCCCTGTCTACCTCTCCGGCTATCTCTCCGGCCCCCAACAGTTAACTCTCTAGATATTAAGAGCAGGAGATCACAATTAAGGTTGCCATTTAACCTAAGCAAAAAATGATCTGTACATTACTGATATCCCTAAGACTTTCATAGGCTCGTACGGTGAAAACTATTTGTATAACAATGTTAAAACTTTATGCAATCACGTAAAGACTTTCATTATGAGATTGGTATAACATTAACAAATGAGGAATTTTTTATATTACATAATAAAACATGTCAACATTTGAATGATCTGTATGATTCATTGAACCAGTATTTTTCAAGTGAATACTATTAGAAAATCTGTGTGCTAAAATATCTATAACAAGTGAAAAATAACCAATTAATTTTAATTTAACATTACAAAAACTCATTGACATTGTTTTTCATTACACCTTGTTGCTAGTGCTCCCCTCAAAAATGCCAGAATAATATCTAAAAGTTATTAAAATATTTAACTATTTCTAGCTATGTAAGATTGAATTTTCTTCATATATTTTAGAACCCCCTTTATTAACATCCTCATTTCTTTTTCTTGACAACTTCACTTTGGGTAATCTTTTATCATAGTATTTCTCCTAAGGGCCTTGAAATGTTTCAATGATCCTCAAACTTTTTAAACAGGGGGCCAGTTCACTGTCCCTCAGATCACTGAAGGGCTGAACTACAGTAAAAACAAAAACTGAACAAATTTCTATGCACACTGCATATATCTTATTTTGAAGTGAAGAAACAAAACGGAAACAAATAATGTATGTTGCCCATGGGGCCACAGTTTAAGGACCACTGCTTTGTCTTAGTCATACTCATTCATCCTAATAAATAGTTTCTTATACATACAGTTTGCTAATGTGAATTTTGTAAATAATTGTATACTCCATTAATTCAAGTATTTATCTATCTCTGTTTTTTGTTTTTTGGGGGCTTTTTTGTTTGTTTTTGACCACACCCAGTGATGCTCAGGGGTTACTTCTGACTATGTGCTCAGAGATCACTCCTGGCTCTGGGCACCATATGAGACGCCAGAGATCGAACCGAGGTCTGTCCTGGGTCAGCCACATGCAAGGCAAATGCCCTACCACTTTGCTGTTGCTCCAGCCCCTTATCTGTCTCTGGTTGGAATACTGCTTCCATTTATTCTCTTTATTCTCTTTGCCCAATCTCCTCAGTTGTGCCTGAGAGACAATCCATGATCTTGATCACTGATTATATAGAAATAACTTGTGTCTGTTGAAGCTTGATATGGAGTCTAGATCTTTAGACAGAATAGTCACCACTTTATCTTAACAGTATTAGTGGTAGTATTATTAGCATCATCAAGGAATTTCTTTGAAGTGAAATGTTCATATTTAGGTGAAGCCTGCAAATTGAATTAAAATACATTGACTATTTAGTCCATTTTGTCCTGAATCTCTTACTATTGTTTTTTCTTTTTTTTTTCTTTTGGTTTTGGGGCCATACCCAGTGATGCTCAGGGGTTACTCCTGGCTCTGTGCTCAGAATTTGCTCCTGGCGGGCTCGAGACACCATATGGGATGTTGAGGATCAAATCTGGGTGTGTCCTAGGTCAGCTGCATGCAAGGCAAATGTCCTACCCACTGTGATATTGCTCTGGCCCCTGCTTTTGTCATTTTTTATTAGGAATTCCCACTGAGAAGAAAAAAGTTAATTTCACCCTTTAGAGAGTATATTTGAATGAGTATATTAAACATTACCTTTGTGTAATGAATAATGTGTAGCATTGGGAAATCTATGTATGTATTTTTCTAAAAATAAGTTCTATAAAATATATAAAATATAATGTATAAAATATAAATACATATGAATATATACATATTTACATACATATATTCTTTTTAAATGTAGGCTTTTCCTCTCTGCTAATAAAATCAGGCATGTTCTTCTGTCCCACATTCACTAATAAAGTATTCTGTCACTAGCACAGTTATTCAGACACAAGAAAACCTTAGTGAGTGGTATGCTAAATTATCACAAAGATGTTATCCTCTATGATCCTCTATTTTGGTTTTTAAAAATTAAGAAATAAAAAATAAAGACAGGGGATAAAATAATAAGAAATTAACTAGTAATACCTATATTAATTAACATGTGTATTATGTAACCCTATTTTCTCCTCCAAGTGTTCAAACTTGCATCTTCCATATATTAGAAAATCATAACTCAAAAAGAGAGGAAAATAAAACTGCTTTAGGCTGTTAGTTTTACACTCCCATTGCTTTAACTCTGAAGGACATGTCTGGATCATAGCCATCGTTTTCATTTATTTCATTTAGTCTTCATTATTTTGACAGTAACCGGTTAGTGATTTGCTTTACTACTTTACCGTGCATCACTTGTGTTTGTCTCCTGCAATCATGTTTATAACAATGGGGCATATTATTGATGAGATAGTACTTAGTCTGTTTAGGTTGTAAATGTCAGAGGTTTCTGTGATGATGTATTTAGGAAACAGTAAAGGTCACTTCAAACACTGCTATTTTAAGAAGCAGTCTTAGAATTTTAAACACAGGAATTTGAAAACTAATTTAGAATAGAAAAATAAAAGCTAGTTTTGGACTTTTTACAATTGAAAATTGGCCATATGTTACTACATTAAAATACAGATCTTCAAGGCCAAAGAGATAGCACGATGGTAGGGTGTTTGCCTTGCATGCAGCCAATCCAGGACAGACAGTAGTTCGAATCCTGGCATCGCTGGGTGCTGCCAGTTGTGATCCAAAAACGAAACAAAACAAAAATACAAAAAAAAAAAAAAAACAGATCTTCCAGGGTGAATAGGTAGTACAAGTAAGGTACATATCTGATATATGACCACTTTAATTTGATCCCTAGCACCACCTGAACCCCAAGCATTGGACATTTTAGAGTGAAGCTCTGGAGACCCCTGGGCATTGCAAGGGTGCCAAGATAATTCCTGGACACAAAGGGTCTAGACAGCACTCTATTATTGGGGCCCCACATTGAATTATTAGGCCCCTTTGCCAGTATCACGAGAGAAAACCCCAACCTGCTTCCCCCAAATACAAATCTTTTAGCTTGAAAATATTTAGTCCTTATTAAGATTGACTAAGAATGGGGCCAGAGTGATAGCACAGTGGTAGGGCATTTGCCTTATATGTGGCTGATCCAGGACAAATGCAGGTTTATCCCTGGCATCCCATAAGGTACCCTGAGCCAGGAATGATTTCTGAGCACAGAGCCAGGATTAATCCCTGAGCGCCACTGGGTGTGGCCCCCAAAAACAAAAACAAACTTTAAAAAGATTGACTAAGAACTATTTTGTTGTATTCAGTTGTTTCCAAAGTACCTACAGTGTGAGATATTCTTCTAGAGACTGATTTGGACCTGAAAACAACCCAGTCCCTATCCTCTTGGATCATGGTCTGATAGAAGTAACAGTAGAATGAAAGGAACCATCATATATTATTTCAAATGTAATGAATATTTACTATGGAAAAGTGCATAACAGACTTAGGGAGAAAGACCAAAGTAAAAGATAGGGTTGAAGAAAAGGGGACTAATTCACCAGTTTAACTTTAGCTTCTCAAGTATATCTCCAACCAGCGTTGTTAGATGAAAATTGCCTTGATAGGTATAACTAAGTCATTGAATATAAGATTGTCTTTATTTTATTTTATTTTATTTGATTTTTTGGTCACATCCAGTCGTGCTCAGGGGTTACTCCTGGCTCTATGCTCAGAAATCACTCGTGGCAGACTCAGGGGACCATATGGAATGCTGGGATTCGAACCACCGACCTTCTGTATGCAAGGCAAATGCCTTATCTCCATGCTATTTCTCTGGCCCCATAAGATTGTCTTTTAAAACAGATAACATCTAGGCCAAGAGATATTACAGAGATTAAGGTATTTGCTTGCATATGCCCAATCCTATTTTGATCCCCAGCACTAGATACAGGTCCCCCAAGTCCTGCCAGTAGATCTGAGAACACAGAGCCAGAATTAAAACTTGAGTGGCACCGTATTTGTCCTAACACTCCCTCCAAAGTTTTGAATTAGAAATTTAAAATACGATTTTAAAGTAAGTCTTTTTCTAGGGGAAAAGATGATACCATTTTGGATGAATACATTGTAATCCTTCCAGGAATATCTTAGAGCTAAAACAGAAGAGAAAAAAGCAAAAGAAGGTCATTTTGTTGTTCAAATTTTTCTGAAGTCTAGGAATGTCATGTTCATTTTATTAGATTGTATCTGGGTTTTGTAGGTAAACATGTTTGGAAGGAAAATTATTACAATTAAACTGTAACCAAAAGAATGCAATTAGTGTTAAATAGAAAGAAAGCAGATTCTTCAACATTATTATAGACGTGGAAGACCTTAATGAGTTCACAAAAAAAAAAAAGCTCCTAGAAACAATAAATCAGTGCAGCAGAATGACTAGCTATAAAGTCAATACACAAAAATTGATTTCATTCCTACAAACAACGAATCAGAGGAGAAAAAGATCAGAGTCTATACCATTTAGAAGTGTCAAAAACATCAAGTACCTAGGAATCAACTTTTTTTAAAGTGTGAAAACTTTAAAACACATAAGAAGGAAATTGAAGAAATTCCAAGAATAGAGAAAAGCATTCCATACTCATGGATTAGAAAAATCAACATTATCAAAAAGACCATCTTACGTTAACTACTATATAGATACATAGGAATCCCTGTTTAAATTTGTACAATATTCTTCAAGGACTTAGAAAAGCCAATTATAAATTTTGTGTAGAACTATAAAAGTCTCCTGATAACCAACTGGATGGGGGCATCTCATTACCTACCTTAAAGCTATACGACAAAGCCACAATAAAGCAGCATATTAGAACAAAGTCCAATTTTCTGACCTCTGAGTCCGATTAGAATATTCAGCAACAAACTCCAAATATATGATCAGTTAATTTTTGAAAGAGGAACCAAGAACATTACATGGAATAAAAGACACCCTCTTCAAAAAAATTGTGTTGGAACAATTAATCACATTAAAATTTTAAAACTGGATCCATATCTCATACCTTAGAAAAAAGTCAACTCAAAGTAGATCAAAGACCTTGAGATCAGACCCTAATCTGATCTCAGTGTGTAAAGTACATTAAGTACATTGTGGAAAACATAAGTAGGACACCACAAGACTTAAGAGTTCTCCGTGATACAGTGCCAATAACAAAGACTATAGAAGCAAAACTGAATAAATGGAACTACATCAAACAAAAGGTTTCTATATGGCAAAAGAAACAAGGGCTAATACAAAAGACAGCTGAGTGGAAGAAAATATTTGGACTTAACGATTTAACTTCCAAAATCTAAAAATTGCATCAAAAATGAGGAGAGAAAATGAACAGATACCTCTCTGAGGAAGATCAACAGATGGAAAACAACACGTGAAAAAAAATACTCATCATCACATCATTAGAGAAATGAAAATCAAGACAACAATGAGATATCATTTTACACCAGTGAGGGTGGCACATCTCAAAAATACTAGACACAATCCTTTTGGAAGGGGAATGTGGTGAAAAGGGAACTCTCATCCACTGCTTGTGGAAATGTTGTCTTGCTCAACACTTATGGAAAACAGTATGGAGGCTTCTCAGTAAACAGCATATAAACAGCCAGTAAAACAGCCATATGACCATGCAATTCCACCTTTGGGTATCTATCCCCATGACAGGAAAACATTCATTCAAAAGGATGTGTGCACAGCACTATTCATCGCAGCAGTCAAGTACTAAGAGTTGGAATCAACCTGGATGCCCAACAACAGATGAGTGGATCTTGAAGATGTGATACATATATATAATGGAGTACTACAAAACTCTTAAGAAATGAGGCAAATATGCAATTTGCTGCAACATGGTTGAAACTAGAAGATACTATTTTAAATGAAGTAATACAGAAGAAGAAAAATACAGGATGATATTACTTATGGTGTGGTATTCAGAAAAAAACTTCATGAGGGAAAAAGGGATTAAATGGGAGCTGTCTAGAATACCCTTGGCCCCAGAGTATAGTTAGGAGAAAGAAAGGAATAGAATGTAATGGGAGAAAGACAGATGTGAAATAATGGGACAGGAGTCAAAGAAATTCAGGTACTTTGGTGGTGTTAAAGGAGGAGGACAGAACTAAATATACAAACCACTGAGTCAACCATATGAAAATCATGAGATCCAAACTTTAACAGTGAAACTTAAAAAATGTCTGTTATGATGGCAGGCTGCTGAATGCAGGTAGGAGTCAGGTAACAGTGGGGTGTGGATTCTGGAAATATTGGTGGAGGAAAATTGACACTGATGGTGGAATTGGTACTGAAACATTGTATGTTCTAAATTTCACTTAAAAAAACCTTTGTAAATCACAGTGCTTTAAATTTAAAAAAAATTTTAAATAGGAAACAAACAGATTCACAGTAGGATTTCAAGTAGGTTGCAAAGTTAAATAGCACACACCAAGGTATTGTTTCACTGGATCTTTCCGAACTTCTATTTTCTCAGTTGTAGTGAAGACATCTACCCTATAATTTGAAAGTTTACAGTAATATATGTGATGGATCTGTCAATAAAAAATGAAATTGAGGAAGACTTCTTTCTTTGGCTTGTTTTGGTTTTAAAAATCACATCCAGTAATTATCAGGGACTATTCTGGCTTTATGCTCAAAAGTGTACCCTGGCACTGCTTGAGTGACTGACCATATGTGGTGCTGGGGACTCAGGCCAAATCAGGGACCTCAACCAAAATCAGTAGAATGCAAAGAAAGCACCTTAACCTTTGTACTATCTCCCTCTCCACTCAGAACCATTTTATCCTTCAAATCAGTAACACTGGAAAAACTATCAAATAATCATAATAGAAAGAAGAAGAGAAATAATTTCAAGTATGTAAAGATCTTTACATTTCATTGTAAGGCAATTAAAAATATTTATAATACATTCAACATAGTTTTCATTATTGGTATTTAAATCAATAAAAGATTTATCTAAGTATGGATTAGAAACATTTTAAATTGGCATTTTTCTTAAAGACTAGACTTTTGGGGAGGACACACCCGACAGCATTCAGGATTACTCCTGGATCTGCGCACAAAAATCACTCCTGGAAGGCACGGGGAACTGTATGGGATGCTAGAATTTTGAACCACCATTCTTCCTGGATCAGCTGCATGCAAGACAGCCACGTTACTGCTGTGCTATCTCTTCAACCCCCAAAACTAAACATTTTTAAATTAAGCATGATAATATATTTTATCTTCATGTTTATAAAACTTTCCTGGTAACTTAGAGTATATTAAGTCGCTTATTAGTAAACATTCTCATCTAAGAATATTTTTCTGAAAACAAGGGATTGATTGTAAGTCCTTTCAGACATAGGTATTTATATTCTAGTGCTGGTGTGATTTTGTTATACTGTCTGAAATAAAAACTTAATCACTCTCAGATTCATTTTCCTTTTTTTACAGATCATGTTTCAGTTGGAGGACTTGGTGACAGCTTTTATGAATATTTGCTTAAGGCATGGTTAATGTCTGGCAAAACAGATCTAGAAGCTAAGAAGATGTATTTTGATGCTGTTAAGGTAAACTCAGTAATTAAATCATCTTGCCACTCAACTGTAACTTGTAACATATATATTAATCAAGATTTAACAGATAAATGAAATACTACATGAAGAGCTGAAGAGATAGCACAAGGCTGCTTACCTTACATGTAGCCACTCCCATTCGATCTCTGGTACCATCCCAATTATTGTCAGGAATGACCTGACTACAAAGCCGTACAGGCAAAGGAGAAATCCCAAACATCTCTAGGTAGAGACAGCCCATACACTACCATAAATTTCATGTATCTGTAAAATAAGTGTTTTTCTGCACTGAGGATTCTCTTTCTGCTTCTAGTTACAATTAAAATTATGATTTCACCTTTAAAAATATTATGGGGGGATATGCTCAGTAGCTATGTCTATTTGAAGTAAATCATTCTCCTTGCCATTTTTCTCTTCTATTTAAGGTATCCTCTAGTTTTCTGGTTTCTTCGCACAAAAGACATACATAAATATTTCTATAAATAAAAGAAAGTGAGATTTTTTTTTGGAAACAATAAATTTGGAGTAGGAAGGAGCAAAATTTCTAGCTATTCAAATCTCTTAGGCCAAGTCAAAGGCTGGCCTTCAGCTCCTATCTTGACTTTGATTTCAGCAAAACCCAGAAAAGATCACTGTATGGTTGAGGAAAATGCCCAAGAACAATGAACATCACCATCCTCTACTCAAAGCTGAGTGAGGCCCTCAGTGCCAATGGGTAATCAATTTATAAAAATACTGAGAAACCAATATATAAAAATTTGAACTAAACCAGACAATTTTTAAGAAAGTTTTATCATAAATTTTCAAAGGTTTTTTACAATATAGAAAGAATGAAACGAAGTATATTTGTGAATTGTATAGTATGCGCTAGTGTGTTCGATAGTTTAAATTGTTTGCTTTATCCCAATAGTTTAGATGTTGCTTACCCAGTTTTACCCAGATAAAAGAAATTAATCTCAGAGACATACAATCAATATTAAATTCAAAATTTATTCTGAAATTTGTATCAACATCTCTTTCTTTATATTTCACTACTACAGACTTATTTGCAATAAGAATTCCATGTATATGTAAATGTTTCCTTGTAGTCAGTAGCTTATTAAAATAAGATAAATAAATTAGGGTGATGTAGCAAGTCTTTTAGAAAGTAACCAATGTAGAATCAACTGAGAAATAACCCACTTCACACACTGATGCAGACATAGTCCACAAGTGGCTTCCACTGAATGTGGATTAACACAAATTGTAGCACTAACATCAACATATTTAAAGTTCCATCAAAAATTAAAATTGAAAATAGAGGTTCCCACCTTTTTCACAGAACCTTGGGCCATAGGTTACTTTGTTTTATCACATATCCCTCATTTTTTCTATAAAACTAAGAAGAAAGGAATAATAAAATGCTAGGAGCTAGGGGTCAAGTGCCTCAGATACATTGGTGGGAAAAATATAAGGGCAGAACTAAATACCCAAGCCAAAGTCAATTAAAGGACCTAAATTTAACATTCTAAACTTAAATGGACCTGTATACTGGCAGGCTGGGGGCAAAGGGTGGTGGTATAGGATGCACTCTGGATCCATTAGTGGAGGGAGGTTGACACTGGTGGTGGGAATGGCCCTGAACTCACTATGTACCTGAAATTCAACTAAGAAGGACTCTGTAGAGCACAATTGTTTAAATAAAATAAAACAAAAAATTTTAAATTGAAAATAAAGTTAAAATATTTATATTAGAATTTAATACCCAGTTTAACAATTATATAAACTTTCTTATATTAATGAAAGACATTGCAAATAATGTTATGTAATATAATTATTAGGAAAATTTTGGCATTTTTATTATTCACTTAGAAATTTTTCTGTAATTGATTGTAGTAACTCATGTGGGGGGGATGAAAAGTTGTAGTCCCCAAATATAGTGCCATTCTAAGTCTTGTATTCCTAAGAAGACATTTGGGTGATTTTGGTATTGGCTAATATTTGTTTGTTGTGGGTTTGTTTTGTGTGTGTGGGGGGGGGGGGTTTGGCTGAGTGGTGCCTCATAGTGTTACTCAGGACTGACAGCAAACCAATGTTAAGGTCCTCAAAGGTACACCCAGCAATGTTTGGGGGAGCATGTAGTACTGTGAATCAAACTGGGATCAGCCATCTACAAGAAATGTGTATTAAATTAACCCTTCTACTATCTCTCTGGCCTCTAATTTATTTTTGGTTAGCAAAGCTTGTCAAAGTAAGCTTACTATTTTGATAAGTAACAGTATCTTACAAAGCAAAGTTTTTCTCTGCTATGTTGCAGTTGAAAATATTATTATTAAAAAAAGGGGGGGCGGAGAGATAGCAAGGAGGTAAGGCGTTTGCCTTTTATGCAGAAGGTCATCGGTTCGAATCCCGGTGTCCCATATGGTCCCCCGTGCCTGCCAGGAGCAATTTCTGAGCATGGAGCCAGGAGTAACCCCTGAGCACTGCCGAGTGTGACCCAAAAACCACAAAAATATTATTATTATTATTATTATTATTATTAATATGGAGAAGATCTTTTGTATTATTCTAGACATTTAATTTGCCAGAGATCATTTTATCTTCAGGTTTTTTTTTTTTTTGGAAGACATTGAATTTGAATGGCTTAGGTACTCAGGGCTTAGTCCTGGCTTTGTGCTCAGAAATCATTTGTAGAAGGGTTCAGTGAACCATATGGGTGCTCAGAATCAAACCTAGGTCAGCCAACTACTATCTCTCTAGCCCTTCTGTGGCTATTTTAATAACAAAACAACTTGAGCTCTAAACTGACAATTATGGCCTTATCTACATTCTCACCTTGCCAGAGGTTCATTGGAGCGAATTTTTCCTGAGCATCCAAAACATTATACATTGAAGATTCTAAGGTTTCATGAATTATTTTTAAATATAGATTGATGAAATCATAAAATATTCAACACACATTTTTTCTAATAAGTTCTCTATTGACTTCCTGTTTTCAGACTTAATAAGTACTCTTTTTTCTTTATTAGTTTATATTTTCCTATTATACATAAACATTGTTTTTAAGGTCTTGTTACAGTTTATTTTAAGAGGAAACAACTTGGACAGAATCCTGCCAAAAATAATACAGTACTTTAGTCTGGATCTGTAACAGAGTAATAATGTTTCTCTAATCCATGCTTGAAAGCTATTACTCTTGCCATGTAGAAAGAATAATTTCTTGGGTGATGAACAAGTATCTGCTTGAAGGACTTTATTGCAGTTTCTGCTATGAGAAGAGTAAATAGCTAAGATGTTCTGTTGTATTTAATAAGAATGAAATATTAATGTAATAACTATTAATAAAATTAGCTTAACCACAGTTAATGAGTATAGTAGTGTGTTCATTTATTTCTTAGCATCTTAGTTCCATTTATTTCTAACAAAATTAGGAGAGGTTTCCTTGTCATTCCTTTTTCTTTTTTGAAATGATTTTTTAACAATACAACCATTTATTATTGTCTTTATGTGGATGTTGCTGCACCATGACATTACCAGAGTTCCTGGACCCTCCACATTTTTCTATGATCCCTTACCCTAATTTCATTCTCCCTTCCCCTTCTGTGCTTTCCTTTTCATTTCTTCTTCTCTGTTACTTGTTTGACCCTTTAGTATTCCCTAATAAAGTTCTAAAGACCCTCTTTATTTTATATATAATTATGGTCAGTATAGACAATCATAGTCCTGTTTCTTCTGCAAAGTAACTGCAAAGTGACATTTTTACTTTAAAATAATATAATTTACAAGTGCTCTTTCTTCCTTCTTTCTTTCCTCCTCTTTTCCTCTTTCTCCCTCATTTTTTCTTTTTTCTTTTTCCTTCTTTCCTTTCTCCCTTCTCTCCCTCTCTCCCCCTCTCTCTTTATCTGCTTCTCTGTCTTTCTTTTTCTTTCTTTTTTCTATCATTCCTTTGAGGATACAACTCTTAGCTGTGCTCAGGGATCACTTCTGGTAGTGCTCAGAGATCATATGTTTGCCAGGTACCAAACCTGGGCCAGCCATGTCCATTGCAAGGCAGGCACCTCACCCCAAGCTTTTATTTTGTTTGTTTGTTTGTTTGTTTATTTGCTGTTAAAGGATCAGTAGTCCTTGGGAGGAAATAAAGATATTTCATATGTCATTTTGGTAACCTTTCTCCCAAATTTTGCCTTCTTTTTAAACAATTTTTTATTTTTAATATAGTTATTAGGAAGAAATTAATTCTCTATTGTTCCCTAATGATGAAAAATGACCTTCATCAAAGTGTTAGTCACAATACTGATTGCTTTACAAGTGAAATATTATAGACATCTCTAAGTAGATGCTACTTTATGGATAAGGACACTTTGAGAGTTAGTATACATTAAGTAGTACCCACAGAATTCCCAGAGTATATATCAGCATTAGAATCATGTCAAGAAATCCAACTCTACGGTGCAGGGGATCGAACCTGGTCCATCCTGAATCTGCTGCATGCCAGGCAAACACCCTACCACTGTGCTATCTTAGGTGCAGGCAGTAGGGCATTTGCCTTGCAAGCCCTAACCTAGGATGGACCGCAGTTTGATCCCCCAGTATCATCCTGAGCATCACCAGGTGTGGCCCAAAAAACAAATATATATGTGTATATATTATATATTATACATATTATATGTATATAAATATATATATCCAACTCTAGAACAAAAAATCTTTCCCTCCCTGTTTGACTCCTACCAGGACTTCAGAGAACAGAAGGAAGGATAGCACACACATGTACTCTATTCTTCCTTTTTAGTAGGTCTGTGTTTGGTGTTGTCCCTCCATTTGTGAATGCTGAAATGTGCTGAGCAACTTTACTGTACAAATGACCTGACTAATAAAGGGATATGATTTTTGTATATGAAGGCTGTGCTTAATCATGGAATCAAACCACAAACAACAGGGATGGCTAAACACTGATAACTCTAACTAGCCAAAGTCAAAGGTATAAAAAGTTTGGGGCCAGAGTGCTAGCACAGCAGAGAGGGTGTTTGTCTTGCACTCAGCTGAACTGTGTTCAATCCCCAGCATCCTGTATGGTCCCCCAGGAGTAATATCTGAGCACCACTGGGTGTGGCCAAAATTAATTTACAAATACACAAAGTAGGGGCCTGAGCAATAGTACAGTGTTTACCTGGCACGCAGCAGATTCAGGATGATCCTGGTTCAATCCCCAGCATCCCATATGGTCCCCTTAACCAGGAACTATTTCTGAGAGCATAGCCAGGAGTAACCCCTAAGGGGCGCCAGGTGTGCCCCCCCCCAAATAAAAAACAGAAAGTAGAAACATACATTTTATGAGTTGATTTAGGATTGTAACAGAATATTAAAATTGTAAGTGATTTTATTCTCGGGGGGAGGGATTTTTAATGTAGAAGTATTTTTATAATTCATTTAAGACAGATTCATAAATCTTGAAAATAATTTCACTTTTTTTTTTTCAGGCAATTGAGACTCACTTGATCCGCAAGTCTAGCACAGGACTGACTTATATTGCAGAGTGGAAAGGAGGCCTCTTGGAACATAAGATGGGCCATTTAACCTGCTTTGCAGGAGGCATGTTTGCCCTTGGAGCAGATGAAGCTCCTGAAGACCTTACTCAACATTACCTTCAACTTGGGGCTGAAATCGCCCGGACCTGTCATGAGTCTTATAATCGCACAGGTGAGCACATGCGATTCATCATTTACTCTCTATCCCACATGCTTTTATTTTATTCTAAGAGGAAATTGATCATTGGTACTATGAAAAGTACATCAACATGCCCAAGGAGTGATCATGAATTTTATCTTAAAAGAACTTCTATTTTTTCTTGAAGAAAAATTTCTTTTCTTAAGAAGCACTGATTCTCTAATCAAAAAAATAACACTCTTACAAGTCTATTATGGACAACTTTCTTAATAATTGTATTTTTACAAATAAAATATAACACCCTAGCTTTGACAAAAAGTAAAAATCCAGGATCTGGGGAGTTAAGATAGAGGTTAGGGCAATGTTTTCAACCTTGTATGTGGCCAATCCTAAGATAGTCCTCATATGGTTTGCCTAGCATCACCAACAGTGTTCTCTCAGTTCAGAGCCAAAAGTACCACTGGGTATGACCCCCAAAATTATTGTTAACAAAATAAAAATCTAGGCTCGAAAAGGTTAAACTAGTTTAACTCATCAGTCCTAAATTACTGAGATAAACTTTAAGCAAGGGTTTCTGTTCTGGTACAAAAAGAAACTTGGTCTGTTGTAAACCATCATTAATCTTCCCAGTATCCTCATAAAATATATTATGAGTCTGGTTCCCTTATAAAATATGAGATTGAAGACAGAGATTCAATAACTGATTCCTCCAAATGTAATGACCTGGAAATCTCAGCCCCTGGTCATCCTGCCAGCTAATTAGGCACCTTATTGGCCATTACACATCTACCTGGTGGGGACTCAGAAATAATAGTTAAACAAAGAAAATAAAGAACCATTGTCATTTTTTAAAAGGACTCTTTCTGTGACTACATGTTTTATAGTTTAGTCATCTTAACTTTTAAACATTATCTAAATGTTTCTTATCTAAATGCTCTTAAATGAGTTTCTATATCTTTTCTGAATATTGTAGTTAAAGTTCTTCATTAAAGTCATAGATAGTGAGTACTGTCCAAGACAGTAACTCCTGTCTTACATTACATGTCATTTAGTTATGAAACTAGGACCAGAAGCTTTCAGATTTGATGGTGGTGTTGAAGCCATTGCTTCAATAAAGTCATAAATAGTGAGCACTGTCCAAGACAATAACTCCTGTCTTACATTACATGTCATTTAGTTATGAAACTAGGACCAGAAGCTTTCAGATTTGATGGTGGTGTTGAAGCCATTGCCACAAGACAAAATGAAAAATACTACATCCTACGGCCAGAAGTGATTGAGACTTACATGTACATGTGGCGACTGACTCATGATCCAAAGTACAGAAAATGGGCATGGGAAGCTGTAGAGGTAGGTTTTAATTTCTTTGCATTTTCTAGAGATAAGAATTTCTAGAAATAATATTCAGTGATACCAATAGAATTTGCATAGCAAATTTCATATGATTTTAATTTGTTCTACTCAAATTTGTAGTTTTTTTTATATTCCTCTTTCTATATTCATTTGCTTTGTATAACTGAAATAAATATACCAACTAGTGAATTTTGATTTTTGAGGAGATATCCTGAAAGGCCTATTATGAAACAAAGTTCCTTTGACTGTAGAAATTGATGATCACTTAATTCCACAAAGGCTTACTGGTAGCACAAAAATACCTCAGTCTTCTTTTTTCCCAAGAAACTGCTATAACACAATTTTTAAAATAGTATCTTTATTTAAGCACCTTGATTATAGACATGATTATAGTTGATTTTCAGTCATATAAGGAATACCCCCTTCAGCACTACAACATTCCTATCACCAATGCCCTCCCATTTCCTCCGTATCCCCGACTTTTATTTGAGACAGACATTTTATTTCTCTCACTAATTAACATTGTCATAGTAGTTGTTAATGTAGTTATTTCTCTAACTGCACTCACCACTCTTTGTGATGAGCTTCATATTGTGAGCCCATCCATCTAGCCTTCATCTCTATTGTCTCTGGGAATTATTACAATGTCTTTTATTTTTAACTTATACAAAACGTCTCATAACTTTTCTGAGTCTAAAGTTTGTGTCATCTGATATTAATATGGCCACTCCAGCTTTTTTAAGGGTGTTGTTTGCTTGGATGATTGTCCTACAACCTTTGATTTTGAGTCTATGTTTGTTCTAACTATTCAGATGTGTTTTTTGTAGGCAGTAGAATGATGGATTCAGCTTTTTGACCCATTTTGCTATCTGTGTCTCTTAACTGGTGCATTTAGGCTATTGACATTGAGGGGGTAATTGTCATGGGATTTAGTGTCATCTTTGTGTAGAAGTTTGGTATATCTGTTGGTCTGTCTTTTTTTAAAGTAGACCTTTCAGTTTTTCTTTTAAAACTGGTTTTGAGTCTATAAAATTTCTGAGCTGTTGTTCATCTGTGAAGCTATGTATGCTTCCTTCAAACATAAAAGTGAGTTTGGCTGGGTGCAGTATTCCAGGTGAAGCATTCATTTTGTTGAGTTTTGTCACTACATTCCACCACTAACTTCTGGCCTTAAGGGTTTCTTGTGACAGGTCTGCTATAAATCTTAAGGCTGCTCCTTTAAATGTAATATCCATTTTGATCTTGTTGCTTTCAGTATTCTATTCATGTCTGGAATTTTTCATTGTGTATAATATGTGTCTTGGGTGCTTTTTTCCAGGTGTCTTTTAGCTGGTACTCTTCAGCTATGCAGGATTTGGTTCCATGCTGTCTTTAGCTCTGGGAGTTTCTCTGTAATGATGTCCTTGACTGTTGATTCTTCCTGTGGATTTTCCTCCTGTGTTCTATTGATTCTTACATTGTTTCTGTTGAGTTTATCAAAGACTTCTATTTTCATCTGTTCACAATCCATGAGTATTTTTTCCATTGTCTGATCATTTGCTTAAGGTTCTTTTCCAATCTCTTCTGCTGTTCTACATCTCATCTTCCAGCTGACTGATTCTGTCCTCAGCTGCTGTCACTCTGTTGGAGAGACTTTTCATTAAGGTTTTCATTTCATCTACCGAGTTTTTACAGACATGTTATTTCAGTTTGGAGTTTTCTGATTTCTATCTTGTGGTCTTTTCAGCTCAATCTATACTTTCTTTGAGTTCTATGAACACCCTTCATATTTCTTCTCTAAACTCCTTGTCTAAGAGGCTAACTAGGTGGTTGGGACTTTTCAGGCCATCAGAGCTGCCATCTTCATTCTCTATGCATGGTGTTGGCCTGTGTTGTTTCCCCATTGTCACACTTGTAGTGTGTTTTTTTCTATGTGTTATGGTGGGGTTTCTTGACTAGAAGATGCACACAACCACAAAGCTGAGTGGCCATGCTCCTCTGGCTCCATCCTTTGTGGGTGGGACAGCTCAACTCTGAAGAAGAGCCCTTGGAAACAATTTGCAGAGAGGATCAAAGTCCAAGTCACAGGAGAGAAGAGAAGGTCCATAATGTCTGCTGTGTTTCATGTCACACAGCAGAAATTAGCTCCACCCTTTTTGGATGGGACAGCTCACCTCTAAAGAAGAGCCCTCAAAGAATGATGGGGGGAGAGGATCAAAGTCCAGGCCACAGGAAAGAAGAGCTATAATACATTTTATATTAAAACTTGAACACTGAATTGATACTGTGTGATTTTCTTAAAATAAAATAGCTTAGTTTTAAAAAGAACCTTTAGAAGGACTACTTTGTGCAAAAATCTTTCTTCACTTGACTCAGATTTTTCTAAATATCTCTACATTTCACATCTTTCCAGTGAATTGTTTTCTCTCGTATTTCTTGAGCCTTCCTGTGAGATTTAGCATATCATCTTTCTATTCTTATTGAACACTTTATATACTAACAGAAGCCCCCTCCAGGAAATGCATAAAACAATTTTTGATGTTAGGAACTATTATTCTGAAAGGAGTGGGAGGAAAATCAGGGGAAAAGAACAAGCAAACACTTTAATTACACCCTTATTCTCTAGTATTCTTTGTTAAGAAGTTAGCTAGCTTTAAGAACTATCCATTAGCAATAACTTCTATCAAAAAAAAAACTAAAATGAATATTGCCTTTGTGTATAATTGATCTTCTTTCTTTGGAAACTTGATGAATCTTGCTTATTACTCTCTTCAGTTAGCATGTATCTTATTACCAATCATCAGTCATTTTAAGTAATAGCAATTCTTTGGGTTTTTTTTTTTGCTAAGTTTTCTAATTATGTTTAGTCAGATAGAATTCTAATTTCTCTAAATGTCTTTTTCTTTCTAAATATGTATGAAAATTTAAGCTCATCTAAGCTTTGAATAAAACATTCCCTTAGTCTTCTAATAGACCAATAAAAGAGGTGAGACTACTCCCTGGTTTATGTCAAAAATAACATAAATCATTTATTTTGTTAAATCTAAAAGATGTTTATAAGAAACAACATTGTTTCATATTATTTTCCTAAGAAAGAACAGAATTTTTAACTAAGTCATTACATGCCAATTTTAGAAAAAAAATTCTGTTAACAATATTTTGACCAAAAATGAGTAGAATGCTGGGACATGTGATTTGCAGATGGATGTTCTGACTTTGATCCCCAAGCACCACATTATGCCCTGAAAAATAAATATAGTGGCCTCCACACCTCCCTAGGCATAGCCCCAAATCCCCTTCTCCAAAAAAAGAGAAAGTAAACTTGTTGCCAAATGGGTAAGAAGCATTTGTTTGCTTTGTTCTTCCAAGGTTTTTGTAAGATAACAAGGCTAATTTATGTGTTAACATTTTCTTTATTCATTATTTAATGCCTCATATGAAATGAAATTGATTTCCTGTGTGACAACACAGGGTTCCCCTGTTTTAGTCACTAATAATTTTTACTATGATTTGAGATGTTTTAAAGGGCAGGGGTTCTCGATAATTGTAGATTTATAAAGTGTGTGGCAATCTGTGTTTCCTCTATCACATCCCAAAATGTTTGTTGCCCTTGCATGCTGGCATTGTTACTCCACAGACCCCTGCAGCTCTGCTGTTATTGTCTTAGATCTTCTTCATAGGCAGTTGATAATGGGGCAATTTGTGGAACTTAGGGCAACCTCACTGCAAGTGTTTGGGGTTTGATGGATCACTTGTCTAATCTTCTGTCTTTAAAGAAAAATTCTCAGTTTCATCCAACCCGGTACCAGTAGGTCTCTGGCAGTATTGCATATCCATAGCACACAACTCCAATCTACACAAACTTACATTCCTGTCTCTTCTCCCTTTGCAGCTCTATCACCCCAGTTCCTCATTTTTTGATGTCACTTTTCCCCCAAAATTTTGTACATTCAATCCTTGCCTCAACCTCTTTTCATGGGACTCAAACTAAAATATGAGGATCTTGAAAAATCAGAGCCATCTCTATTTGCCAGATGACTAGTCACATCTGTTGAAAAATTTGGAAGCAATTGGAATTTATTTCATTTTTTGATGTTTGATGTTTGAAAATAATAAAAAGTTACCCTTTAGGTGTTTTTTATTCTGGGGACATGCAACCCAAATAAAACTCTGTTTACATCTGAGAATAATGCATGCTGCCAGCTCCTCCCTCTTTATCTGTCAGTTTTCTTTCTTTCCCTTTATACAATGAGAGTACCAGCTCTGTGGCATTTCAGGATGGAGCAGTATGACTTCACAGCCTCTGTTCTGAATATTATTTTCACAGCCTTTAGATCATCTTATTGTTTAAGTCAATTTATAAATGGTAATTGGTCAACATCAAAATTCTGTTCCAACTATTGAGACAGCTTTGCTGTTCCATACATCCTTTATTCATCCATACCCTATCCTCACATAAAGCATGCCCTTCCAAGCTTTTTCAACAATTGATAAACAATTGATAAACCTAATTACCAGTCCTTCTGAAAGAAATTTTAGAATTTCTTACTAACAGTATCCAAAAAAGATATGAAAGTATATAATTCAAAAATCCAACCTGAGATTTATAGGCTGCTATCAGTCTGTTAAACATAAGTGTTTTTGGCACTTATGAATATATCTGACTGAAAATGCATCTATCTACAGTTCATTTGCTTCTTTCTCAATAATTTCATTTAACCTTACTGCATTTCTCCTAGATACACTATATTAGTTATACTACTAATGGGCTAAAAGTCTGTAACATATAAGTTAGATTTAAGCATAGATAGATAGATAGATAGATAGATAGATAGATAGATAGATAGATAGATAGAGAGATAGTATAATACAAATAGTGTGTTGTGTATAAATGTGAGTATGCCTAAACTATATACTATTTCAATAGGTATATTGTAGTGGTTAAATATTATATAAGGATTTTTTTTTTCATTTTTTTGCTCTTTCTGCATGTCTTTCCTTAATCACCTAAATCTCTCACTGATTATTCTGGTTCTTAGAGACTTTTTCTTCTGTTCTTCCACTCACTATCTCAGCTTTGGTTGATCCCTATGTCAAAACTCTTTTTTGATATGTCCATTTGCCTATATTTCTATATTCTTTTTTAAATATCTTTACTTGAACACCTTGACTACAAATATGATTGTAGTTGTGTTTCAGTGATGTAAAGAACACCCCCCCTTCACTATTGCAACATTCCCATAACCAATGTCCCAAATCTCCTCCTCCCCACCCAACCCTTACCTGTACACTAGACAGGCTTTCCACTTCCCTCATTCATTCATATTATTATTATTGTTATTATTATTATTAAAGTTTTCAGTATAGTTATTTTTCTAACTGCACTCACCACTCTTTGTGGTGAGCTTGATGTCATGAGCTGAATCTTCCAGCCCTCCTCTCTTTGTCTCTGAGAATTATTGCAAAAATGTCTTTCATTTTTCTTAAAACCCATAGATGAGTGAGACTATTCTGCGTCTCTCTCTCTCTCTCCCTCTGACTTATTTCACTCAGCATAATAAATTCCATGTACATCTATGTATAGGAAAATTTCATGACTTCATCTCTCCTGACAGCTGCATAATATTCCATTGTGTATATGTACCACAGTTTTTTTAGCCATTCATCTGTTGAAGGGCATCTTGGTTGTTTCCATAGTCTGGCTATTATAAATAGAGCTGCAATGAATATAGGTGTGAAGAAGGGATTTTTGTATTTTATTTTTGTGTTTCTAGGGTAAATCCCTGGAGTGGTATAGCTGGATCGTATGGGAGCTCAATTTTCAGTTTTTGGAGGAATCTCCATATCACTTTCCATAAAGGTTGGACTAGATGGCATTCCCACCAGCAATGAATAAGAGTTCCTTTCTCTCCTCATCCCTGCCAGCACTGCTTGTTCTCATTTCTTGTGATGTGTGCCAATCTTTGTGGTGTGAGATAGTACCTCATAGTTGTTTTGATTTGCATCTCCCTGATGATTAGTGATGTGGAGCATTTTTTCATGTGCCTTTTGGCCATTTGTATTTCTGTGGCAAAGTGTCTGTTCATTTCTTCTCCCCATTTTTTGATGGGATTAGATTTTTTTTCCTGTAAAGTTCCATCAATGCCTTGTATATTTTGGATATTAGCCCTTTATCTGATGGGTATTGGGTAAATAGTTTCTCCCACTCAGTGGGTGGCTCTTCTATCCTGGGCACTATTTTCTTTGAGGTGCAGAAACTTCTCAGCTTAATATATTCCCATCTGTTTATCTCTGCTTCCACTTGTTTGAAGATTGCTGTTTCCTCCTTAAAGATGACTTTAGTCTCAATGTCATGAGTCTCAATGTCATGGTGTGTTTTACCTGGGCAGTTGTGTGCAATGCAAATGCCCTACCACTGTGCTAGTGCTCTGGCCCCAAGGGCAATAACTTTTAAAAAGTCAAGTTTACTCTTCTTCTCTCTAGGGTCACTTAAACATTTTCAGTTCCTTTTCTCTCTGCTCTTAGCATATTCCAATCACCTATTATTACTAGTAATATTAAGAATTTACATAAAATTGGGGCTGGAGTGATAGAACAACAGCTAGGTGCTTGCCTTGCATAGGCCAACCTGGATTCAATCCTGAAATTGTATGTGGGCCCCAAGCACTACCAGGAGTAATTCTTGAATGTATACCCATGAGTTAACCCTGAGCAATGCCAGTATGATCCAAAAACCTTAAAAAGAAAATATTTTTCGTAAAGCCAAGGTGGTTCTGTTCCCTAAAGGCCAAGAGTTAAAAAAGATTCAATTAAAATGATGTCCTGCAGTAAGGCATCTGCCTTGCATGTGCTAGCCTAAGACTGACAGCAATTCAGTCCCCCGGCATCCCATATGGTCCCCCAAGCCAGGAGCGATTTCTGAGCACATAGCCAGGAGTAACCCCTGAACGTCACTGGGTGTGGCCGAAAAAAAAATGATGTTCTGCTTTGATTCTGATGACTAGATACCTCACTATTCACCACTCGACTGCTATGAAGCCAGGTCCTTCAACTGTTAACTCTCCCATCTTTACATTTCTAAGTTGCAAAAATCTTAAGTTTCAGGGTCATGTTTTAAACATAAAATCATTATTTTTCTTTATTCTTAATTTTGCTTATCTACAAAGGTAGCACCTTAAGACTAGAGGAGAAAGAGTGAGGAGGGGTGAAAAGAAGAAAAATAATAATTCACTACCAAAACCACTCTTTTTTATAATAATAAAAGATGGGGCTTATAGAAACTTCTGTAGGAGGGAGATCAACCATTTGCCTGTCTGGTCCTCTAATAATTAGATAGTTCTGTGCTTAAAATAATCTTTAGGAAATTACTAGAAATGTTTGTTTTGTGTTTAGCAACAAAAATCCTGCCCATTTCTCCTCAATCTTGATTTCTTTCAAAAAAAAAAAAAAACTTCTCCAGTTTTACTTCCTATCAAAAATCGATTTGTCAGTAAAGGAAGGGTGGGAAGGAAAAAAAGCAGGCCCAGAAAATTTCTTTCTTCCACATGGCTCATTGTCTGTCACTAAGAATATCATCGAAGCATTTTAAGCTGTCTGTTCTTTTGCCAGGACTTTAAATAAGTACTAAATCAGAAGATATTTTCTATTTCATGTAGCCAGCCAGTGAGATATTCTTTAACCTGGCAATTAAATACTTCTCTTCGTGGCCCCGTGCTCTCTTCCTCTGCCCTTCAGCACTAGTGTGTAAATCAGTGTCCTCATTATCTGTATCCCCAGATGGAAGCAAGGCACCCAGCCCACATCCCTGCTCTCAGCATATGCCTCCTTTCTCCTCTCTCTGGCCTCAGACTTAGAGCCATGTTTTCTTCCAATACTCTTTCTCTCAGCCCTAAACACTTTCTTAACTGGTATGACAAGGTCTGGACTCTCCATCTTCTTGGTAGTTGGACAAAATGGGAGAAAAATTAGGAAATAATTATACTTGTTTTAGAAAGGAGGGACAAAGTTATGACTCATAAGAGAAAAATGAAACAGAAATGAAAACAGGAATGTGAGATCATTTTTCTCTAGATGGTTGCCAGCAGATTCATCCTATCTTTTCTCATTTCATACTAAAGAAATGAAAAACAATATATGTTAGAAAGCACATTTTTTTCACTACCTTCCTTTTTATTTTTCTTTTGCCCTTGTCGACAATATAACAAATTAGTACTCCACAAACAATTAATTAATAATAAATAAAATATACTGGGCCAGAGAGATAGTACAGCAGATAAATCACTTGCTTTGCATGCAGTTAAACTTGAGTTCAGTTCCCACACCACATATGGTCCCAAAACAAAGAGCCAGGAATAAATCCTGGATGTGACCCACACAGCCAATGGAACCAAAAATAAAAATTAAAAAGTTATTCTGTTGCATTAGGTGGCATATTTTTTATACATCTTTCAGTGTCTCGTATTTAGTTTGCATTTACATTTGATGGTTACTTTCCCCTAATTTTCACCTTAAACTGCTACAAGCTGTCATTCGGTTTGAGAATTTTATTTGAATTTGGCAAATGAGTAAAAATTAGTGACAATCTGTTTAGGAAAATGTGACCAATTTCTCACCCACTCCCTTCCTGTTATTCAGGCCCTGGAAAGTCACTGCAAAGTTAGTGGAGGTTATTCAGGCCTAAGGGATGTTTACCTCAAACATGAGACTTATGATGATGTGCAGCAGAGTTTCTTCCTGGCAGAAACACTGAAGTAAGTAAAAGTTGTTCTAAAAGTATATGGCTGAGGTACCCAGACAGGTCTTCTTTGTTAATGTCTTTATTCTGAACACATTTTAGTAAAAATCAGTTATGACTGCTTTAGAATATCTTTCCACAGGCAAAGGGTATACATAGATGTCTTCCATCATTATAGTACTTCCTCCCTTGTCCATATGGAGTATGTTCCAAAGGCCAGAGCAGTGCACAAGTGGTAAGGCATCTGCCTTGCCCATGCTAGCCTAGGACAGACCATGGTTCAATCCCCCGGTTTCCCATATGGAATTCCATATTTCCAAATGGAATTCCCCTAGGCAAGGAGCAATTTCTGAGCACATAGCCAGGGGTAACCCCTGAGCATCATCGCCTTTGACCCAAAAAACAAAAACAAACAAAAACGTCTAGAGAGAAAACAAACATAGGTAATGTGCCAAATCTTATATGTACATATATATAATTAACTTTTATTTATAAAGTGGACACAGTAAAAGCTTAATACTGATAATTTATTATAAAATGATTAAAACAGTCAACTACAGTAAAAATGATAACTGTACTCCTTCAAAATATCTTACTGCAAGCAATTTTCAAACCACACTTTATCATGGATAACAAACCATGGAAATTCAAAAGAATAAGAGGGAAACAATATATATAATTTTAAGATGTGGAACTTCTTTGTTGTTCAGACCCTAATAGCAAAGCACAAAGTAGCTTCCTTCCCTGCGTTAGAATTTCGTCTCAGAATTTTGCCATTGCCCTTAGTTCTTCATAGTAGGAGACATTGACATGGTTTATGCTGTCTTTATGGTTTCACTGTTTCATATGGTCTCTCAGTCACTATATACTCATTTCTTTTTCAGATATTTGTACTTAATATTCTCAGATGATGATCTTCTTCCACTGGAACATTGGATCTTCAATACGGAGGCACATCTTCTCCCTATACTCTCTGCAAATAAAAAAGAAGTTGAAGTTAATAAAAAATAAAGTCATTTCCTATATTGCTCCATTTCCTTCACTACATACCTTAATGATTCTTTTTCTGGTATTCAGGCATCTGATGAATTTTTATTGATACATATGTGGTGATTCTTAGTTCAAAATTGTTTTGCAGTCTTTTATGTTTATTATCATAGGCCTGGCCTAGATGAGTCTATATTCCTTATTGTAGCATTTATTATTCAGTCAAGGGAGCATAGGTTTTGCATTCTTTCTCTAAACTATTATCTTTAAAGTTTATGAAGGTATAGTATCATTTTTATTAAACTCAATAGAATGATATAACAGTAACCTCTTAATTACACATTTGATTTGACTGCAAAACTTTTTTCTCCTCTATGAGGAGATGATGTCTGCTTTAAGCTGTAATGTTTTGCCATGTTGCAAAAAGCCATAATAATAAATTAAATATTAAAAAAAGCTTTTCCCTTTTTGATTTCATGTTAATCTGGTTTGTCTATTCACCAGAGACAGATCTTATAACTGTGACAGCCTCTTTATGCGGGTCTATCATTATTGATAGAATGTCTTCACTCACATTATAAATCAGATTAGAATGTCATTCCATAAGAATCATCTCATGTTGACCTCATTTCATTGGAATGACAGTGTATGTTTGTTTTTAATTATATTAGCATTTCCTCATTTGAGAATTAGTCCTAAGTTCTTTTTAAATGATCTGTGTCATATCTGAATCATGTATTGGTAAATTTCTTTCACCCTTTACCATACAAGGAAGTGGAAAAGAATTTCAGAGCTCTGCTGTTGCCAAATTACATTTTTTCAAGAGACTTGGTACAACTTTTAGTATATTTGCTTTTTGCTTTTAACTAAATATATGAAAGAATTGGGTTTTTATAAAGAGAATTTTATGAGGTTTTTGTTTTACCCCATCTTTGGTTTTGTTGAGGAACAAATGTGCATTTGTTTCTAAATTTTTCAGATTTAAAAAGGGCTTTTTTAAAAAATAATTTGTTTCTCTTCAGTTTTTAAAAGTAAAATTTTAAGTCTTAAAGCTTTGGCAATGTATCTCTATTCATAATCAGTTGGGAGAAATTGAATAAGCGTTTAAGCTAAATAAGAATACAGTACTTTCTCTGATTCAATTCAGTTTGAAATCTCAGCTTAAGCAAAAACATATATAAATGTACATCCTTATGTACATTGGATCCCAAAACCCCAAAACAGAGCAAAATAGTTCTTCAAAGCGTTCTTCAAATATTTCCTTCAAAATAATTCTTTAAAGGATTGTTCTGAGAATACAAATGGTTTTCCTAGGAATAGATTTAGTGACACTTTGTTGATTTTTTTCCATAATGATTCATATTTTATATGTATTCCCAAAAAAGGGCTAGTTTGGCAAGGCACATATAGAGTTGCAAAGACTTTAGCCATCCGCATTTTCATTAGCCGTGATCTGATTGACCATGAATTAGGGTGAAACATATGAAATCATTGTGGTTTAAAAATATCCAGTGTTTGGCTAAGGATTTAGCTCCGTGATAAAGCACTTGCCTTGCATGAAGGAAGCCTAGGGTATCACTACTAGGTATCACCAAAAAAAAAAGAAAAGGAAAAGAAAGAAACTTTCCAATATCAGCAATTTTAGTACACTTCAACCTAATTTTTTTAAATAATTATTTTCTTAGTGTTGTAATAGTCTTAATTATTTCAGCTCTTGAAAGTATTTTAAAAAATATTCTTTGTATGACCTGCTTTTATTTTTTCATTTTTGACCATTGGGATATATCAAAGAAATTAGTTGATGGAAAAAATATTATTATACCATTATTGCCATGCCACTGTGTTTCTGTAACCCAGAATAAACTTATCCACTCATTTCTCCAGGTCACCTTATGAAATGAATAGATAGTGAGAGTCCTTTTTTCCCAGGACTTTCCCAAGACAAAATACATAAGATTATTGCCAAAATTGGGCATTATGTATTCAGATGGTAATTTTGATATGAATGTCTTTAGACTAAAAATTTAGATTATTTTCTTTACTTTCAATTTGATTTGAAGAGCACAAAGATGATATATATTTCCAGAGAGGATAGTACATTAAAACTATGTTGTATGTACACACACTGATTATAACCTATCTTGTATATCCTGGTGTAAACAAGCAAAAAGATTGTAGTATATATTGCTCTGCCAATGGAAAGAATAAAAAATTTTAAGTAATATAACTTGGATTTTTTTAACATGTGTTTCAAACACCAAAAACGTTAACAAGATAAGATATTTTGGTGATAATATGTACATTTATGATTTCTGATTTGTTTTAGAAAACTGAAGTTTTAAGTAGACATTGTCTTTCATTCATTTCAGCAAGTATGTGAAATTAAGTTTACATATATATTTATATCCTAAAAGATGATTAAAGTAGCACTTAATTTTGTGTTTCTGTATATGTTTGAATATATTTTGTGCAATTAATACTACACATGTAAGTTGTAGGTACAAAAAAAGACTCTTTTATATGTATTGCACATTCTTCACATTTTGGTTTGTACATAATACCATCCTGTCATTTCAAACTTTATATAAATCTCAACTGTTATGAGAAGCATAATAGATATTGACAAAGTTTTTAAAAACTATATTTGTAAAATTTCTCTATTGTGAATAAAGCCTTTTCATATATCTCCTCATTTGTTACGTTTTGCTCCTTTTAAGGAAAGTGCACAGTTGCAGTGGAAATATTTTAATTCTAAAGGTGATTTCCTACCACAGTCAGAGAATTCCCGACAAGAAGTTGTAAATAGTTGATATTAGTTAAGTTTTTCTAATTGGTCTGCACAGTCATTACAGAGAATGTTACCTGTCTAATTTGAATTAGATCAAAGATCTTTGGATTGGGCTGAAAGCAATTGTTAGAAGAAACCATCAGGCAAATGGTAGCTTGTGCATTCTTCCAGACCATAAAGAATGATGATTATGGGCTTTTTCCAGAAGATAGAATTAGTAACTGGTTCCAGGTTGCAGAAAATTGCATGATTTTATTGTTTCTTGCAGGTGCATAGTATTCTATTGTGTAAATATACCAGGATTTCATAATCCATTCATCTAAATGTCATTGCTTAGCTATTGTACAAAGTAATGAATGAATGACTATGTAAGCAATGAATAATGGTGTGTATATGTCCTTTTGAATGAATTTTTTAAGTTTGGAGTTGATACCGAACAGTGGAATTGCTGGGTTATATGGAACCTTCAATACCATTTCTGCAGGGGTTGAACCAGACAATGTTCCCATCATCAGTGGATGAGAGTTCCTTTTTCAACACAGTGTTTCTACTGTTCTTGATATGTGCCATTCTCACTGGTTTGAAATGATATCACAATATCTTGTTTTGGATTTCCCTAATGATAAGGGATGCAGAGCATGATTTCATGTACCTATTGGTCATATGCTTGTATTCTAAGAAGTGTCTGTTCATTTTCTCTCCCCATTTTATGATAGGGTTTTTGAATTTTTGTTGTTGTTGATCTTTGTGAGTATTGTATATATCTTGTATGTCAAGCCTTTATCAGACATGTTGAGTGTGATTATTTTTTCCATTCAGTTTTAGCCTTTTAGTTTTTTAGTTCCATCTTTTAGTTTTAGCCTATGTTCCTTTTACCATACAGAAACCCTTTAATTTGATGTAGTCCCATTTGTTTATTTTAATTTTGTTGCCTTTGCCAGTGTATCCCATCAGTGAAGATGACTCTGAACCTTGAAATACTCTGCATATATTTTTCTCAATGTACTTTATAGTTTCCAGTCAGATCTCAAAGTCTCTCATCCACTTTGAATTGACTTTATGTAAGATGTGAGCTATGGATCAAGCTTTTTTTTATGCAGTCATATAGTTTTCCCAGCATTAATTGAAGAGGCTATTGTTAATCCACTTTATATTCTCAGATCTTTTATCAAAATTTCACTGTATACAGATATGAGATTTTGTTCTTGGGTATTTGATACCAATTGATCAGAGAGCCTATCATTATTCCAGTATCAGGCACTGATACTGGCCACTATAATTTTATAATACAGTTCCAAATTAGATAATAAGATAACCTCCACATTTCTTGTTTTTAAATATGACTGGCTATATTAGTGGCTCTTCTGATTCCATACAGACTTTATTATTGACTTTTCTAGATCCTTGAAAAATAATGTCTGAATTTCAATGGGGTTTATTGAATCTATATAATAACTTAGGTATGTCACTTTAACAATATTAATTCTTCCAATCTGTGCGCATGCAATCATTTTCCATTTTATGAAATCATCTATCTCTTTATTAAGTAATTTAAAGTTAACATGTGTATATCCCTCAAGTCCTTTGCTAACTTGATTCCTAGATACTTGATGTTTTGAGATACTATTTTAAATAGGACATGCTCTTTAATGTCTTTCTCTTCTTATTCATTTTTTGTCTATAAGAATACAATCAATTTTTGTGTTTTGATCTTGTAAATGGCTACTTTGTTAGATGGATTTACTGTTTCTAGGAGCATTTTTGTGGACTCTTTTGGGTTCTCAATATTACTGTGTCATTTGAAAATAGTGTTGATTTGATTACTTATTTTCAATTTGGATCTATGTTTGTTTTGTAGTTGGTGTTTTTTGGTTTGGTTTTTTGAGTGATGCTTATTTGTTTGTTTAGGGGCCACATCCAGAAGCACTTCAGACTTACTTCATTTCTCTGTTCTCAGGAATCAGTCCTACTGGACGTGGGGGACGATATGGAATACCTAGGATTAAATCCCAGTCGGTCACCTGCAGTCAAATGACCTACATGTGTGCTATTGCTCCGGCTTCCAGTTTTGGTGGGGAGGATTTTGCCGGATTGCTAGAGCCAGGACTTCTAATAAATATATTAAATAAATGTGGAGTGAGTGGATATACTTGCTTTATGCCTGATCTCAAAAGAAATTCTTTCAGTTTTTCACTTATATAAGAATGATACAGATGGGGACAGAGCGATATAGCACAGGGTGTTTGCCTTGCAAGTGGTTGACCCTGATTTATTCACTAGCATCTTATATGGTCCCCTGAGCACTGACCAGGAATTACTCCTGAGGGCAGAGCCAGGAATAATCCTTGAGCACTGCCAGATGTGGTCCAAAAACAAAAAAAGAAAAATGATAACTTATTGTGAGTTTGCTATAGATGGCTGTTACTATCTTTAGGAAAGTTTCAGATACCTAATTTGTTGAGAGTCTATCATTGGATCTTGTAAAAGACTTTCTCAGCATCAATTTATCACATGATTCTTATCTTTCATTTTATAAATGTCAAGTATTATGTTTGTTAATTTACATATATTGAAACATCTTTACATCTCTGGTGTGAATCCCACCTGGTTGGAGTTGAGGAGTATGATTATTTTTTAATATGTTGATAGATTCAGTTAGCTAAGATTTTTCAAAGGATTTTTGCATTGATGTTCATCAGGAATATTGATCTGTAATTTTCTTTTCTGAAAATGTCTCTGTTTTCTTTAGTTGTTAGTGTAATATTAGCTTGATAAAAGATGTTTAAAAAATCAGGTCATTTTCATAATGGGGCTCCCAAGAAATGCTGGAGTTTTATGGGAATAGGACCACTCATAAATTTCTCACCTAGGCTAGTAGTTCAATGCTAGGGCTGAGGGTATAATGTTACTTAAGTACTGAATTGACAGGGATCACCAGATAAATCCCTGCTGTGCTCAGGGGCTTCTAACTCTACTCCTGAAGATTCTCTTTTTGTTTCTTTGTTTGTTACATTATCTTTAATTAAGCACCCTGATTATAAACATGATTGTAGTTGGGTTTCAGTCACAAAAAGAACAATTTCCTTCACCAGTGCAACACTCCATCACCAATGTGCCAAATCTCCCTCCACCCCTCCAACTTACATTTGAAACAGGCATTCTACTTCCCTCATTAACATTGTCACCATAGTTGTCAGTGTAGTTATTTCTCTAACTGCACTCACCACTCTTTGTACTGAGTTTCATATTGTGAGCCAGTCTTTCCAGCCCTCATCTCTATTGTCTCTGACATTGTTACAATAATGTCTTTTCTTTTTCTTAAAACCCATAGATGAGTGAGATTATTCTATGTCTATCTCCCTCCCTCTGACTTATTTCAGTCAGCATAATAGATTCGATTCCATGTACATCCATGTATAGAAAAATTTCGTGACTTCATCTCTCCTGACGGCTGCATAATATTCCACTGTGTATATGTAAAAGAGTGTCTTTAGCCATTCGTCTGTTGAAGGGCATCTGGGTTGTTTCCAGAGTCTGGCTATTGTAAATAGTGCTGTAATGAATATAGGTGTGAAGAAGGGATTTTTGTATTGCATTTTTATGTTCTAAGGCTATATCCCTAGGAGTGGTATAGCTGGATTATATTTCCAGTTTTTTTAAATATAATTTTTATTTTAATTATAGTGGCTTACATATCATTCACAGTAATATTTCAGGTACATATTTACATTGAATCAGGGGAATTCCCACCACCGAATTGTCCTCAGACAACCGCTCCCATCCTGCCTCCCATCTTCCACTCTCCCCCCCAGGGGCTGCTAGAATGTGTGGTCCCTTTTGTGTCTAGTTTATTACTTAGTGGTCTTATAACTGTTTGGTCTTAGTGCCTCCATAACTGGCCCCTCTAATTGGGAGGCGGGACTAGAAAGTTCAAGTTATGTGGTTTTGTTTGAGGAAGAGAAAGGTAATATAATGGGGTAAAAATCGACTATGCCAACTATGAGCAGAGTCATTCTAGAGGCTCTCATCCTTGGTTTGAGGGACAAAGGGAAAAAGAAGAAGGTGAGACACCACAACAGTTCAAAAAGAGGAATCAAATAAGATATCCAGTGAGCACAGCAGCAATAAAAATATGCACCACATAGTTGCCATGGTCTTGAGATAGGAAATATGACAGGGCGCAAAGAGGAAGAAGAGAAAAGAATATTTTATATATTTTAAAATATATAATTAAAAATTGGACAACTACTTCAATATCTACCCCAAAACAAAGAAATCAACAAAAAAAGATTAAAATATAATAAATTAAAATAAAAATTAAGAAAAGAAGGATTATTTAGTGGATTTTTATCTCTCCCCCCACCCCTGCATAGGCACAGTAAATATTTGGGTCATCCGAAGCGGGAATCCCCTTGGCCTAAGAAATACAGGGTTTCTCTACACTTGGAATATATTGTCATGGGATTATTTATAGACTTCTTTCACGTTCATTTACTCTCCCCTTGGTGTTTTTGTGCCGTATGGAAGACTTCTGCTCCGATCTGGATCATAAAAACAGACCTCTAAATCTAGAAGTCTTAGTCTGTGCACAGGTCAAGGAGTGGAACTTATGATGAAGACTTTCTTTGTGATTTTAGAAGTTCTGTTTCCTCAATGTCATTTTAATCTGTCTTCTGTGGTTAGTGTTCTTGGCCCTTGCGCTGAAACGCGGATGGAGCCTGGGATATCGTCTTTCGTTATGTTTCCAGAAGACCTGTTCAGTTGTAATTGCCTCAGTCAGGACTCTGGAATTGGACGTCATGATTGTTATGCAGGACGTAGACCAAACCCTAGACTAGGGCTTTCTTATTGGTCCCAGAATGCATACTGCCCAGTCATGGTTCTATCAGCCGGTCATCTCTAGGTCACGTTCTTGGCTTTTGCACAACCCATAGTGTGGTAAGTCTTCTGATTTTGTTTTATCATTAGTTGGTAAGGTAGGATAACCTATTCTTATGTCCATTTGTCCCCAAATTTCTCGTTGTCAGAATATCTTTTAGAACTGACACATGTTGGAGATCAAGTAGTATTCAGGATGTTCCAGATGGACTTTGGTTCCTGTAGCTATTGTGAAGAACTGTGTCGATTCTATATCTGGGGTTCAGGATTCAAGTCTGGATGGTCAGTGTATAATGTTCTGGCATCTAAGATGGATCCACATGACATATTTTCAAGGTGGGAGACTCCCCTGTATTGTAAATAAGTATGAGTTCTTATCCTTAGTAGATAAGAGCTTGTTTATATACATGGGATTTCTCCTTTTTTAGTGTGCCTTTGCAGGAAGAAATGGTGCCTCATTATATTGCCGGTGCATTTGGGGGTGAAAAGAACAGAGAAACAAGTCACACACCCAAAAAACATAAAAATAGAAATAAAAAATATATATTTGCTCACATATGTGTAATGAAAAATGATGTTAAGTAAAATGAAATAAAAAATAAAGAGGTAGTGTTATACAGGTCTTATACTTATAATGGAAGTATAGGTTTCCCCATTGCCTTTTGAGATTTTCTTGTGTGGTGTGGGTTTCCAGGCACCTTTTCATCGTATACCCTAACCTTCCTGAGATTGGTAAAAGATTTGAGGGGGGGACATTTGTAAAGTTCTTGCATTGGGAGTTCTTTTAGGGCTAAGTCCGGTATCCAGCAACAGTCCACGTTAGGATAAGTTGGTAGGGAGAGCCACACAGCATGAATCAGTAGGGGTGTTGGTTGTCTTTTCCTGCCGGGGACGAGGTGTGGGTTTTGAGTGGATGTCCCTTTGCTCGGGTGCTGTGTACTGGTTCGTTGGGGTAGGAGGTCAGTCTTGATGCCTAATAGATTAAGAACTGAGGGTGAAGAGTTTTAATAAGTTGGAAAATCTGGATGGGATTGAGGGGTGAAGGGGTAGTTGGATTCCTGAAAAGGGGATAGGGGAGAGCATTTGGAAGGGGCAGAAAGGAAGAAAGGGGAAAATAAGATTAAATAGAGAAAAAAATGGAAAAGGGAGTAGTGAGAAGAGAGGTGAAAAGAGCGGGGGCATGTCATTTTGCTTGAATATGTTTGATGAGTAGGCCCCGTAGTATAAGTCTACAGGTTCCCGTTGCTGCTTCGGTGGTCTGGCTAGTCACATGCTTCAGGTCCTAAAAGAAGGTATGCCCTAGAGATAAAGGGTGTGTTAAAAAGTTTTGTCCAGACAATTTTGTAACACAACCTGAGTATGGTATCTTGTATGGCTTAGCTCTGAGATGCCATCTTAGGTTGTCCATCCTTTGTATCCAAGAATGCCTGTGGACAGAAAAGCTGTGAGGTTACTTTAAATATATTAAGCTTAAGGAATTAACATCTATTATTTTGAAATACTTCGGTTGTAGTCAGTGATTTCCCGTGGTAGTCTTTACCTGTAACTCTGTATAAGATCCCTAGGAGATAATTATGAGCCTTTGCAGTAACAGACTGATTACATATCTGTACTCACGCTACGCTGCTGTTTCTGCAGTTGCTGGTTTCTTTATAGTTTAATGTGTGGTCCAGAGTTTATGATGTTCCTCTTTCATGTGTTTTGGGCACATCTGCCCAGTATATGTGTGGTATTACAGTGTTTGGAGTTTCTACCCTGTTAAGTCCTGTTATTTGATCTTTGAATATTAGTTGTATATATGGTGTAGTTTCTAGGTGCCTCAGAATAGTGCTATCATTCTGTGTTTATCTTTCATCTTCTGACTTACTTCGTTTAACGTAATATGTTCTAGGTCCATCCATGTTGCTGCAAAGTCTGTGATTGAATCATTTCTTACTGCCATGTAGTATTCCATTGTGTATAGATACCACATCTTAATGGTCCACTCATCTGTTGTTGGGCAACGAGGTTGGTTCCAATACTTGGCTATTATACTGAGTGCTGCGATAAATAGTGGGGTGCACACATATTTTGAGATGAATGTCCTTCCGGCTTGGGGGTATATACCCAGTAGAGCAATTGCTGGGTCAAATGGCAGCTCAATTCTGAGTTCCTTGAGCACTCTCCAGACTGTTCTCCATAGGGGTTGGACTAGGGGGCATTTCCACCAGCAGTGGATGAGAGTGCCTTTCATACCACAACCCCGCCAACAGAGATTGTTTTCATTATTTTTGATGTGGGCTATTCTTACTGCTGTAAGGTGGTACCTCATTGTTGTCTTGATTTGGATTTCCCTAATGATGAGTGAAGGTGAACATGTTTTCATGTGTGTGCTGGCCATCTTTTGATCTTCTTCAGTGAAGTGTCTTTTCATTTCATCTCCCCATTTTTCTATGGCTTTATTTTTGTTTTGTGGAGCTCATCTTTCTGAGTGCTTTGTATATTCTGGATATCAGCCCTTTATCGGACATGTTGAGTACAAAGATTTTTTCCCATTTAGTTAGCTGCCTTCCTGTGTTGAGTATGGTTTCTTTTGCCATGCAGAAGCTTTTTAGTTTGGTGTAGTTCCATTTGTTTATGTTTGATGCTAAAGTTCTTGCCATTGGCAATCTATCGTCAAAGACTTTTTTGATATATAGGCTTCGAGTATTCCGCCTATTTTTTTCTTAATAAACTTTATGGTTTTGAGGTCTTTGATCAATTTTGAGTTGACTTTTGTATATGGGGTGAGGTATGGGTCAATTTTCAATTTCTTACTGGTTTTCCAGTTGTACCAACACCATTTGTTGAAAAGACTTTCTTTGTCCCATTTCAAGTTCTTGGCTCTTTTGTCAAATATTAGTTGACTATATGTCTGGGGGATTATGTCTGGAAATTCTGTTCTAACCCACTGGTCTGAGGCTCTGTCTTTGTACCAGTATCATGCCGTTTTGTTTTTTTTTTTGTTTTGTTTTGTTTTTTCTTTTTTTTTTTTAACACCACCCATCACCAGTGCAACATTCCCATCACCAATGTCCCAAGTCTCCCTCCTCCCCACCCGACCCCCGCCTGTACTCTAAACAGGTTCTCAATTTCCCTCATACATTCTCATTATTAGGACAGTTCAAAATGTAGTTATTTATCCAACTAAACTCATCACTCTTTGTGATGAGCTTCCTGAGGTGAGCTGGAACTTCCAGCTCTTTTCTCTTTTGTGTCTGAAAGTTATTATTGCAAGAATGTCTTTCATTTTTCTTAAAACCCATAAATGTGTGAGACCATTCTGCGTTTTTCTCTCTCTCTCTGACTTATTTCACTCAGCATAATAGATTCCGTGTACATCCATGTATAGGAAAAAATCATGACTTCATCTCTCCTGACAGCTGCATAATATTCCATTGTGTATATGTACCACAGTTTCTTTAGCCATTCGTCTGTTGAAGGGCATCTTGGTTGTTTCCAGAGTCTTGCTATGGTAAATAGAGCTGCAATGAATATAGGTGTAATGAAGGGGTTTTTGTATTGTATTTTTGTGTTCCTAGGGTATATTCCTAGGAGTGGTATAGCTGGATCGTATGGGAGCTCGATTTCCAGTTTTTGGAGGAATCTCCATATCGCTTTCCATAAAGGTTGAACTAGACGGCATTCCCACCAGCAGTGGATAAGAGTTCCTTTCTCCCCACATCCCCGCCAACACTGTTTATTCTCATTCTTTGTGATGTGTGCCATTCTCTGGGGTGTGAGGTGGTATCTCATCGTTGTTTTGATTTGCATCTCCCTGATGATTAGTGATGTGGAGCACTTTTTCATGTGTCTTTTGGCCATCTGTATTTCTTCTTTGTCAAAGTGTCTGTTCATTTCTTCTCCCCATTTTTTGATGGGATTAGATTTTTTTTCTTGTGAAGTTCTGTCAGTGCCTTATATATTTTGGAGATTAGCCCCTTATCTGATGGGTATTGGGTGAATAGTTTCTCCCACTCAGTGGGTGGCTCTTGTATCTTGGGCACTATTTCCTTTGAGGTGCAGAAGCTTCTCAGCTTAATATATTCCCATCTGTTAATTTCTGCTTTCACTTGCTTGGAGAGTGCAGTTTCTTCCTTGAAGATGCCTTTAGCCTCAATGTCCTGGAGTGTTTTACCTACGTACTGTTCTATATATCTTATGGTTTTGGGGCTGATATCGAGGTCTTTAATCCATTTGGATTTTACCTTCGTACATGATGTTAGCTGGGGGTCTAAGTTCAATTTTTTGCAAGTGGCTACCCAGTTTTGCCAACACCACTTGTTGAAGAGGCTTTCTTTGTTCCATTTAGGATTTTTTGCTCCTTTATCAAAAATTAGATGATTGTATGTCTGGGGAACATTCTCTGAGTATTCAAGCTTATTCCACTGATCTGAGGGCCTGTCTTTATTCCAATACCATGCTGTTTTGATAACTATTGCTTTGTAGTAAAGTTTAAAGTTGGGGAAAGTAATTCCTCCCATATTCTTTTTCCCAATGATTGCTTTAGCTATTCGAGGGTGTTTATTGTTCCAAATAAATTTCAAAAGTGCCTGGTCCACTTCTTTGAAGAATGTCATGGGTATCTTTAGGGGGATCGCATTAAATCTGTACAGTGCTTTGGGGAGTATTGCCATTTTAATGATGTTAATCCTGCCAATCCATGAGCAGGGTATATGCTTCCATTTCCGCGTGTCCTCTCTTATTTCTTGGAGCAGAGTTTTATAGTTTTCCTTGTATAGGTCCTTCACATTTTTAGTCAAGTTGATTCCAAGATATTTGAGTTTGTGTGACACTATAGTGAATGGAGTTGTTTTCTTAATGTCCATTTCTTCCTTATTAGTATTGGTGTATAGGAAGGCCATTGATTTTTGTGTGTTAATTTTGTAGCCTGCCACCTTGCTATATGAGTCTATTGTTTCTAGAAGCTTTTTGATAGAGTCTTTGGGGTTTTCTAAGTAGAGTATCATGTCATCTGCAAACAGTGAGAGCTTGACTTCTTCCTTTCCTATCTGGATTCCCTTGATATCCTTTTCTTGCCTAATCGCTATAGCGAGTACTTCCAGTGCTATGTTGAATAGGAGTGGTGAGAGAGGACAGCCTTGTCTTGTGCCAGAATTTAGAGGAAAGGCTTTCAGTTTTTCTCCATTGAGGACAATATTTGCCTCTGGCTTGTGGTAGATGGCCTTAACTATATTGAGAAAGGTTCCCTCCATTCCCATCTTGCTGAGAGTTTTGATCAAGAATGGGTGTTGGACCTTGTCAAATGCTTTCTCTGCGTCGATTGATATGATCATGTGATTTTTATTTTTCTTGCTGTTGATGTTGTGTATTATGTTGATAGATTTACGGATGTTAAACCAGCCTTGCATTCCTGGAATGAAACCTACTTGATCGTAGTGGATGATCTTCTTAATGAGGCATTGAATCCTATTTGCCAGGATTTTGTTGAAGATCTTTGCATCTGCATTCATCAGCGATATTGGTCTGTAATTTTCTTTTTTCGTAGCATCTCTGTCTGGTTTAGGTATCAAGGTAATGTTGGCTTCATAAAAGCTATTTGGAAGTTTTCCTGTTTTTTCAATTTCATGAAAGAGTCTTGCCAGGATTGGTAGTAGTTCCTCTTGAAAGGTTTGAAAGAATTCATTAGTAAATCCATCTGGGCCTGGGCTTTTGTTTTTGGGCAGACATTTGATTACTTTCTTAATTTCCTCAATAGTAATGGGTGTGTTTAGATATGCTACATCCTCTTCATTCAATCGTGGAAGATTATAAGATTCCAAAAATTTATCCATTTCTGCCAGGTTTTCATTTTTAGTGGCATAGAGTTTCTCAAAGTAGTTTCTGATTACCCTTTGAATCTCTACCATATCAGTAGTGATCTCTCCTTTTTCATTCCTAATACGAGTTATCAAGTTTCTCTCTCTTTCTTTCTTTGTTAGTTTTGCCAGTGGTCTATCAATCTTGTTTATTTTTTCAAAGAACCAACTTCTGCTTTCGTTGATCTTTTGGATGGTTTTTCTGGTTTCCACTTCATTGATTTCTGCTCTCAGCTTTGTTATTTCCTTCTGCCTCCCTATTTTTGGATCCTTTTGTTGAGCACTTTCTAATTCTATGAGCTGCGTCATTAAGCTATTCAGGTATGCCCCTTCTTCTTTCCTGATGTGTGCTTGCAAAGCTATAAATTTTCCTCTCAGTACTGCTTTTGCTGTGTCCCATAGGTTCTGATAAATTGTTTCTCCATTGTCATTTGTTTTCAGGAAGGTTTTGATTTCCTCTTTGATTTCATCTCGGACCCACTGATTATTCAGTATGAGGCTATTTAACTTCCAGGTGTTAAAATTTTTCTTCTGTGTCCCTTTGTAGTTTATATATAATTTCAGGGCTTTGTGGTCAGCAAAGGCAGCCTGCAAAATTTCTATCCTCTTGATATTATGGAGATATGTTTTGTGTGCTAACATGTAGTCTTTCCTAGAGAATGTCCCATGTACATTAGAGAAAAATGTGTATCCAGGCCTCTGGGGGTGGAGTGTCCTGTATATATCTACTAGGCCTCTTACTTCCATTTCTCTCCTCAGGTCTAGTATATTCTTGTTGGGTTTCAGTCTGGTTGACCTGTCTAGTGTTGACAATGCCGTGTTGAGGTCTCCCACAATTATTGTGTTGTTATTGATATTATTTTTCAGATTTGTCAACAGTTGTATTAAATATTTTGCTGGCCCCTCATTCGGTGCATATATGTTTAGGAGGGTGATTTCTTCCTGCTGTACATATCCCTTGATTAATACAAAATGTCCATCTTTGTCCCTTACTACTTTCCTAAGTATAAAGTTTGCATCATCTGATATTAATATGGCCACTCCTGCTTTTTTTTGGGTGTTGTTTGCTTGGATGATTTTCCTCCAGCCTTTTATTTTGAGTCTATGTTTGTTCTGACTATTCAGGTGCGTTTCTTGTAGGCAGCAGAAGGTTGGATTGAGTTTTTTGATCCATTTAGCCACTCTGTGTCTCTTAACTGGTGCATTTAGTCCATTGACATTGAGAGAAAGAATTGTCCTGGGAGTTAGTGCCATCTTTATATTAAAGTTTGGTGTGTCTGTTGGTAAGCCTTGTCTTTATGCCGTTCAGTTTTTCTTTTAAGAATGGTTTTGAGTCTGTGAAGTTTTTGAGCTGTTGTTTGTCTGTGAAACTATGTATTGTTCCTTCAAACCTAAAAGTGAGTTTTGCTGGGTGCAGTATTCTAGGCGAAGCATTTATTTCATTGAGTTTTGTCACTATGTCCCACCACTGCCTTCTGGCCTTGAGTGTTTCTGGTGACAGGTCTGCAGTAAATCTCAAAGATGTTCCCTTAAATGTAATTTCTCTTTTCGATCTTGCTGCTTTCAGAATTCTGTCTCTATCTATGGGATTCGTCATTGTGACTAGGATGTGTCTTGGGGTGTTTTTTCTGGGGTCTCTTTTAGTTGGCACTCTTCGGGCATGCAGGATTTGATCACATGTATTCATTATCTCTGGTAGTTTCTCTTTAATGATGTTCTTGACTGTTGATTCTTCCCGGAGATTTTCTTTCTGAGTCTCTGGGACTCCAATGATTCTTAAGTTGTTTCTGTTGAGCTTATCATAGACTTCTATTTTCATCTGTTCCCATTCTTTGAGTAATTTTTCCATTGTTTGATCATTTGCTTTGAGGCTTTTTTCCAATTTCTTCTGCTGTATGTAATTGTTATGTATCTCATCTTCCAGTGTACTGATTCTATCCTCAGCTGCTGTTAACCTGTGGGAAATCTCAAACATGTTTTTCTTCAATTCATCTACTGAGTTTCTCAGACCTGTTATTTGATCTGAAATTTCCGTTTGGAGTTTTCTCATTTCTATCTTCATATTCTCCTGATTCTTTTTAGTTTTCTCTTCTATACTTTGTTTGAGTTCTTTGAACATGTTCCATATTGCAACTCTAAACTCCTTATCTGAGAGACTGACTAGGTGGTTGATCATGTTCAAGTCATCAGAGTTGCCATCTTCATTCTCTATGTTTGGCACTGGCCCATGTTGTTTCCCCATTGTCACACTAGTACTGCGTGTTTTTCTACGTGTTGTGATTGTATTCATTGGCTAAATGCTGTGCACCGTCGCGAAGGGGAGCGGAGCAACCGTGCTCCTCTGGCTTCTCCCTTTCTGTGCGTGTCGACTCACCTCCACGGAAGGCTCACAGGAAGGCAGGCTGGCAGATGGGCCGCACCCAGGATAAAATCAGGCCAAAAATGCAGGACAGCAGAGTAGAGAGGCAGAAGGGTGCTGGCATCTGAGATCCAGCGAAGTTCAGTGACTCCTCCCTTTCTGGGCCTGTCGACTCACCTCCACGGAAGGCTCACGGGAAGGCAGACTCCCCGGAAAGTTCACAGGAAGGCAGGCTGGCTGATGAGCCGCACCAAGGGTGAAATCAGGCCGAAAATGCAGGACAGCAGAGTGTATCATGCCGTTTTGATCACTATGGCTTTATAGTATAGCTTCAGGTTAGGTAGCGAGATGCCACCCAGCTTCTTGTTTTTTAGTATGTGTTTGGCTATCCTGGGTCTTTTGTGGTTCCAGATGAATTTTATGATTGATTGTTCTAAGTCTTTAAAGAATGATGTCTGAATTTGGATGGGAATTGCATTAAATCTATATAGGAGTTTGGGTAGGATGGCCATTTTGACTATATTGATTCTACCTAACCATGAACGTGGGATGTTCTTCCATTTCCTTAGATCCTCTTCAATTTCTTTCTGAAGTGTCTTGAAGTTTCCCTGGTATAAGTCCTTCACTTCCCTTGTAAGATTTATCCCTAGGTATTTAATGTTTTTTGTTACTATTTTAAATGGAATTGAATTCTTAATCTCTCTCTCCTCTACTTCATTATTTGTGTAGAGAAATGCTACTGTCTTTTGTGTATTCAGATTGTAGCCAGCCACTTTGCTGTATTGGTTAATTATTTCTAGAAGTTTTACTGTGTACTCTTTAGGGTTTTCTATGTATATCATCATATCATCTGCATAGAGGGATAATTTGAATTCATCTTTCCTAATTTGGATTCCTTTGATTCCCTTCTCTTGTCGGATTGCTATTGCTAGGACTTCTAAGATTATATTAAATAAGAGTGGAGATAGTGGACAGCCTTGCCTAGTTCCTGACCTTAGTGGAAATGTTTTCAGTTTTTCACCATTGAGGATAATGTTGGCTGTGGGCTTTTCATAGATAGCTGTAACTATCTTGAGAAAGGTTCCTTCTAACCCTATTTTGCTGAGTGTTTTCAACATGAATGGGTGTTGAATTATGTCAAACGCTTTCTCTGCATTGATTGATATGATCATGTGGTTCTGTTTTTCTTGTTGTTAATGTGGTGTATAATGTTGACTGATTTACGTATGTTGAACCAAACTTGCATCCCTGGGATGAAACCCACTTGGTCATGGTGTATAATCTTTCTGATGTAGTGCTGGATTTGGTTTGCTAAAATTTTGTTGAGAATTTTTGCATCTATGTTCATTAGGGAGATTGGTCTGTAGTTTTCTTTCTTGGAGCTGTCCTTGCCGTCTTTGGGAATGAGTGTGATATTAGCCTCATAAAAGGAGTTGGGGAGGGTTCCTGTCTTTTCTATGGTTTGGAAGAGCCTGTGGATCAATGGTAGTAAGTCTTCTCGAAATGTTTGATAGAATTCACCTGTAAAACCATCTGGACCTGGACTTTTGTTCTTAGGAAGTTTCTTAATTACATCTTTGATTTCCTCTAAAGTGATTGACCTGTTTAGATTTTCTAGATCTTCAGATTCCAGTCTTGGTAGCTGGTATTTTTCCAAGAATCTGTCGATTTCTGCTGGGTTCTCTAGCCTAACTGAGTATAGTTGTTCATAATATGACCTCATGATATGTTGTATTTCTTGGGGTTCTGTTGTAATCTCTCCCCTTTCATTTGTGATTCTATTAATTTGGGTGATTTTCCTCTTTTTTTTGGTGAGTCTTGCCAGTGGTTTGTCTATCTTGTTTATTTTTTCAAAAAACCAACTCCTGGATTCATTGATTTTTTTTTGTATTGTTTTCTTGGTTTCTATGTTGTTTATTTCTGCTCTGGTTTTTATTATTTCTTGACTTCTGGTTATGGTTGGATTTCTTTGCTGCAGTTGTTCCAGTTCCTTAAGGTGATCCTTTAAATTGTTGATTTTGTTATTTTCCTCTTTTCTGACATAAGCCTCTATTGCTATGAGTTTCCCCCTAATTACTGCATTCACTGTGTCCCACAAGTTTTGACAAGTTGTCTCTTCATTATTGTTTGTCTCAAGGAATCTTTTTCTTTCTTCCTTGAGTTGCTTTTTGATCCAACTCTTGTTGAGTAGCATGTTGTTTAATCTCCAGGTGTTTCATTTTCTCCATTGTTTCTTCTTACAATCAATTTTGACCTCTGTTGAATATTGATCTGATAGGGTGCTTCTGATGATCCTTACACTTGTGGTTTTATATAAGTTAGATTTATATCTTATGGCATGATCTATTCTGGAGAAGGTTCCGTGTGGGCTTGAGAAGAATGTGTATTCTGCTTTTGGGGGATGGAGGGCCCTATATAAATCTACTAGCCCTAGATCTTCTAAATTTTCATTTAGGGCTCTTATTACTTTGCTATTTTTCTGCCTGCTGGATCTATCCAGTGGTGATAGTGGAGTATTGAGATCCCCTACTCCTAACACATTTCCCTTCATGTGTTTCTCCAGGTTTCTGAGTTATTGCCTCACATATTTTGCTGAGTCTACATTAGGTGCATAAATATTGACCACGGTTAGTACTTCTTGATCTATTGTTCCCCTGATCAGTATATTGTGACCTTCCTTGTCTCTGATCACTTTCTAGAGGTTTAATGCAATTTGTTCTGTTATTAGGATGGCCGTCCCTGCTCTTTTTTGTTTTACATTGGCCTGAATAATTGATTTCCATCCTTTTATTCTAAGTCTGTGCCTGTCCTGCATTAGTAGATGTGTTTCTTGCAAGCAGCAGAAGTCTGGTTTATGTTTTCTAATCCAGTTCTCTAGTATATGTCTTTTAATGGGAGAGTTTAGACCATTAACATTTAGGGAGATAATTGACAGAGAGGGCTGTTGTGTAGTTGTGTTGTGTAGGGTTGTTGTTGCTGTTACAATCGGGGATTAGGATTGTGTAATTCATATCTGAATAGGTCATTTAAAATTGGTTTTGTTTGCGCAAATATTGCTAGGTCATTTTTATTTGAGAATGTTTTTAGTCTTCCTTACCATATGAATGAGAGTTTTGCTGGTTATTGGACCCTAGGTTGGAAATTTCTTTCATTCAGTCGTTTAAATATGTCATTCCACTGTCTTCTTGCTTAAATTGTTTCAAATGAGAGATCTGATCTGATTCTTATGTCCCTTCCTTTGTACTTGAGGTTTTTTTCTCCCTTATGGCTTTTAAGAGCTCACCTTTCTGTTTGTTTTTGTTTGTTTGTTTGTTTGTTGTTGTTGTTTGCCATTTGGATTACAATATGTCTTGGTGTTGGCTTATTGGGGTCTATTTTATTAGGGACTCTTTTTACTTCCTGGAATTGCATCAAGGTCTCTTTCCAGAGGGTTGGAAAATTTTCTGTTATTTTTTTCCTGACCACTTATTCTTCCCCTTTCCCTGTTTCCTCCCCTTCTGGTATACCTACAATTCTTAGATTATTTCTTTTGTCTTTGTTTATTAAGTACTGGACTTTCTCTTCCAGTGCTTTACCTTTTATTTCCTTGTTGGTTTCCTGGGCGGTTTTTATTGCAGTTTTTCTTCGAGTTGTTCTATACACTTTACCAGCTGTGAAATTCTACTCATATAGCTTTTTACATTATTTATTATTTTCTTAAATTCCATTTGTATGGAATTTCTCATATTCTGTAGCAATTCTTCTCTTAGTTGGTTGATTTTTTTATCCATGGTTTTCTTGAACTTGCTGGCTAGTGCTTCTTTCATTCATTTACCATGATTTGCTTTTCTTATTTCATGGCTGTTTTCAGATCTTCATCTCTTGGATCTGTTCATTTTGGTGGACTTGGAAACTTGTTTGTGTTTCCTTCCATGTCTCCAGATGTTAGGGTCTTCCTTGGTTTACCCATGCTTCTTTGCAATTCTTGGTGTTGCCTTGTTTGCAGGGCCTTTCGATTAGAGCGCGCTTTTGCCACCTGCCTTGTTTGATATAGGTATTTTTGGTTTGTTTAGTATTTTGCTTCCAGTTTTATGGGCTCTTAATTATTTAAGAAATTTGGGTGTTAGGTCTGAGCTGGCTAGACCTATATGTTGTAGCAGGCGGGGAAAACCCGGCAGGAGGGGCTAGGACCGTTTGCGAGGGCAGGAGGAGACTAGGGCCTTTTGCCGGTCAGCGTGGGTGGGCGGGGCTTCCCTACCTGAAGCAGGCGGGGAAAACCTGGCAGGAGGGAGCTAGGGCCGTTAGCATGGTCCAATTTCCAGTTTTTTGAGGAATCTCCATATTGTTATCCATAAGGGCTGGACTAAATGGCATTCTCACCAGCAGTGAATGAGAGTTTTTTTTTTCTCTCTCCACATTCCTACCAGCACTGAATGTTCTTGTTCTTTCTCTTTGTGATGTGTGCCAATCTCTGTGGCCTGAGATGGTACCTCGGTACTTTGCACTTGTTTTAATTTGCATCTCCCTGTTGAATAGTGATGTGGAAAATTTTTTTATATGTCTTTTGACCATTTGTATTTCTTCTTTGAGAAAGTATCTGTTCATTTATTCTCCCCAACTTGATGAAGGTAGATGATTTTTTCTTGTTAAGTTCTGTCAGTACCTTGTGTATTTTTCATATTAACCCTTATCTGATGGTTGAACAGTTTCTCCCATTCTGTGGGTGGCTTTTGAATCCTAGACATTATTTCCTTTGAGGTGCAGAAGTGTCTCAGCTTAATAAAATTCCATCTGTTCATCTCTGCTCCCACTTCTTGCATAGAAATTAAGCAAGAAAAAGGTATCAGTTAGGAAAGGAAGAAATCAAGTGATCTCTGTTTGCAGGTGACATGATACTATATTTAGAAAACCCTAAAGATTATACCAAAAAGCTTCTAGAAGTAAAAGATCCATATAGCAAAGTGACAGGCTACAAAATTAATACGCAAAAATCAATGTTCTTTTTGTACACCAATAATGATGAAATGGACAGTAAAAAACAATCTCATTCACATTAGTGTCACACAAACTCAAATATCTTAGAGTCAACTAAAGATATGAAGGACCTACAAAAAGAAAATTACAAAATCCTGCTTCAAAAGAAACACAAACAAGTGGAGACACAACCCCTGCTCATGGATTGGGAGAATTAACATTAAAATGGAAATACTCCCCAAAAGCATTATACAGATTTAATGCAATCCCTCTAAGGATAACCATGACATTATTCAAAACACTACTGACATTCGTTTGGGATGGCTTCCTGATTCCCTGTACAAGGCTGCTAAAGAAGACCCCAGTAAACTTACTCTCAAAAAGGTTTACCAGCCAGGGGATAGGTAGGCAGTCCCAGCCCAAAAGGTGGTACCAGACTCCTCTGGTTGCTTTAAAAAAGCGTCTTGCATTCCTCACTTCTTGACTTCCTGAACCCTGCATAAGGCTGCTAAGGAAGACCTCAGTAAACTTAATCTTATCAAGGTTTTCTGGCCATATAGGTTGTCACAGCCCACAAGGTGGTACCAGACTCCTGCCAGGTGCTTTTAAAAAGCCTTTGCATTATTCCATTATTGGCTTCCTGGTCCCCTGCATGAGGCTGCTAAGAAAGGTCCCATCAAGCTTAATTCCATCAAGGTTCACTGGCCAGAATACAGCTAATCAGGAAGAACTGTTCCACTTAGCTACGTGGCCCTGTGCATCTCCTAGCCCATGAACCCCACCACAACACACAGTAAAAGCCACACTTTAAGGAAGTCAATGGAGAAAAAGCACAGGAACACCATGCATAAAGAATGTAGATGACAGCTCTGATAACCCAGAAAGTAACAATTACATAGTTAGCTTCTCAGACAAGGAGTTTAGAGTAATAATATGGAGGATGCTCATAGAAATAAAAGAAAGCATAGATCATGCTGAATAAAACACATAGATAGAAATCAGAAAACTTCAAACTGAAATAACAGGACTGAAAAACTAAATGGAAAGCCTTTTCAACAGAGCAGCAGCTGATGACATAATCAATGAGCTGAAAGATGAATGCAGAGCAACTCCACACAACAGAAGAGATTGGAAAGTACTTTAGCACAAGTAATCACACAATGGAAAAAATACTCAAACATGTGAACAAATAAAAATAGAAGTCCTTGGGGCCAGAGAGATAGCATGGAGCTAAGGCACTTGACTTTCATGCAGAAGGATGGTGGTTTGAATCCTGGCATCCCATATGGTCCCCTGTGCATGCCAGGGGTGATTTCTGAGCATAGAGCCAGGACTAATCCCTGAGCGCTGCTGGGTGTGATCCAAAAAAAAACCAAAACCAATAACAAACAAAAATAGAAGTCCTTGACAAGTTCAACAGAAACAACGTAAGAATCACAGGAGGTTTATGAATCCCTTAAGGTCTCCTCAGAGGCCTAGGGAGTGCACCCAAAAAAAATGTCAACTAGAGACAGCAGAAGAACACGGCGACTTCGCTTCACTTTGTAGCTACGCACTCTTTCTAACCAAAGAAACCCACCAAAACACACAGGAAAAAACACAATACAAGCGTGACAATGGAAAAACCTCGCAGGCAAACAACATGCACAGAGAATGAAGACGAAAGCTCAGATGACCTAATAAATTCCAACCACCTGATTAGCCTCTCAGATAGAAAACTTAAAATAGCAATATGGAAGATGTTTGAAGAACTCAAAGAAAGCATAGATCGATCTGAACAGAACACAAAGACAGAAATCAGAAAACTTCAAATTGAAATAACAGATATGAAAAACACAGTAGCTCAACTGAAAACCTCAAAATGGCCTCACCAGCAGGGTATCAGCAGCTGAGGAGAGAATTGGAGTACTGGAAGATGTGATGCAAAAAAACTCAACACAACAGAAGAAATTGGAAAGAACCTTAAGACAAACTAACAGGCAATGGAAAAAGTATTCAAGGAATGTGAACAGATGAAAATAGGAGTCCTTGATAAACTCAACAGAAACAACATAAGAATCATTGGAGTCCCAGACCTAGGTAGGAGATCTCCAGGAAGAATCAACTGTCACAGGCATCATCAAACTCCCAGAGTTAAAGACTACATGCAATCAAATCTTACATGCCCGAAGAGTACCAGCTAAAACAGACCCAAAGGAAAATACCCCAAGACACATCATTACAATAAAAAATCCCACAGATAGAGATAGAATACTGAGAGCAGCAAGATCAAAAAGGGAAATTACATTCAAAGGAGCATCCCTAAGACTTATAGCAGAAATGTCACAAGAAAATCTCAAAGCCAGAAGACATTGGTGAGATATTGTGACAAGACTGAATGATAAGGGGTAATATCCTAACTATACAGAGCTCTGACAGAACTTTACAAGAAAAAAACATCTAATCCCATCAAAAAATGGGGAGAAGAAATGAACAGACACTTTGATAAAAAAGAAATACAAATGGCCAAAAGGCACATGAAAAAATGCTCCTCGTCACTAATCATCAGGGAGATGCAAATCAAAACAATGATGAGATACCACCTCACACCGCAAAGATTGGCTCACATCACAAAGAATGAGAACAATCAGTGCTGGAGGGGATGTGGAGAGAAAGGAACTCTTATCCACTGCTGGTGGGAATGCAGCCTAGTACAGTCTTTATGGAAAGCAATATGGGGGTTCCTTCAAAATCTGGAAATTGAGCTCCCATTCGACCCAGCTATTCCACTCCTAGGGATATACCCTAGGAGCACAAGAATACAATACAAAAACCCCTTCCTCACACCTATATTTATTGCAGCACTATTCCCAACAGCCAGGCTATGGAAACAACCAAGATGCCCTTCAACAAACGAGTGGCTAAAAAACTGTGGTACATATACACAATGGAATATTATGCAGCTGTCAGGAGAAATGAAGTCATGAAATTTTCCTATACATGGATGTAAATGGAATCTATCATGCTGAGTGAAATAAGTCAGAGGGAGAGAGAGAGACACAGAATAGTCTCACTCATCTATGGGTTTTAAGAAAAATAAAAGTCATTTTTGTAACAATCTTCAGAGACAATGAGAGGAGGGCTGGAACACCAGCGCACTTCATGAAGCTCACCACAAAGAGTGGTAAGTACTGCTATAGAAATAACTACACAGAGAACTACCATAATCAAGTGAATGAATGAGGGAACTGGAAAGCCTGTCTAGAGTACAGGTGAGGGTGTGGTGGGATGGAGGGAGATATGGGACATTGGTGTTGGGAATGTTGCACTGGTAAAGGGGGGTGTTCTTTACATGACTGAAACCTAATCACAATCATTTATGTAATCAATATGTTCAAATAAAGAAGGAAAAAAAGGCCTGCATTCTGGGGCTGCGGGATCGCTCTGCCCTGCCCTGCCTTTGTTCACTCTGAGGACTTCAGGAAACTCCTATCTCTGTCTGGCTGAAACTGTGCTTCTGAACTTCCGAAGGTTTCCTCAGGGGCCTAGGGAGCGCACCCCCCAAAAAACTGCATTTTGAAGCTGGTGAGTGCCTGCATTCTGGGGCTGCAGGATCGCTCTGCCCTGCCCTGCCTTTGTTCACTCTGAGGACTTCGGGGAAAACTACTATCTCTGTCTGCCTGAAACTGTGCTTCTGAACTTCCGAAGGTATTCTCAGGGGCTAGGGAGCGCAACCCCAAAAAACTGCATTTTGAAGCTGGTGAGCAGCTGCATTCTGGGGCTGCGGGATCGCTTGGCCCTGCCCTGCCTTTGTTCACTCTGAGGACTTTCAACTAGAGGCCGCAGAAGCGCTCAGCCGCTTCCCTTCCCTTTGCAGCCGCGAACTCTTCCTAATCAATGAACCCCACCACAACACGCAGGAAAAACCACACTACAAGCATGACAATGGGGAAAACTCGCAGGAAAACACCATCCATAGAGAATGAAGATGAATGCTCGGTTGATCTAATAAATTACAACCACCTGATTAACCTTTCAGATAAGGAGTTTAGAATAGAAATATGGAATATGTTTGTAGAACTCAAAAGGAGCATAGATCGATATGAAGAGAACACAAAAACAGAAATCAGAAAACTCCAAACTGAAATAACAGATCTGAAAAATACGGTTGCTCAACTGAAAACCACAATGAATAGCCTGGCCAACAGGATATCAGCAGCTGAGGAGAGAATCGGAGTACTGGAAGATGAGATGCAGAAAAGCTCAACACAACAGAAGAAATTGGAAAAGAACCTTAAGACAAACGAACAGGCAATGGAAAATGTACTCAAGGCAGCAAACAGATGAAAATAGAAGTCTTTGATAAACTCAACAGAAACAACATAAGAATCATTGGAGTCCCAGAAACCCAGGAAGGAGATCGCCAAGAAGAATCAACTGTCAAAGACATCATCAAAGAGATACTCCCAGAGTTAAAGACTACATGCAATCAAATACTGCATGCCCGAAGAATACCAGCTAAAAGAGACCCAAAGAAAAACACCCCAATTCATATCCTCGTTACAATGACAAATCCCATAGATAGGGATAGAATACTGAAAGCAGCAAGATCAAAAAGGGACATTACATTCAAAGGAGCATCCCTAAGACTTACAGCAGACATGTCACAAGAAACTCTCAAGACCAGAAGACAGTGGTTGGATATTGTGACAAGATTGAATGAAATGAATGCCTCCCCAAGAATACTGCACCCAGCCTGACTCACATTCAGGTTTGGAGGAAGAATACACAGCTTCACAGATAAACAACAGCTCAGAAACTTCACAGATGATAAACCAGCCGTAAAGGAAAAACTGACAGGTCTACTCTAAGACAAGAGAGACCAACAAACACAGCAAACTTATCTACAAAGATGACATTAAATCCTATGACAATCATCTCCCTCAATGTCAATGGACTAAATTCACCAATTAAAAGACACAGAGTGGCAAAATGGGTCAAAAAGATGAATCCAACCTTCTGCTGCCTACAAGAAACACATCTGAATAGTCAGAACAAACATAGACTCAAAATCAAAGGTTGGAAGAAAATTATCGAAGCAAATAACACCCTGAAAAAAGCTGGGGTGGCCATATTAATATCAGATGACACCAACTTTATACTCAGAAAAGTGGTAAGGGACAAAGATGGACACTATGTACTAATCAAGGGATATGTGCAACAGGAAGAAATCAGACTATTAAACATATATGCACCCAATGAGAGACCAGCAAATTATCTAATACAATTACTGACAAATATGAAAGAAAAAATCAATAATAACACAATCATTGTGGGAGACTTCAACACAGACCTATCAACACTTGATAGGTCAACCAGACTGAAACCCAACAAAAACATACTAGCCCTGAAAAGAGTTATGGAAGAAAGAGGACTAGTAGATATATACAGGACACTCCATCCCAAAAAACCTGGATACACATTCTTTTCCAATGTACATGGGTCATTCTCCAGAATAGCCTACATGCTGACACATAAAACATACCTCCATAAAATCAAGAGGATAGACATATTGCAGGCTACCTTTGCTGACCACAAGGCTCTGAAATTAGATGTGAACTACAAAGCCACACAGAAGAAAAACTTTAACAATTGGAAATTAAACACCCTGCTACTGAACAACCAGTGGGTCCGAGATGAAATCAAAAAGGAAATCAAAACTTTCCTGGAAACAAATGATAATGAAGACACAAACTGCCAGAATCTATGGCACACAGCAAAAGCAGTCCTGAGAGGAAAATTTATAGCTCTACAAGCACACATCAGGAAGGAAGAAGGAGCATACCTGAATAACTTAATGGCGCAGCTTAAACAATTGGAAAATGACCAACAAAAGGAACCAAAAATAGGGAGACAGAAGGAAATAATAAAGCTGAAAGCGGAACTCAATGAAGTGGAAAACCGAAAAGCAATCCGAAAGATCAACGAAAGCAGAAGCTGGTTCTTTGAAAAAATAAACAAGATTGATAGACCATTGGCAAAACTCACAAAGAAAGAGAGAGAGAGAAATCTGATAACCCGTATTAGAAATGAAAAGGGGGGTATCACAACAGAAATTGCAGAGATCCAAAGGATAATCAGAGGCTACTTTGAGAAACTTTATGCTACAAAACATGAGAACCTAGAAGAAATGGAAAAATTCTTGGACACTTATAACCTTCCACATTTAAGTAAGGAGGATGTAGCATATCTAAACACCCCCATCACTACTGAGGAAATTGAAACTGTAATCAAACATCTACCAAAAAAGAAAAGCCCAGGCCCAGATGGTTTTCCTAATGAATTTTTTCAAATCTTTCAAGAGGAGCTACTACCAATCCTAGCCAGACTCTTCCATGAAATTGAAAAAAAGTGAACTCTCCCAAACAGCTTTTATGAAGCCAACATTACCTTGATACCAAAACCAGACAGAGATGCTGCCAAAAAAGAAAATTACAGACCAATATCCCTGATGAACGCTGATGCAAAGATCTTCAACAAAATCCTGGCAAATAGGATCCAATGCATCGTCAAGAAGATCATGCACTACAACCAAGTAGGCTTCATCCCAGGAATGCAAGGATGGTTTAACATCCGTAAATCTATTAACATCATACACAACATCAACAACAAGAAAAATAAAAATCACATGATCATATCAATAGATGCAGAGAAAGCATTTGATAAGGTCCAACACCCATTCTTGATCAAAACTCTCACCAAGATGGGAATGGAAGGAACCTTTCTCAATCTAGTTGAAGCCATCTACCACAAGCCAATGGCAAATATTATCCTCAATGGAGAAAAACTAAAAGCCTTTCCTCTAAATTCTGGTACAAGAAAAGGCTGTCCGCTCTCACCACTCCTCTTCAACATAGTACTGGAAGTTCTTGCTATAGCAATCAGGCAAGAAAAAGATATCAAGGGAATTCAGATAGGAAAGGAAGAAGTAAAGCTCTCATTGTTTGCAGATGACATGATAATCTACTTAGAAAACCCTAAAGACTCTACCAAAAAGCTTCTAGAAACAATAGATTCATATAGCAAGGTGGCAGGCTACAAAATCAACCTACAGAAATCAATGGCCTTTTTATACACCAATAATAATAGGGAAGATATGGAAGTCAGGAAGGCAATCCCATTCACAATAGTGCCACACAAACTCAAATATCTTGGAGTCAACTTGACCAAAGACGTGAAGGACCTATACAAAGAAAACTATAAAGCCCTGCTCCAAGAAATAAGAGAGGACACACGGAAATGGAAACACTTACCCTGCTCATGGCTTGGCAGGATTAACATCATTAAAATGGCAATACTCCCCCAAAGCATCATACAGATTTAATGCGATCCCCTTAAAAATATCCATGACATTCTTCAAAGAAGTGGATCAAACACTTATGAAGTTCATTTGGAACAATAAACATCCTCGAATAGCTAAAGCACTCCTAGGGAAAAGGAAAATGGGAGGCATTACTTTCCCCAACTTTAAACTGTACTACAAAGCAATAGTTATTAAAACAGCATGGTATTGGAATAAAGACAGACCCTCAGATCAGTGGAATAGGCTTGAGGTCTCAGAGAACATTCCCCAGACATACAATTACCTAATTTTTGACAAAGGAGCAAGAAATCCTAAGTGGAGCAGAGAAAATCTCTTCAACAATTGGTGCTGGCAGAACTGGTTAGTGACTTGCAAAAAAGCGAACATAGACCCCCAGTTAACATCATGTACGAAGGTAAAATCCAAATGGATTAAAGACCTTGATATCAGACCAGATACCATAAGGTATATAGAACAACACGTCGGTAAAACACTCCATGACATTGAGACAAAAGGTATCTTCAAGGAGGAAACTGCACTTTCCAAACAAGTGGAAGCAGAGATTAACAGATGGGAATACATTAAACTGAGAAGCTTCTGCACCTCAAAAGAAATAGTGCCCAGGATACAAGAGTCACCCACTGAGTGGGAGAAACTATTCACCCAACATCCTTCAGATAAGGGGCTAATATCCAAAATATACAGGGCACTGACAGAACTTTACAAAAAAAAAAAAAAAAAAAACATCTAATTCCATCAAAAATGGGGAGAAGAAATGAACAGACACTTTGATAAAAAAGAAATACAAATGGCCAAAAGACACATGAAAAAATGCTCCTCATCACTAATCATCAGAGAGATGCAAATCAAAACAACGATGAGATACCACCTCACACCACAGAGATTGGCGCACATCACAAAGAATGAGAACAATCAGTGCTGGTGGGGATGTGGAGAGAAAGGAACTCTTATCCACTGCTGGTGGGAATGCCATCTAGTACAGCCTCTATGGAAAGCGATATGGAGGTTTCTTCAAAAACTGGAAATTGAGCTCCCATTCGACCCAGCTATTCCACTCCTAGGGATATACCCTAGGAGCACAAGAATACAATACAAAAACCCCTTCCTCACACCTATATTTATTGCAGCACTATTCACAATAGCCAGGCTCTAGAAACAACAAGATGCCCTTCAACAGACGAATGGCTAAAGAAACTGTGGTACATATACACAATGGAATATTATGCAGCTGTCAGGAGAGATGAAGTCATGAAATTTTCCTATACATGGATGTACATGGAATCTATCATGCTCAGTGAAATAAGTCAGAGGGAGAGAGAGAGACGCAGAATAGTCTCACTCATCTATGGGTTTTAAGAGAAATGAAAGTCATTTTTGTAACAATCCTCAGAGACAATTAGAGGAGAGCTGGAACACCAGCTCACTCCATGAAGCTCACCACAAAGAGTGGTGAGCACAGTTATAGAAATAACTACACTGAGAACTACCATAATCAAGTGAATGAATGAGGGAACTGGAAAGCCTGTCTGGAGTACAGGTGGGGGTGGGGTGGGATGGAGGGAGATTTGGGACTTTGGTGGAGGGAATGTTGCACTGGTGAATAGGGGTGATCTTTATATGACTGAAACCTTATCACAATCATTTATGTAATCAAGATATTCAAAAAAAGAGAAAAAAAAGTAAGGAAAAAAAGAAATATTGAATGCCAGAAATAATTGTATTATAAACAACGTTTTAAACCAGTGTCTTAAATTAAAAAATTTAATTAATAAAAATAAATAAATAAAATAAAGACTGAAGAAAATGAATGCCTCACCAAAAATACTGCACCCAGTATAATCACGTTGAGGTTTGAAGGAAGAATACAGAGCTTCATGGATAAACAACAGCTCAGAAACTTCACAGATGATAAACCAGCCGTAAAGGAAAAACTGACAGGTCTACTCTAAGACAAGAGAGACCAACAAACACAGAAACTTATCTACAAAGATGACACTAAATCCTATGACAATCATCTCCCTCAATGTCAATGGACTTAATTCACCAATTAAAAGACACAGAGTGGCAAATAGGTCAAAAAGATGAATCTAACCTTCTGCTGCCTGCAAGAAACACATCTGAATAGTCAGAACAAACATAGACTCAAAATCAAAGGCTGGAGGAAAATTATCTAACCAAACAATATCATCAAAAAAGCTGGGGTGGCCATATTAATATCAGATGACACCAACTTTATACTCAGAAAAGTGGTAAGGGACAAATATGGACACGATATACTACTCAAGGGATATGTGCAACAGGAGAGACCAGCAAATTATCTAATACAAATTACTAACAAATCTGAAAGAAGACATCAATAATAACACAATAATTGTGGGAGATCTCAACACGACCCTGTCAACACTTGATAGATCAACCAGACTAAAACCCAACAAACACATACTAGCCCTGAAAAGAGAATGGAAGAAAGAGGACTAGTAGATATATATAGGACACTCCATCCCAAAAAAAAACCTGAATACACATTCTTCTCCAATTTACATGGGTCATTCTCCAGGATCGACTACATGCTGACACATAAAACATACCTTTATAAAATCAAGAGGATAGAAAACGTGCAGGCTACCTTTGCTGACCACAAGGCTCTGAAATTAGATGTGAACTACAAAGCCACACAGAAGAAAAACTTTAACAATTGGAAATTAAACACCCTGCTACTGAACAACCAGTGGGTCTGAGATGAAATCAAAAAGGAAATCAAAACTTTCCTGGAAACAAATGATAATGAAGACACAAACTGCCAGAATCTATGGCACACAGCAAAAGCAGTCCTGAGAGGAAAATTTATAGCTCTACAAGCACACATCAGGAAGGAAGAAGGGGCTAACTAAATAACTTAATGACGCAGCTCAAAATATTAGAAAATGACCAACAAGAGGAACCAAAAATAGGGAGACAGAAGAAAATAACAAAGCTGAAAGCAGAACTCAATGAAGTGGAAAGCCAAAAAACAATCCGAAAGATCAACGAAAGCAGAAGCTGGTTCTTTGAAAAAATAAACAAGATTGATAGATCATTGGCAAAACTCACAAAGAGAGAGAGAGAAACCTGATAACCCGTATTAGAAATGAAAAGGGGGAGATCACGACAGTTATTGCAGAGACCCAAAGGGTAATCAGAGACCACTTTGAGAAACTTTATGCTACAAAATATGAGAACCTAGAAGAAATGGAAAAAATTTTGGACACTTATAACCTTCCACAGTTAAGTAAGGAGGATGTAGCATATCTAAACACCCCATCACTACCGAGAAAATTGAAACTGTGATCAAACATCTGCCCAAAAAGAAAAGCCCAGGCCCAGATGGATTTCCTAATGAATTTTTTCAAATCTTTCAAGAGGAGCTACTACCAATCCTAGCCAGGTTCTTCCATGAAATTGAAAAAACGAGAACACTCCCAAACTGCTTTTATGAAGCAAACATCACCTTGATACCAAAGCAGACAGAGATGATGCCAAAAAAAAAAAAAAATTACAGACCAATATCTCTGATGAATGCTGATGCAAATATCTTCAACAAAATCCTGGCAAATGGGATCCAATGCATCATCAAGAAAATCATACACTACAATCAAGTAGGTTTCATTCCAGGGATGCAAGGATGGTTTAACATCCATAAATCTATCAACATTATACACAACATCAACAAAAAGAAAAATAAAAATCACATGATCATATCAATAGATGCAGAGAAAGCATTTGATATGGTCTAATACCCATTCTTGATCAAAACTCTCAGCAAGATGGGAATGGAAGGAACCTTTCTCAATCTAGTTGAAGCCATCTACCACAAGCCAATGGCAAATATTATCCTCAATGGAGAAAAACTAAAAGCCTTTCCTCTAAATTCTGGTACAAGAAAAGGCTGTCCGCTCTCACCACTCCTCTTAAACATAGTACTGGAAGTTCTTGCTATAGTGATCAGGCAAGAAAAAGATATCAAGGGAATTCAGATAAGAAAGGAAGAAGTAAAGCTCTCATTGTTTGAAGACGACATGAAACTCTACTTAGAATACCCTAAAGACTCTACCAAAAAGCTTCTAGAAACAATAGATTCATATAGCAAGGTGGCAGGCTACAAAATTAACACACAGAAATCAATGGCCTATTTATACACTAATAATGATAGGGAAGAGAAGGAAGTCAAGAAGGCAATACCATTCACAATAGTGCCACACAAACTTAAATATCTTTGAGTCAACTTGACCAAAGACGTGAAGGACCTATACAAAGAAAACTATAAAGCCCTGCTCCAAGAAATAATAGAGGACACACGGAAATGGAAACACATACCGTGATCATGGATTGGCAGGATTAACATCATTAAAATGGCAATACTCCCCAAAGCATTATACAGATTTAATGCAATCTCCTTAAAAATACCCATGACATTCTTCAAAGAAGTAGATCAAACACTTACGAAGTTCATCTAGAACAATAAACACCCTCGAATAGCTAAAGCACTCCTAGGAAAAAGAAAAATAGGAGCCATTACTTTCCCCAACTTTAAACTGTACTACAAAGCAATAGTTATCAAAAAAGCATGGTATTGGAATAAAGACAGACCCTAAGATCATTGAAATAGGCTTGAGTTCTCAGACATTATCCCCCAGACATACAATTACCTAATTTTTGACAAAGGAGCAAAATCCTAAGTGGAGCAGGGAAAATCTCTTCAACAAGTGGTTGCTGGCAGACTGGTTAGCCACTTGCAAAAAACCAAACATAGACCCCCCCCAGTGATCATGTACAAAGATAAAATTCAAATGGATTAAAGACCTTGATATCAGACCTGATGACATAAGATATATAGAACAACATGTCGGTAAAACACTCCATGACATTGAGACTAACGGCTTCTTCAAGGAGGAAACTGCACTTTCCAAACAAGTGGAAGCAGAGATCAACAGATTGGAATACATTAAACTGAGAAGCTTCTGCTCCTCAAAAGAAATAGTGCCCAGGATAGAAGAGTCACCACAGAGTGGGAGAAACTATTCACCCAACACCCATCAGATAAATA